>NC_056734.1:932253702-932486202 GCF_019279795.1 Protopterus annectens
GACCTCACGTAAGAACATAGTATAATCTCTAACCATTCTGGCCAACCTAACCCTTGCCCTTTAACTAAAGATCTTTTTTGATGAGTAGGGTGACTACTATCAAAATCCAACAAGGCATTAGAGTAGGTTGGCTTTCTATAGAGTGTTGAAGTGAATGTGTGCTTTTTTCTGTCCTTGTTCATAGGTTCATACTAGGCTATCTGCCCTAGGGCATTTATAAGCCTAGCCAGAGTGTGTTTGGCTTTCGTCACCCATTTTAAATTAATTTTGCTATGCCAGTTTTCGAGGTTAGTATACTGTGCCTCTGTCTAACAGTGACAAAGAAGTGATACCCGGGGTAAACCTACGATCTCCCATCCACTCATCAAGATTCCTCTTGAAGAGAGTCAATGAGGGACTCTGCCTAACCTGGACTGGGATTTTATTCCAGAGTGAAGGGAGCCTCTGGGTTATGAATCTGTCCCTCTAGCCTGTCCTATTTATTTCACTGCTGAGGTTCAAGTCTCTCAAGCGCGTAGCTCGATGGGATTTGGATTTTCTGAGGTGCAGCATGTCCATTAATTCAGGGTTGGACATGGTTTTATACGTCAGGCACAGATCGCCTCTGAGCAGGCGGTATGCCACTGAGTAGAGCTGGAGTTTCTTTAACCGGGCAGCATATGGCATCTGTTTGAGCCCTTTGATCCTCTTGGTGAGGTACTTTTGGGTTCTTTCCAGTTGCTGCAGGTGTCTGGTAAGGTACATCCCAAAAGGGGCATTGTACTCAATTATGGGCCTGATGAGGGATGAGTAAAGAGGCACAATGACCTCCCCTGATCTAGATGTGAATCCCTTCATGATTAGGTGGGCTATATAAAATGTTTTTCTAACCACTTTGGCCACGTGGTTGTCAAATGAGAGATTGCTATCAACTTGGGTCCCCAGGTCCCTAATTACTTCTTCCGATTAATGGATTACCACTTATGTGGTAATTTGTGGGCACTTTGTTTTTGCCAAAGGGATGACTATACACTTTTGGCGTTAGCTTGAGGCCATGGCTCTGGCACCAGTTGTCTGTTTCTATGAGGCCCTTTTGGAGGATGCTTGTGTCGGCTGGAGAGTCGATTATGGCACCCAGTTTGCAGTCATCTGTGAACTTGGTCAGCCACAGTCCTTCCGTGTTGGCCTGTACCTCTGAGAAATATATACCGAACAAGAGAGATCCCAGGACTGAGCCTTATGGGACGCCACTTGTAACTGGTTTGGAGTCTGACATGGCTCCAGCAATTCTAACCATGTGGGTTCTGTCCTTGAGCCAGTTTGCAACCCATCTAGTGACATAGGGGTTTATATTTAAGCTGGTGAGCTTATCTATAATGCCCGAGTGGGGTATTGTATCGAAGGCTTTTGCGAGGTCCAGGTAGGCTGTGTGGACCACCTTCCCCTCGTCAATGGGCTTGGTGACTCTTTCAAAGAAATCGACCAGGTTTAAGAGTCAGGATCTGCCCTTAACAAAGCCGAACTGGGTAGGATCCAGTGTCTGCAGGTCCCCAATATCTTTATTTATGAGGTCCATGATGATCCTTTCCATAGCTTTGCAGACCAAGCTAGTCAGGCTTATGGGGCGATAGTTTCCAGGATCTGTTGAGGCACCACCTTTGTGGAGAGGGACCACTGTTGCTGTACGCCACTCTTTGGGTACATATCCTGTAGTAAGGCTGAGATTGAACAGTAGTTTTATGTTTGGGTTTAGCTCTTCTTGGAGTTCATGTAGGACGCAGCCCGGGACACCATCTGGTCCCATTGATGCTGTGTTTTTTGCTTTGGAGAGGGCGCCTCTTACCTGAGCATCTGAGATGTCAGGTGGGCAGCACTCTGCTGGGATAGATATTTGCCCTTTTGATGGGGGGGGGGGTTGCGCTGAACCTGTCAGCTAGGATGTTTGTAATATCTGTGGGTTTGGTGTATTTTTTGTCATTTTGGACTAATTCTGAGTGTATCTGGGAATTCCCACCCAGGTTCCTAACACAACTAAAGAAAGCCTTGTGATTATCCTTAGTGTCCTGTGCAATTTCTCTCTCGAAGCTGGCCTTAGACGACTTTGAGTGCCCGTAGTTTTTTTCTAATACTGATCAGAGATGCCTTCCCTTTTTGGGATTTTGCTCTATCATGTAGTAGCTTCCTCCTTCTGTTGTATAGTTTGTTTATGGCTGGGTCCACCAGACAGGACGTCTGCCTTTGGAGGATTGGGTCTTGGTTTTATTTGGGATTGCATGATCCATGCATTCCTGAAGGTGTTCATAGAATGCATTTATAAGGGATTCTGCGGTCTGAGTTGTATTTTCCACAGGCCCGGGGGCTTTGAAGGATTCCACCTTGGTTTTGAGGAGTGTGAAATTTGCTTTAGAGAAGTTTTTCACTGTGGTTTTCTGGGCAGGGGGTGGGGTCGGGATGTGAATATCCAGTGAGATTAGTTTATGGTCTGATCTTACCAGTGAGGGATACACTTCTGGTCTGGAGCATAGAGTCCCCATGTTGGTGATGATCAGGTCCAGTATGTTTTCCCCTCTTGTGGGAGTGGTAACAAGTTCCATAACATTTGAGTTTATAAATGGAAATATCCAAAAAGTGAATCTGTTCGTCATTTGTTTCCATAGTAAATTTTAGAAAGATGGTACTAGAATTCAAAATTACAAAAAATTCCTCCAGTGCTTCATAAGGCCCATCACAAAAAATAAGTACATCTTCGAGGGTAACGCCTATAGAATTTCCAATACCTAAATAATTCAGATTTGAAAACCACAGCAGATGTTCTTCGTGTTTCACTGTTGCAGTCATTACATTTGGGTAATCTGTTGGCAGGTTGCCCTCATTCGGCCTGAATAACAAAGTGTTGGGTCCTGCGTCAGTTGCTGTCTCCTCTTCCATGACGTCAGGTCATCAGGGGTATAAAACATGCAGCCGATGCCATTTTAATCCGTCTTTCTTGCCTTGTGGTGCCCGAAGCAGAAGCACTTCGCAAGTGCCGGTCGGCCGACTCCTGAAATTTTCGTTTTCGAGTTTCAGAACCGAAGTCTTCAAACTAAGCTTAAGTACCCCGTTGGGGAAACTTTTTCTTGCTCCTTACCGATGTCAATAAAAGTTAATAATTGCATTACTTGTGGGAAGCAAATACCTCTTAAGGATTTTCATTTGTACTGTATTCCTTGCCTAGGCCCTGATCACAATGTGCCTTGCTGTCGGTTTTGTGCTAAATGTAACCAATGCACTATTAAGCGTCGGTATATTTTTGCTTCTAAATATTTTGGTTCAAGATTTAAGTACCCTGAAATGTCGTCAGTTAGCAATCCGACTACCAGAGTTCACAAAAAATGCAAGGAAAAAGAAAGAGACAGACCGTTGAGGTCCAAAACCGATGACGAGGCTTCTCCTAAGCCAGTCGCCGGTACTCAGTGAGGTGCTTTCGCAGCCCCTGTTACTCGCTACTTTTGAGTCCCAGGCCTCCACCGAGACCCATTCGGAGTCTGGTATGCCGCAAATTTCTGCAAGTATTGAACCCGCGGATGTCTCTCCCTTGGATGGGTCCGGAGCCGCTGAGCAGGCACCAGCTTCT
The DNA here is from genome assembly GCF_019279795.1 of Protopterus annectens. Lineage (NCBI taxonomy): Eukaryota > Metazoa > Chordata > Ceratodontiformes > Protopteridae > Protopterus > Protopterus annectens. The sequence continues at coordinate 932,257,295 of NC_056734.1, forward strand.
GAGGGTGTTTTCAGGCCTCAATATTTGTATATTAAACCAACGCCATCATCAAAAACAAGGCCAAGACCAACTTCTATGTCAAAATAACTGATGCATGAGCCACATGCTCAGGCCCCTATGCCTAAAAAACAAATGCTCAAAATGGCTGAGGATTTAATTACCTTGATCAGGGGTTCCCACCCCCTCCCCTGCTAAGAGGCCTAGGCAAGGCACTGATTGTGAATCTTCAGATCTGGTTTCCATTTCTTCTAATTCCTCTTCTGATCAGGAATTTTCTATTCCACCTTATGAGGACTCTGATGCAGAGGAATCCATCCCCTCTGCTTCTCCTCCTGAGGATTACTCTCTTGGAGAAACTTTGCATACTTTAAGAGAACATTTTCACTGGGAGAGTCAGGATTTCTCAGAATCAAAAAAGAGGCTTGAGGATTTCCTTCTTCCTCAGCATAGGTCTTTGGCTATATACCTCCTGTATTAGACATTGTTGATGATGTGTTCTCGGAATCAAGCATGGCTCCTGATTCCCTGCCTCCGGCTCCTAATAAGCCAGACAGATATTACAGGGTTCCTGACTCCCACAAATTTCTTTTAAAAAAAACGGCTGCTGATCCTGAGACTATTTCTCAGGGTCCCAAGGGTGTTAAGGCTTCTACAGCCAAAAATTCTACCCCTTCTGAGATTTCAGGGCGCTGGATAGATGGGGAAAGAAGGTTTATACGTCTGCAGCTTTGGCAATCAGGGCTTTAAACTGCCAGTTTCATTTATCAACAGCATGTTATGGGCTTACTGAAACCGAAAATGATGTTGATTTCTGATTGTGTGGAAAATAAAGAATTACAAGATCTATTGCATTCAACAGAACAGGTTGGAAAGCATACTTTGCAATGTGGTTTTGATTCCTTGGAGGCCTCTTGCAGGGCCGCTGTAACTGGATCTGTGATAAGAAGGCATGCCTGGCTCAAGGAGCAAATTCTGCCTGAGCATGTTAAAGCTAAATTGTTGGATGCCCCTTTACAACATGACAATCTGTTTGGTAATAAAGCAGAAGAGGTTTTAAAGAAAATGGAAGACAAAGCTAAATCTATGCAAACTGTAAAAGATTTCTTGCAAGTGCAGCCACCCAGGTTCAGTAGGCACTGCCCTACTAAGAATTGGTCCTTTCCTGTGTCCAACAGAGCCACTCAGGGCAAACCCAGGTGCTCCAAAGGCTCCAGATATCAATCACAGGGATCGTACAGGTCAAAGCAATGGGGTGCCTCCACCTCCAAATCTGGAGGTAGCAAAGCACAACCCTACATCTCCAAGCACTTATCTTTTGGCAGCCCCCTTGGGGGGGAAACTAGCACTTCATGCTCAGAATTGGCATTTAATTACCCAGGACAAGTGGGTATTAAACATAGTATCCCAGGGGTACAGATTTCATTTCCACACATTGCCAATTCCAAACGGATGGCCAGATCTGCCACCAAACCAGTGGGCAGAGGCCCAGAAACAAGTCATGTTACTCATGTCTATGGGGGCTATTCAACCAGTACCAGAAAAGGAAAAAGGACAAGGTTTTTATTCAGGACTTTTCCTAGTACCCAGAAAAGACAAATCATGGCATCCATTCGTGGATTTATCTATTCTAAACACGTTCCTGGACATTCCAAAATTCAAAATGCTGACTTTACAACAGCTACTCCCTATGCTAGGCAAGAATGCCTGGTTGGTGACTCGACTTAAAAGAGGCATACCTGCATATCCCAGTAAGGGAATCTTGCAGAAGATACCTCCGCTTCATAGCAGGCTTTTTGTATTACCAATTCTCTGCTCTGCCCTTTGGCTTATCTACTGTGCCCAGGGTCTTTACAAAGTGCCTGGCACCAATAATTGCATTTTGCAGACAAAGAAACATTCAAATTTATCCTTATCTGTACGATTGTCTCATTCAGGAAGAGGACATGGACACTCTTCTTCAACATCTGGAATTTGTAAAAAGGCTTCTAGCAAGCCTAGGGTACACCATAAACGAAAAGAAATCACAACTGGTACCCTCTCAAATAATTACATTCCTGGGTGCAAGCTTGAATACAACTGCCCAGATGGCTTACCTCACGCCAGACAAACAAATTCAATTGACAGCATACTTCAAACAAATGGCAACAAAAACCCAGCTATCTGCAAGACAAATTCTGCAGGCTTTGGGGTTCATGGCATCCTGCATTCTATTAATTCCATATGCGAGACTACATATGAGGAAACTTCAATGGTATCTAAAAAGCTTATGGAGTCAACATTGTCACAGCCTGGAAACAATGATTCCTCTCATTCCCTGCCTGCAACAGGAGTTTCTTTGGTGGGCAGAGACATGTCACCAGAACAAGGGACTGTCATTTATTCTACCCTCTGCCACCCAAACCCTAACTACAGAAGCATCAGACTATGCTTGGGGGGGCCCACCTGGCAGGGAGATGCATTCAGGGCAAATGGAGCCCAAACCAAATACATCTACATATCAACCAGAAAGAAATGCTAGCTGTTCAGAATGCTCTGATAGCCTTCAAGGACTTCCTTCATCCAGGACAACTACTGATAAAGACTGACAACAACACAGTTATGTGGTACATAAACAAGCAGGGGGGTACCCACTCCTACCCCCCTTTGCAGACTAGCCATAGCCTTGTGGAACACAGCCTTGACTTGCCAAATACATCTTCAAGTTCAATTCCTGCCAGGAAAGAAAAATACTCTGGTAGACGACCTAAGCAGAAATCTTATGGACCTGCACGAATGGAAACTGGATCCACACACCTTCAGCATGTTAACACAAAAATGGGGGAGCCCAGACATAGATCTATTTGCCTCTCCCCAAAACTATCAGTTGGAAAAATTCTGCACAACAACTCATCACAAAAAAGCATGGAAAGTGGATGCTCTATCCTTCAGCTGGAAAAACCTATCAGTCTATGCCTTTCCCCCTCTGCCTCTTCTCTCCAAGGTCTTACTAAAAGTCAGACAGGAAACACCAAAAATTATTCTAATTGTTCCAGACTGGCCTCGCCAACACTGGTACCCGCTTCTAAGGAATATGGCACTCTTTCCTCCGTGGTACTTGCCTCAAACACCTCGCCTATTGTCTCAGCAAAACTCTCAAATTCTGCACACTCAGCTCCAAACTCTGAATCTTGCAGCATGGCTAATCAACTAATTTCACCAACCACGTTTCTCAGTAAACCTGAGATGGATGTCATTTTGGAGGCCAGAAGACCTAGTACTAGAAAATCTTATGTGGATAAATGGAAGATATTCTGTACTTGGAACCAAAAACAAGGAATAGACACAGCAAAGCCCAACATTCCTCAGATTGTGCAATACTTAACTGAGACAATTCACAAGGGCCCATCTTTCTCTTCAATAAAAATCCCTGCCTCTGCCATCTCGGCTCATTATAACACAGAGCCTCCCCTCTTTTCTCATCCCTTGATAAAACAGTACCTCAGAGGTGCCAAAAATTTAAGGTCTTCCAGGAGAGGGCCAACCCCTGCATGAGACCTCAATTTTGTGCTGGAAAAACTCACCCTACCTCCTTTTGAACCAGCAGCTACTGCGGTATAACATTTCTTTCTTTGAAGGCATCTTTTCTTTTGGCAGTCACTTCAGCTAGAAGGGTTTCAGAACTACAAGCTCTCATGGCAGTGGAGCCTTTCATTATTTTTTACCCAGACAGGGTGGCCCTCAGGACCAATCCTTCTTTTATGCCTAAGGTGGTATCCAGTGAGGCTCTTAACCAGACCATTCACCTGCCAACTTTCTTCCTAAATCCGCAGAACAAAGGGGAGCGGATTCTGCATTCATTGAATGTACACAGACAACTAAGATTCTACCTAAACAGGGCAAAATCTCTAAGAATGTCTGAGCAACTACTGGTGGCATTTGCTGCAGGATCAGAGGGGAAGGCAGTATCAAAGCAGACTATTTCTAAATGGATAAGCCATTGCATTTGTTTCTGCTACTTGCACCATGGTAAACCTGTGCCCAAGAGGATCAGATCCTATTCCACCAGGGCTGCGTCTACTTCTGCAGCCTTTCTCAGAAGGGTTCCTACCAGAGACATTCTAGAAGCTGCTACCTGGAGCTCAGTTCATATGCTCACAAAACATTATCATTTACCTCTTCTCTAAATCCAGAGCAGGCTTTGCCACTGCAGTCCTGCAGGGCCTTATAGCTTCTTCTAATGCTGTTTAATTCCATCCACCCATCCATAGCTTTGGGATTCTACCCAAATGTAATGACTGCAACAGTGAAACATGAAGAACATAGTACAGTTGTGCACACTTACCATAAATGTAGATGTTTGAGTGTATTCACTGTTGCAGTCCGGATTACCCATCCACCAGCCCCCTTTCTATACCTTTTCTTTCCTTCACTATACTCAAAAGCCTTTGTGGTGTATTTGCTTTTAGTTGAAGGTAATTTTTTTGTTTTCTAAAGTGAATTTATATATTTATAGTTATATGTATGTATATATATATATATATATATATATATATATATATATATATATTTGCTCCCCATTTGTTGGGCACCTGACATCTGGGGCAAGAAAAACTGATTAAAATGGCGTCGGCTGCATGGTTTATACCACTGACGACCTGACGTCATGGAAGAGGAGACAGCAACCGACGCAGGACCCAAGACTTTGTTATTCATGCCGACTGAGGACAACCTGCCAGCAGATTAACCAAATGTAATGACTGCAACAGAATACACTCTAACATCTACATTTATGGTAAGTGTACACAACTGTACTTTTCCCACTGGGCTAACACCAAATTAGCAAACAAAGGAGCGCAAGCCACCCCCATAGCAACACCAGTTCTGTGCCTAAACAACTGGCCCTCAAAAATAATGACATTTTTTTGAGAATAAGGTCCATTATTGTTTTAAACATCAAGACCCTAGAGTGGCCAAAGTTGGTGTTTTTACAGAGAAAATCATAAAACATCATGTTGCCATCATCATGGAGGATTACAGTGAATAGATCTTTGACGTCGATAGTAACCAAAATTAACTGGTCCAGAGTACAAGTTGGTGTGTATTTTTTTAAGGCAATCCTAAGAATCTTTGAAGATATGTAAACAATTATTTAAAACATTTTTAAGATGTAAATCAGTGAATTTAGCAAGGGTGAAGGTCTTGGATGCCTTTGCATCCACAATAGGCCTAAAGGGGGGGGGGGGGGTTATTAACGGACTTCTGGATTTAGGGTATTCCGAAGATAGTAGGAGTGTGAGGATTCTCGTTTCAAAAAAATTTAACTCTGTATTCGTAATCTGATTGTCTAATAAGAGGTCATTAAGTACAATGTCAGTGTTTCTAAAGTTGGTTAACTGCTACCTCTTCATATGCGTCACTGAATAAAAGCAATAGCATCTTTTCTGTATAGACTCCTTCATCCATAACCACAAGTCCACCCCCTTGTCGGGTTTCTTAAATCTTATGGTTTTATCCCTCGTAATGTTGTTCAATAATTACTCCTCATCACCTGTTAAATTAGGTATACATATACGTCTATGGGATGAATAAATCTGTCTTATCTAGTTCACACATAAATTCTCAAAAACTTGTAAAATAGCATGTAGAGGTGGATTAAAAATGCTAGTTTTTTTACATAAACTTGTTTGTTCAACATATAATTAATTGTGAAAATGTAATCTAAGATTTAACTTTCTGACAAATAACTTAAGTTCAATTAAGGAATTCTCAATTCTTCGTTTTCTAACAGGTACAAAATTCAGTCCTTTCGGAAACAAATTTCCCATTGTGTAGTGATGTTAACTGCACTTAAATTATATATTTTAAAATCACCATAGTTGTTAGTCACAATAATGCAACCATTCTCCAATTCATCAATTACCATCTCATCATTGTTCCTCTCCCCCTCCCTGTTAAGGTCTCCCCCTGTGAGAGTAAGGGTCTGAGTAGTTCACATTGTCCATTCTCTGTCCATTGTTCTGTCTCCTCCCACTGTAATTCTGTTGCCTTTGGTTCTGTAGGCGTTCTGACTTTTGCAAAGGTACCTCTAAAGAGGCCGCCTGCCCAATATTATTTGTTCCACCAATGATGTCATCAAATTCCACTTCTTCAGTAGCTTGTTTGAAAAACATTACTATTGGGCAGTGGAAAAGCATTGCCTCGTTCATACTCAATAGTGTCCCTATCAATTTTTTTTAACCTTTTTGTTTTTGATTGCCATAATTGTTTTATCTACATTCGCAAAAACAGATCTGTACTCATTAAGTTTAGTTTCAAAACACAAGTCATTACTTAAACGTTCGTTCAGAGTATCAACTTTTTCTTTTAAACAGTTTATTCTTTTTTCATTGTCCCTTACCAGTGCCTCAAGTTTGCACCCATGTCAATTGAACATAGCAATCAGTTCCTTGTGTAGATCCGAACCATTAGTAAGCCTCATAGGGAACTTCCAGGTAAGCAAGCCCTTTGGTATCTGTTCCCTTCATAGATACTCTCTCAAGTAGCAATTTTCAGTTTGTAATTTGTGTAATTTTAAAACCTCCATTTCGAAGGTTTTTAGCTGCTCATCAAGAGTTCCATAGTCAAATCTGTTACTAAAGTTAACAAATTCATGTCGAGAGCCTTCTTGTATCCACTCTGTAAAAGAAAACGATGGGTGAATATCAACTTGCTGGCTATGGGTCCTACTGTCGTTGTTGCCTCCTCTTCCTGTGTTCTTCCCGATAGGTGGTCCCGTTTGTGTCAGTGCTAAGGAACCCAGACTCCTCTGTCTGGGAGGATTAGTAGACCCATGGGAGTCAGGTAGGTTTGTGTTGAGTCCAGTAGTAATCCCAAAGGTAGTCTGAGAAGAATGTAAAGTCCTGCCAAAACCGGATAATTGTTTAGTCAACACCTCAATTAGTGTTGACAGGTTCCTGATGGATGTAACCAAGTCGTGGATGGAACCGTTTGTGTTGGCGTCCACCCTTTTATGTATATACTGTTTTAGCTATGTTCTTGTAGAAGTTACATCTGATAACTGTTAACTATGATGAGTTTTGACTTAAGTATTTTAATTAACTGTTACAGCAATTCATTGTACTTGTGCTTCATTTTTTGTATTTGCTGTATTTAAATAAAACAGAACCCATTTTGTTTTTTACTTTTCATTCTCATTTGTTCTGCTGGTTCAAGATTAGGGAAGCAGAATAGATCTGAAATGGCTCACGGGTTACAGCTTTATTTCTTCTTTCCAGTAACTGTCTGGAATGGCCACTTTGGTACAGTTGAATTACTGTGAAGTTTTAACAGATACCTGTGTCAACATGTAGTGTACACGTATGTGTATTTCAGATTCTGGGATTCACTGTCAGCCTCTTACTCTGAGGTGCATATGTTGTTCTTTGGCTTTATAGAGTGTTATGCTGTTTGAATGGAACACTATTTGTTTTGTAGTTTTAAACATACTAGTGTTACCTCTTTACCTCTTTGAGTATTTTAACACTGACAATTTACTGAAGTGCTATGAGATTTGGTTTCCCATGACATTCACCCTTACTGGAATAAATGAACTTGTGTGTGAAGCAAGCTATATTTCTGTCAGTTATAATAAGTTCAGAGTTTTTTTCCCCAAATGACTTATATGATCTCTCCCATGACTGGCAGTGTAGAATCTTGTCAAGTTGTTATTGTGTCATTTCCGTTTTCTGTTTCAGGTTACAAGTGACTTGTCTGGCTGCTGGATGTTTCCACAGAACTAAAGTAAGCTTATTTATAATCAGAAGTGACATTATCCTAGCAGATGTTCTTCGTGTTTCACTGTTGCAGTCATCACTTTTGGGTTATCTGCTTGCAGTAGCCCTCAGTCGGCCTGATTAACAAAGCCTTGGGTCCTGCGTCAGTTGCTGTCCCTTCTTCCATGGCATCAGGTCGTCAGGAGTATAAAACATGCAGCCGACGCCATTACATCAGTCTTTCTTGCCGTGCGGTGCCTGAAGCAGAAGCAGTTCACAAGTGCTGGTCAGCTGTCTCCAGAAATTTTCATTTTCAAGTTTCAGAACCAAAGTCTTCAACTAAAGCTAAGTACCCCCTTGGGGAAACTTTTTCTTGCTTCTTACTGATGTCAGTAAAAGTTAATAATTGCATTACTTGTGGAAAGCAAATACCTCATAATGATTTTCATTCGTACTACATTCCTTGCCTAGGCCCTGACCACGACGTACCGTGCTGTTGGTTTTGTGCTTTATTTAATCAATGCACTATCTGTCGTCGGTATATTTTCGCCTCTAAATATTTCGGTTCTCGGTTTAATTATCCAGAAATGTCGGTTAGCCATCCGACTACCGAGATTCCGAACAAACGCAAGGATAAAGACAGAGACAGGCCGCCGACGTCCAAAACTGCTGACGACGCTTCTCCTAATCCAGTCGCCAGTACTCAGTGAGGCACTTTCGCAGCCCCTGATACCAGCTACTTCTGATTCGCAGGCCTCTACTGAGACCCATTCGGAGTCTGGTATGCCGCGAGATGCTTCAACTAAGGAACCTGCGGATGTCTCTGCCTTGAATGGGTCCAGAGTCGCTGTGCAGGCACTGGCTACTGAGGGTGTATTCAGGCCTATGGACTTGCATATTAAACCAACGTCGTCTTCTTCTTTTAGGCCTAAATCTCGAACTATGCCTAAAAAAACGATGCCCAGGCAGCATGGCACTTGCTCAAAACTCATAGCAAGCACTTATAAACCCTAGCACTACAGAAGGACAAGGCTTTCTATTCGACCTTACCAGCTATTCAGTAAAACAGTTTACTGTACCTATCCAGGCATGTCCAAAGGGCAGTTTCAGGTGTACTCTCCAGTCCAGCTGGTGAATCTGGGCATTTTGAGGCAATGTAACAACTGCCTCATGTACACAGACAACCCTCTCCTCCTACCACCAACACTAATACATGTGAGAGATGCAATTATACAGCCAAACTGGAGCCTAAGCTCTCTCAACCCAAGACTGGATCAGACAGTCAAGAGGTGAAGGGAAATACTGGCATCACACCACCAGTCTCAGACCCATTAAACCAGCACCGGTAAAAAACACATGTAAATACATGAAAACATACTCAGAGGCTCTAAATAAGAATCTGCAAAAGCAACAGAGCCCTCCAAAGCAGACATCCAAGCAACCTCCACCCCCCAACACAAACCATGAAACACATACTTCAGAAAACCAATGTGCCACGCAATCACAGCCCTCAAGGCAAAATAACATACCCAACATACTGGTAATAGGTGACTCTATAGTCAGACACACTGACGTCCCACTCACTAGGCTGAATAAGGAGAAGGTTACTGTTAGCTGCCTGTTGGGTGCCAGGATCCACCACATAACATAAGCAACTCAGGTCACTCCAGAACAAGTAGAAATATGACTCTGTCGTTGTCCATGTTGGTGTGAATGACATGAGCTGTTACCTCCCTGGACTACATGAAAAGAGACATGGAAGAGCTCTCTGATCACGGAGTCCAGGCCGGTATGACCCTGACCCTGAATAGCATCCTGCCCTCACCAAGAATGATACCACGGTATAAAGAAAAATTATCAATTTCAACAATTGGCTAAGTTTCTGGTATCTTTCAAAGGAGATCCAGTGTCTGTCTGCCTGGGATGACATACTCGACAAGCCACGCTGCTTCATTAGAGACGGCTTGCAGTTGTCACCCTTAGGCTTTCGAATACTGCCCAAGTCTCTTGCCACCCCCATATTGCCTTTTTTATGCAAGGCTCAAAAGACAAACCCACCGCCATAAATAGCAGAAGTAACAAAAACCTGAGGGTAATACTACTCAATGCCAGAAGTCTAAACCTCAAAATGCACGCACTCAAGGCACTCCTCAGTATGGAGAAAATTGATATATGTGTAGTAACAGAAACCTGGTTTATGGCTACAGAGAGCACCCCAGCACTACCAGGCTACAATTCATACCATACATTTCGGTCACAGAACCCGGACCGAAATACAAAAGGCGGGGGAGTATCCATATTCATCAAGGATACCCACACCTCCAGGTTAGTAGCACAGCACGATGCTTCAGAGATTATCCATTTGCAACTAACAACGCGCAAAACTGCAATTCAAATTGTAGCTTGCTACAGGTCACCCACCATGTCCCAGGACCCCCATTCCACATTTCTGAAAACACTGGGTAACATAAAGGTCCTACCAAACCCCCTAATATTGGGTGATTTCAACTACCCAAACATGAACTAGGAGAACTACTCAAGTACTAACTCCCTTGCCCAACATTTCCTAGAATTTGTACACTCAAACACTCTGGTTCAACTGGTCAACACTCCCACCAGAGGTGACAACATATTGGACCTGGTCATCACCAACATGGGCAACCGGTGTTCCACACCGGAGGTCAACCCCTCGCTGGTTAGATCTGACCATAAACAAATCACTTTGGATATCCACATTCCGCCCCCACCGCCAGACAAGGAAAGCACCATGAAAACTTTTCAAAAGCAAACTTCAATTTACTTAAGACGGAGGTGGAAAGTTTCAAAGCCCCCATGCTAAAGGATAACGTTGTCCAAGCTGCAAAAACCTTTACTAATGCATTCTGCAGGCACGTACAAGAATGCATGGATCGTGCTAGCCCAAGCAAAACCAACACTCACTCCTCCAAGAAAAGGAAACCAGTCTGGGGGACCCCTGCCATAAACAAGCTATACAATAGAAGGAGGAAACTAGTAAAGAAAAGAGTAAAATCCCAAGAAGGGAAGACATCCCTGATCAGTATCAGCAAGAAACTACGATCCCTCATAAAGTCGTCCAAGGTGAGCTTTGAAAGAAAACTTGCCAAGGACTCCAAAGATAACCACAAGGCATTCTTTAGCTATGTCAAGAATCTAAGTGGCAATGCTCAGATCTGCTCGGAGTTAGTGCAGAATGGCACAAAATACGCTGAACCAACCGATATTGCCAACATCCTGGCAGACAGGTTCAGTGCAAACTTCAACCCCCCCCTCTCACCCCCAAAAGGGCCCATAACCATACCAGAAGAATGTAGAGCCCCTGAAATCACAGACACTCAGGTTAAAATAGTCCTCTCCAAAGCCAAAAACACAGCATCAATGGGACCAAACGGTGTACCAGGCTGCATCCGACTCGAGTTCAAAGATGAATTAACCCCTCACCTAAACACACTGTTCAAACTCAGCCTCTTCACAGGCTACGTAGCCATAGAGTGGTGCACAGCAACAGTTATTCCGCTCCACAAAGGTGGAGCCACTACAGACCCTGGGAACTATCTCCCTATAAGCCTAACTAGCTTGGTCTGCAAGGCTATAGAGTGCATCATCATGGAACTCATTAAAAGAGACATTGGGAACCTCCGAACACTGGACCCTACCCAGTTCGGCTTTGTTAAGGGCAGATCATGCCTCCTAAACCTGGTGGACTTCTTTGAGACAGTTACCAAGGCTATAGACGAGGGAAAGGTGGTACACACAACCTACTGAGACCACACAAAGGCCTTCGACACCATTCCTCATTCTGGTATTATAGACAAGCTCACCAGCCTGAACATAAACCCCTATGTCACAAGATGGGTTGACAATTGGCTCACAGACTGAACCCACATGGTGAGAGTTGTGGGAGCTAGGTCTGACTCTAAACCGGTTACAAGTGGCATTCCCCAGGGCTCAGTCTTAGGACCCCTCCTGTTCGGCATATACTTCTCAGAAGTACAGACAAGCACAGGAGGACTATGGCTGACCAAGTTCGCAGACGACTGCAAACTAGGGGCTATAATTGACTCACCGGCTAACACATCCTCCAAAAGGGTCTCACTGAGACAGATACCTGGTGTCAAAATCATGGCCTCAAGCTAAATGATAAAAAGTGCGTAGTTATTCCCTTTGGAAATAACAAAGTACTCACAAACTACCACATAGGTGGTAGTCGCCTAAATACGGAAAACGTAATAAGTGATCTGGGGACCCAAGTAGATAGTAATCTCTGCTTTGATAATCACACTGCCAAAGTGGTTAGAAAATCCTTCTATGTGGCCCACCTAATCACAAAAGGGTTTGCATCCAGATCAAAAGAGGTCATTGTGCCCCTCTACTCATCAATCATCAGACCCATCATAGAGTACAATGCCCCATTTGGGATGTACCTTACAAGACACCTGCGACAGCTGGAAAGACCACAGAAGTACCTCACCAAGAGGATCACTGGCCTCAAACAGATGCCCTGTGCAGCTTGACTGAAGAAACTTACTCGGTTGCATACCACCTGCTCAGAGGTGATCTCTGCCCGACATACAAGGCCATGTCCAACCCAGAACTGATGGACATGCCCCACCTAAAGAAAACCATATCCCCTCGAGCCACATGCTCTAGGGATCTAAACCTCACCACAACAATAAATGGGACATACTGGAAGGATAGATTCCTGTCCCAGAGACTTCACATACTTTGGAACAAGATTCCAATCTACATTAGGCAGAGCTCCTCATTAGCGCTCTTCAAGAGAAACCTTGAGTGGATGGGAAATGGAAAGTTTACCCCGGGGATCACTTCAATGGCTCTGCTGGACAGAGGCACAGGGAACTAATCTAAGGGGGCAGCGAATGCAAACACATTCTGGCTAGGCTTATAAATGCCTTCGGGCAGATAGCCAAGTATCTACCTATGAACCTATGCTGAGGCCTCTATGCCTAAAAAACAAATGATAAGAATGGCTGAAGATCTTATAACTTTAATCAGGAGAAGCCAGCCTCCCCCTTCTAAGAGACCTAGGACTGAAGTTGTTTATGAATCTTCTGGCCTGGATTCTGATTTTTCTGATGATCTGAATTTGCCCTTATCGACTTATGAGGATTCTAATGCAGAGAACTCTATTCCCTCTGCTTCCCCTCCAGAGGATTTTTCTTTTGGTCAAACCTTACATACTGTAAGGGAGCATTTCCACTGGGAAAGCCAAAATTTGTCTGATTCAAAAAAGAGGCTTAGGGATTTCTTACTCATGCTTCAGCATAGGCCTTTAGCTATTCCTCCTGTACTAGACATTGTTGATGATGCCTTTTCGGAATCTAGTTTGGCTCCTGATTCTTTGCCTCGTGCTCCCAGAAAACCTGACAGATACTACAAGGTTCCTGATTCACACAAGTTCCTTTTCAAAAATCCTATTGCGGATCCTGAGACTATTTCACAGAGACCCAAGGGCATTAAGGCTTCTACTGCTAAAAGTCCTACCCCTTCTGATAGAGACTCCAGGGCGCTGGATAGATGGGGTAAAAAGGTTTACATTTCTGCAACCTTGGCCATTACGGCTTTAAACTGCCAGTTTCAAAGTATCAACAACATGTTATTGGATTGCTTAAACCGAAAATTATGTTGATTCCTGACTGTGTGGAAAATAAAGAATTACAGGATTTAATGCATTCTGCTGAACAGATTGGAAAACATACTTTGCAATGTGGATTTGATTATTTTGAGGCCTCTTTAGAGGGCTGCTGTTACTGGTTCTGTGCTCAGAAGACATGCTTGGCTTAAGGAACAATCTTTACCTTATCATGTTAAAGCTAAATTGCTGGATGCTCCCTTAAATCAGGACTGCCTGTTTGGCAACAAGGCAGAGGAAGTGCTTAAACAGAGATGGTAGATAAAGCTGAATCTATGCAAACTGTTAAAGATTTCTTACAAGTTCATCCTCCTAGATTTAGTAGGCACTGGCCCTCTAAGAATTGGTCCTTTCCAGCCTCTTCAAGGTCTTCTCAAGCCAAACCCAGACATAATAACTTAACAATGGTAGAGGATAACTCCGCTCGTCTATAGGACGCCAAAGAAGATGAAGATGAAAAAATGTTCCAAACTGGAAAAATCCAACACGAAGGAAGGTAGAAGCAATAAGATTTTATTAAATCAGTTAAGCGCTTTCGGCTGTAACCCAGCCTTCATCAGAACAACCATATACTCACTGGCAACGTGGTATTTATACCCCCACATCCAATTAGCAGCCTCTCAAACAATTACATCATTAAAGTGTTAAAATGTTAAAATGTAAAAATGTTGAAATAGGCGCCAAATGTTTGAACATTTAAACGGTCCTACACTCAATATTATGTAAACATTATCTACACTCGTGAGTCCCTAAATTAGTTCTATAATTAATATAATAAAATAAAAAAAATACATTTTAAAATTATATATAAAGGCTCACGTATAATATGCTCTCTAGGATACATACATACATTTCATTTACATAGGTGGAATATTTAAACAGTATTACTTCAGAAATATATTATAAAAAATCATTGAATGCTATGAGAATAAAACAACTCGTATCTCTGATGCATATAAAAATCTTACATAAACAATTCTGAATACATTGACATAAATATAGCAAAAGTGTTAAAAAACAATTAAAAAGTTTTATATAGTGAATATTAAATTGCATTATGTGAATTAATGAATTTTGTGGATCATGGTGGTAGACCATCCTACCATAATGCACTAAAAAATTATTCTAAAGCTAAAAAGGGTTTTATGCTGATAAATTCATTGAGGCCGGGTGGTCTCGTCGAATCTGTTAGGATTTGCCATTTGCTTTCACATGCTGACAGTTTCATTTTCCACGTTGCCAGTGAGTATATGGTTGTTCTGATGAAGGCTGGGTTACAGCCGAAAGCGCTTAACTGATTTAATAAAATCTTATTGCTTCTACCTTCCTTCGTGTTGGATTTTTCCAGTTTGGAACATTTTTTCATCTTCATCTTCTTTGGCGTCCTATAGACGAGCGGAGTTATCCTCTACCATTGTTAAGTTATTGTGTTTCCTGTTTATTTGGCGTGGTGTATTGAGATGGCAGAGGATTCCCAACTCACAGCTTCATTGCCTAAGGATGCCATTCAGGAATTACGATCTGATCTCACGGCCTTACAGGCAGAGGTACACAAACTTGTGTCTCTATTCAGTGAATTAGCATCAAATATGGTCAAATCTAAAGAGGAGATGCAACGTGGGGAATCTATGGAGCTGGTTCAAGCACAGCTTATTCATACTACCCTGGAGGACGATGCCGATGATCTCACGATACGCAACGAGCCTACTACGCAAAAACGGAACTTTGGGCAGAGACTGCAAATCTGTAATGGCGCCAGTACACCAGACTGTGGCTTTCCAAAAGCATTGGAAGGCACGGATGAAGGATTCGAATGTCAGACGGAGATGCAGCAGATAGCGGAGACTCAGGCAGCTAGTCGAGCTGCCAAAACACGCAATTTGGACTTAGCGCAGCACGAGGATGATTTCCTCTTAAGCGAACGTCACGAATTCGCAGAACAGGATTATACCTTTGATTTTAGTTTGTGTAAAAAGCGCTCGAACCATCAGGTTGGAGGGGCTCGACCGAAAACATATAAAAACAGTCACCATGGAGTAGTGACTGCAATGGACAATACAGGTACTGTAACTACACATGTGGGGAATATCCCCACGAGTTATAATAGATTTCATGTACTTAAACAAATAGATTTGAGCCACCCCGACGATGGTCAGACATCAAAGGGATGTATTAGAAATACCTACAATGAAAAGGACATATTTGAAAAATTTCTATGTGAAGGACATGATTATTTTGATAATGACATGAGAGCCATGAAAGAGATTAATGGCAAGAAGGACATTTGTAATATGTCCTTAAAAGAATGTATACTGGAGTATGGTAAAAAGCTTATCACTTACAAGAATACTAAGATAGACCGCAGCTATTTAACAAAATGTATTGCACTTAATATTGTACCAAAAGGTCTAAGGTTTTTTAAGTTACCGTTGGGGATAAATTATACCCCTGAAGTTGAGAATGATTTTAACAAGCTATTTGATAGTTTTGGACGGGATTTTATGCAATTGTTTATTAAACATTTAGATGTTAAGATGAGTTTGTTAGTAGATGAATTAGAGAATCTTAATTTTGGTATCAGACAGCATTCTGAATTTAGTAGTTACAAAGAATTGTATGAAAAGCAATTTCATTATGCAGGTAACAGTGAGTCCAACATAGTTGACAGAAAGGCGAAGAAATTGCAACGTGATAAGGAAGCCTATAAGAATGACAGAGCATATGTATGGCCAAGACAAAAGAATGTGGCCACACACAATAAGTATCCACCTAGGGGACACGAGGGTATCAAACTAGATAAGAAAGAAAATTTTCAGGGGGGAAGGTTCTATCCAGTATGGAGGGACACTCAACCAAGGCATTGAATACAGGTGTATCAAATAACGTTCCTTTAGTTGAGGACCTCTTGGTTGAAGCCCACACCCAGTCTACTTTTTGTGAATCTCCTCCACTACATGGGAATTTGCCGACATCATCTTGTGATGACACCCATCCCAGGATCATCACACACAATGGGTTCAAGGTTTTTAACTATACGGATATGGACATCAATCCATCTTGTGCAGAACTTCTTAGCAAAGGTATGAAATTCATACCGACGAAGGGATGGAATTTAGTGGACAGTATCATAGAAATTAAGAAATATTGCAGGAAATTAAATTTGGCCTTATTTTTTGATAAGAATCCCGATGCAAAGAGCACGATGAAGGGCATAGCGGGCACCGCTCTTACCAAGAAAAGCACCTTCATACCAGCCCCTAATCCACATGTGCTGAATTATGAACAACTAGTTTGCAATGATATCTACTGGACACACCAGAAAATGATTTGCAAGCGACATTATGATCATGACAATCTCACCCCTCTGGAGAGACAGAGTCTTACAGAACTGATTAACAACTGCAACATCAGAGTTATGAAACCCGACAAGGGTGGTGGGGCGGTGATATTTTCCACTGAGGAATACAAATTGGAGATACATAACATCTTACACAATTCAGGAAACTATGAACACATTTCCTTGAATCAGGTCAACATTGGTCACAGTCGCATCGATCTCATCATTGAGGAATTCCTCATCGACAATAGGATCTCCAACGAGACCTATTCATTTTTAAAGGTAGATCACCCTGTGTTGGCCAAGATAGTGGGTATCCCCAAAATACACAAATCTCTTCCTCAACCACCCTTTCGTCCTATCGTTTCAGGTTCGAAGTCTAAAACATTCAAAATTGGACAACTCATTGACGGTTGGCTCAAGAAGGTCTATGACAACATCCCACACATCATCAAAGATTCATGGAGATTCCTGGGGGCCATCACCAATGAATTATGGGATACCAATTTGATCTTTTTGACAGTTGACGTCGTAGATTTGTTCTCATGCATACCTAGAATAGAAGGCCTGGAGTACTTTGAAAGAGGTCTCAAGAAATTTACGGATTTTTCATGGGAGAAAATTAGCCTTCTATGTGATATGATGTCGCTCGTGTTAGATCACAATTACATCTTATCCCATGGAGAATACTTCAGACAGACCAGGGGGGTAGCGATGGGAGCAGCTTGTGCTCCCATCTTTGCCAACCTGGTGATGGCCGAATGGGAAACTGAAAGTGTCTTCAAAAGTTCTTATTTCAAGGACATTGCTCTATATGTCAGGTACCTTGACGACATCTTTATTTTATGGAAAGCATCTGTAGAACGATTGGATGAATTTATGTCATACTTAAACCAGACAGTGGAGTTTTTACAGTTCACCCATGAGTATAGTCATCGAGAAATTTCCTATTTGGATGTTCTTCTAAAGAAAAATGATAGCGGATTCACTTCCAGCACGTATAGAAAACCAACCTTCTCGAATGACTACGTGCATTACAGCAGCAACCATCCACCACATGTCTTTAAAAATGTATTGAAGGGACAATGCATTCGTGTGGCCAGGATGTCGTCCAACACACATATCCTGCGGTCAGAACTTGCATTGATCAGAGACATGTTTAACAAAAGAGCCTATCCCGATTACATGATCAATGAGGTTATAAACTATGTAACCGAACAATGGGGCAAGAAATATCCCCCATTATTAGGCACTTACAAATCATCCATCAGAGAGGGTACACATGAATCATCTATAGGTAGGATATGTGTTCTTATGTATTCGCCCAGTACACATATTATCAAAGACATCTTGGAGATATTGGCATACACTGAGTGTTATAGACAAAGATCAGATCTTGGGTAACCAACCGAGATGTGTATATAAAACAGCTCCCAACTTGAAAGCTCTATTAGAGAGGAATAGTCATGTGCAAAACAAACCAGCTATTTTCACAGGAACGGTTAAATGTGGCAATTGTAAACAATGCAAATTTATTAATAGTAATAAAAGTATAAGATTAAATGACGTCTGTCACACCACCATTAAATGTTTGAGGGGTAATTGTAAGACCAAACATGTGGTATATTTGGCTGTCTGTAGTAAATGTAATGCCCATTATGTGGGTAAAACAGAGAGACAGCTGAACAGACGTATATGAACACTTATATAGAATAAGAAAGTGTGATAACAAAAATGCATTGTGCAAACACATAATGGAAAAGGGTGAAGAACATAGCTTCTTATTTTCCATAATAGAACAGGTGGACAATACTGTGTTTGGAGGTGATTGGAAAATGAAACTGTCAGCATGTGAAAGCAAATGGCAAATCCTAACAGATTCGACGAGACCACCCGGCCTCAATGAATTTATCAGCATAAAACCCTTTTTAGCTTTAGAATAATTTTTTAGTGCATTATGGTAGGATGGTCTACCACCATGATCCACAAAATTCATTAATTCACATAATGCAATTTAATATTCACTATATAAAACTTTTTAATTGTTTTTTAACACTTTTGCTATATTTATGTCAATGTATTCAGAATTGTTTATGTAAGATTTTTATATGCATCAGAGATACGAGTTGTTTTATTCTCATAGCATTCAATGATTTTTTATAATATATTTCTGAAGTAATACTGTTTAAATATTCCACCTATGTAAATGAAATGTATGTATGTATCCTAGAGAGAGCATATTATACGTGAGCCTTTATATATAATTTTAAAATGTATTTTTTTTATTTTATTATATTAATTATAGAACTAATTTAGGGACTCACGAGTGTAGATAATGTTTACATAATATTGAGTGTAGGACCGTTTAAATGTTCAAACATTTGGCGCCTATTTCAACATTTTTACATTTTAACATTTTAACACTTTAATGATGTAATTGTTTGAGAGGCTGCTAATTGGATGTGGGGGTATAAATACCACGTTGCCAGTGAGTATATGGTTGTTCTGATGAAGGCTGGGTTACAGCCGAAAGCGCTTAACTGATTTAATAAGATCTTATTGCTTCTACCTTCCTTCGTGTTGGATTTTTCCAGTTTGGAACATTTTTTCATCTTCATCTTCTTTGGCGTCCTATAGACAAACCCAGACATAGCAGAAACCCCAGGTTTCAGTCCCAGTGGACACACAAGACTGAGCAGTGGGGGGGTTTCTGCACCCAAATCAGGGAGTAGTAAGACTCCCCCCTATGGAAAACAATCTCAATGACTTGCTTCTAAAACTTCCAAGCACTTTCCAACTGAATGCTCCTTTAGGCGGAAAGATTGGTCTGCAGGCCAAAAACTGGGAACTCAAGGATACAGATTTTACTTCCACACCTTACTAACAACAAGCGGGTGGCCATATCTACCCCCAAATCAGTGGGTAGAGGCCCAAAATCAAGTACTCTCTCTCTTATTTATTTATTTATTTACATTTGTTGATCGGGAGTGTCCGACTGGACGTAGGTCAATTTTCAGCGGAGGCCCGGGGAGAAAAGCTCCACAGTTAAAATAAACAGACAGTAGTTACATTGGATTTACATAGCGATTAACAATTTGATTAACATAGCAATTAATTACATATGTTCATAGGTTGGTACTAGGCTATCAGCCCTATGGCCTATACAAGCCTAGCCATAACAATTCCCTGGCTATTTCTTCCCACAGTATTTACTTCCCTGGACCCCTGTCTAGCAGGGCGACTGATGTGTTCCCTGGGGTGAATTTCCTTTCTCCCATCCAATTGTCAAGGTTCCTTTTAAAGAGGGCCAAAGAGGCACTCTGCTTGACATGTATGGGAAATCTATTCCAGAGTCTGGGGAGTCTCTGGGTCAGGAACCTATCCCTTCAGCATGTTTTGTTTATTGTGATGACAAGGTTTAGATCCCTGGAGCGTGTGGCTCTGAGGGATTGGGATTTCTTTAAGTGTAGCATGTCCAACAGCTCTGGGATTGACATGGCCTTGTATGTTAAGCAGTGATTGCCTCTGAGTAGACGATATGTGACAGAGTATAGCTGGAATTTTTTAAGGCGGTCAGCGTAGGGCATCTGCTTTAGGCCTGTGATTCTTTTAGTGAGGTATTTCTATGGCCTTTCCAGTTGTTGCAGATGTCTTGAGAGGTACATACCAAATGGGGCATTGTATTCTATAATGGGTCTAATGAGGGATGAGTACAGTGGGACAATGACCTCCTTTTTTCTGGATGAAAAGCCCTTATTGGTGAGGTGTGCCACATAGAAGGATTTCCTGACTGTTGTGACGATGAGGTTATCGAAGGTGAGACCACTGTCCACCTGTGTCCCTAAGTCTCTTATCACACTTTCGGTGTTTAGTGTACTGCCACCTACATGGTAATTCACGGATACATGTTTTTTCCCAAAGGGGATAACTATACATTTCTTGGCATTGAGCTTGAGCCCATGGCTCTGGCACCAAGCATCTGTTTCTGTAAGGCCCTTTTGTAGAGTATCCACATCATTTGGGGATTCAATAATGGCTCCCAGTTTGCAGTCATCTGCGAACTTTGTTAGCCAGAGTCCCTTAGTGTTTGCCTGTACTTCAGAGAAGTAGATGCCAATCAAGAGCGTTCCCAGGACTGAACCCTGAGGTACTCCACTTGTCTGGAGCTGGATTTGGAGTCGGCTACTTTTACAGTGTGGGTTCTATCAGTAAGCCAGTTAGCAATCCATTGAATGACATAGGGATTAATGCCCAGCATAGTAAGCTTATCTATGATTCCAGAGTGGGTGATGGTGTCAAAGGCCTTGGCAAGGTCTAGATGGGCTGTGTGGACCACCTTACCCTTATCCATGGCTCTGGAGACTATTCGAAGAAGTCAATCAGGCTCAGGAGACAAGATCAGCCCTTCACGAACCCAAACTGGGTGAGGTCCAATGTTTGAAGGTTGCCAATGTCTTTGTTTATAAGTTCCATGATAATACGCTTCATGGCCTTGCAGATAAGGCTCATCAGACTGATGGGACGGTAGTTTCCAGGATCCAAGGTGGATCCCCCCCTTATGGAGTAGGATAACTGTAGCTCTGTGCCACTCAGTGGGCACAAAACCTGAGGGGAGGCTATGATTAAACATGACACTTAGGTGAGGTGTCAGTTCTTATTGTAGTTCATGTAGTACACAGCCCGGGATGTCATCTGGTCCCATGGATGCTGTATTCTTAGCTTTGGAGAGTGCGTTTTTTACTTGTGTGGCCATTATTACCGGAATTTGGCATTCTTCCGGTATTGAGATGGGCCATTTAGGGGGTGAGAGGGGGGTGAAGTTGGCACTGAATCGATCTGCCAGGATATTGGCAATATCCTTGGGATCAGTATATTTAATGCCATTCTGTTTTAGCTCAGAGCAGATCTGAGCATTGCCATTTAGATTCTTGACATAGTTATAGAATGCCTTGTGGTTATCTTTGGATTCTTTGGCAATTTTATTTTCGTAACTAGCTTTGGAGTATTTTATGAGGGATCTCAGTTTTTTACTGAGACTGGTAAGGGAGTTTTTTGCATCCTGGGATTTTCCTCTTTTCTGCAAAAGTTTCTTCCTTTTGTTGTAAAGTTTGTTTATGGCAGGGGACCACCAGATTGGCTTTCTTTTTTGGATGAGAGCATCTTCGTTCTATTTGGGATGGCACGATTCATGCATGAGTGGATGTGCTTGTACAGTGCCTTAGTGTAGGACTCAGCAGTTGAACTTTCAGTTCCCGTATGCATGGGTGTCATGAAGTTTGTCACTTCTGACTTGAGTAGCATGAAGTTGGCTTTGGAGAAGTTTTTTTTTGGAGAAGTTTCTTGTAAGTATTATGTTTTTTACAAACATAGTTACAGATGAAGAACATAGTACAATCAGTAGACAACTAGAATCTTTATCTGCAAAGTACATAACAGACATTAACAATTGTTACAATAAGAAGTTTCTGCTGTATAAGTACTAGGCTTATGAGCATCCGAGCTTGCTATAATCAAGGTAGTTAGTGGGGTGGAATGAAAGATAGTGGTTGGATGAGGTGGGTGATATTAGAGTGGGAGTTGCAAGGGCATAGCCAGCATGTTTTTAGGTGCGCTTTTAGTAAAGTTTTGAAGTGGGTGCATGATGGTATGGAGGTAATTGTGGGTGGGAGGGAGTTCCATAATTTGGCTATGGCGCAAGAGAATAGTGCTTCACCAGCAGAGTTATTGGCTTTAGTGATCTGCAAGTGATTTTTGTTGCTGGATCTTAGTGGTCTAGTGGTGAGATAGGGTTGGAGTAGATTCTGGAGGGATGGGACATTTTGTGGATGGTTTACTAGTTTGCGGGCAAGTGAGAATTGATACCATTGAAGGAGGTTAGGGAGTTCAAGCCAGCTCAGTTCAGCAAGTAAGAGACAGTGGTGACTACGGTAGGATGCCCCTGTGGTGAATTTGGTGATTTTGTTGTAGCAGTTTCTCTAGCTTGTTTAGATTGCATTGCCTTAAAGTAGGGTGGGGATAAGGTGTTTGCTACTGAAATCTTTGCTGATTTGGTGAGAAGTTGCTTATTTCTATATAACGCTCCTAGTTTTTTGTGGACTTTTTTATGGTCATGGATATGTGAATGTCAAATTTTAGTTTATTGTCTATTTCCACTCCTAGCAATTTGGTGTGTTCTGTTGGGTGTATAGTGGTGTTGTCTTTTGCTGTGATGTTAAAGTGAGAGTTGTTTTGAGTATGTTTGGTGGGTTGGAAGTTGAGTAGTTTAGTTTTGTTTGGGTTGAGTATTAATTGGGCATCGGATAATCAAGTTTCAACAGAGGAAAAGGCTTCCTGTGTGACTTTTTGCAGTTTGGGTAGGGACTGGGCTGAGCAGATGATGGTTGAGTCATATGCGTATTGTATGAGTGTGCCATGTTTGGTGGCAGAGGCTAGATTATTGGTGAAAACAGAGAAGAGTAGGAGTCCAAGGATGGATCTTTGGGAACCCCTATAGAGACAGGTAGTTTGGGAGATATGTCATTCTGCCATACCAACGGATTGTTGGCGGTCATACAGGTAACTCTGAAACCAGTTGGTGACTGATTCAGAGAAGGATAGGTTATTGAGGACAGAGTTGAGTTGTTTGTGTGGGACTATGTCAAATGCTTTAGATAGGTCTAGGAAAGTAGCAGAGGAAAGATAGCCATTGTTTTTATGCTGAAGGATAGTGTTAGTAAAGGAGAGTAAGGCAATGGTGGTGCTATGGTTTGGTCAGAAACCATGCTGAGTATTGGAAAGGAGGTTGTTAGTAAAGAGGTCGTCTGAGACCTGAGAGTGAATGCATTTCTCTAGTATTTTAGACAGTGGAGAGAGAATAGCTATGGGGCGGTAATTGGTTAGTTCTGTGGAGGGGCCGCCTTTGTGGAGGGGAAGTATATGTGATACTTTCCACAGTATGGGAACGTAACTTTCTGACAGAGATCGATTAATCAAGATGGATACTGGGTAGGCCAGAGCATCAGCTGCGATTTGTAGCTATTCACCTGGGAGGTTGTCTGCTGCTAACTTGGTGGGCTTACATTTAGTTAAGAGTTTTTTTTTATGTTGGTGATAGGTACAGGAGAAAAAGAGAAGGCATTGGGTAGATTACTAGTTGAAGGTGTCAGTTGGAGGGGAGGGGGGGGTGTTGTTTAGCTAGTGATAGTATGGTTTGTGTAAAGTGTGTATTGAATGAGGTAGCATTATTTTTGGAGGAGTGAGGGATGTTAGGAGGAGAAGGTACTGACTTTACCTGGGTGGATGATGGAGTTTATGGAGGACCAGAAGTGTTTGGGGCTGTGTTGGGAGGAGTCTAGGGCAGACTGGTTGCATTGGAATTTGTCCTGTTTTATTTGCTTTTTGACTCTATTACGTAGTTCTAGGAATTTCTGTCTAGTTGAGGGGGTTTTGGTTTCGCGCCAGTGCTCCCAGGCTTTATCCCTGTTTTTCATTTCTGACTTAGTGGTTTTCTGTAGCCATGGGGAGGGTTGTGCTTTGGTTCTGGAAAGTCTTATGGGGGCATGGTAATTAAGGATGCTCAGGAAGGTAGTATTAAAAAATTCAACTACGTCATCAAAACTGAGGTACTTTAGAGGATGCCAGTTACATTCTTTGAGGGATGAGATGAATATGAGTGGGTTAAAGTTTAGTTTTTTACGTATTTGGCGGTAGATGACAGGTTTAGCTTGGTATAGGTATTTTTTGAGTAGGAATGTTGGGGACTGGTCAGTGATGCTATCTGATAAGCAGCCTATTATGTATGGCTGGGGGCTCTTACTGACTAGTATCCAATCCAGGGTAGTGTGCTTGCTGGAGTTTTTATTTATCCTGGTTGGCGACTGGACTAGTTGGGTGAAGCCATGGAGGTTTACATGATGGGGTTCGATGGTTGCCAGAACAGGATTGCCAATCAATATTAAAATCACCTAAAATTATAGTTTCTTGGGGGAGCTGGTGTGTAGACCAGCTGAGGAGGTTTTCTAGTGGAGGGATGTTTTGGCCAGGTGGGAAGTAGCATCCAATCATGTTGATGGTTTTGTTTTGAGGTTGGGATATTTTATTTCTTCATTGCTTATTTGTGAAGCTGATGATTTTAAGATCCGGATGTTTAGATGCTGTTTAAATATTATAGCTACACCGCCTCCTTTCTTGTTTAGCTGGTCTACTCTTAGTATGCTGTAACCGGTAGGGAGGATTTGCTCACTGGTAATGTGAGGTTTTAGCCAGGTTTCTGTCAGGATGACTATATCTGGGGAGTACAAGTCTATGGTGGCATGGAGTTCATGGACTTTGTTGGATACACTTCTAATATTTAGGCTTAGTAGAAGGAAGTCACTTGACTTTCTATTGGTTGTGATATGGGAGAAGTTTTGGTTTCTAGTCTGATTATGAAGATTGGGGTTGGAGATGGTAGGGCCAGAGTTGGGGTGGATGTCTCCACTTAGGGGTAGTTTTGATACGCATGAGGTTATTAGTTTTCTCAGTTTTTGAATGTGTTTGTTTATTAGGTAAACTTTATGATTGTGCTCTGTGGGTAATAGGTATGGTGGGAGGGTTACTATGTTAAGTTGTAGGGATGCTTTATGTTTGAGTAAAATAGTTGGTAGAATATGCGGGGGGTGCATAGGGATGGTTCTTGAGTTGGTGGGAAGGGGAGCTGAGTGAGGGTGAGACATGAGTGGTGGTGTGAGTAGTAGTACAGTGGTAGTGGTTGAGTGGGGGAATGATGGAATTCTGGTAGGATGTAAGATATGCAAGGAGAGTGCATGCAGTGAGCATAGGTAAGGTATGCTTATGCATGTTAGCTGAGGAGGAGTGATAGTAGTGGGAAGATGGAGGAGCTAGTGTTGGGTTTAGTGCTGTGGTTGGCTATTGGAAAGATGGGAGGGGTTTGTGAGTGTAATAAAGGTAGGACCACTGGGGGTGGGAGGGAATAGGGGGCAGGGTGGGGAGCGAAGTGGGTAGAGACCCTGTTAGTTGCTCTTATGAGGGGGCTGGAAACAATCAGGTAACAGAGTAAACTGATAAATGAACATATGATATAGTGACAAAGGGTGGTTGTAGTTTTAAAAATGGTGCCTGCACAGGTAATATTTATTAACTTTGGGATTGGCTTAAGGTAATAAACAGGGAAGGGGGAGGGGGAGAACAAGGGTGTGAGCAGGCAGTTCTTTTGTACTGCTGCTAATGAGCCAAAGCAAAGACAAGTTTGTGTTTAAGAAACAATCAGAATTGACCAATGACTGCTCTGAAACTGTAAGTCATTTCTTAACCATTTCTCAGGTGGAAAAACATGATAACCTTGTATTAGTAGGCTACTGTGGTCTCAAGTTTAAATTAACAAACACACAGTATTGATCAG
Organism: Protopterus annectens; assembly: GCF_019279795.1. Lineage (NCBI taxonomy): Eukaryota > Metazoa > Chordata > Ceratodontiformes > Protopteridae > Protopterus > Protopterus annectens. Next base: position 932,283,412 of record NC_056734.1, read on the forward strand.
TTATGGATACTATTTGCTAACAGAACGGAATAAGAGAGAAAATGGAAGATGAGTGTGTCTGTGCGCGTGTGTGTGTGTGTGTGTGTGTGTGTGTGTGTGTGGGGAGGGGGCTGCTTACAAGCCAAAGCAGAGTGCTCTCCAGGGGAAAATGAATATTGCCTCAAACAGGTAGACACTTACTCAAAGTTAACTTTAGCTGTTTGCAGACAGTTCGGACCCGGACTGCACTTTTCTTATAAGAATGATAAAGGTGGTACCTCAGTTGAATACTTGAGTGGTGTTAGGTCTAGAAAAGAAGAGTACAGAGAGGAGTAAGCACTTTTGAGATGGTAAATATATATTATAAAGATTACAAAAAACATACTGAGCAAATAGCTACCGTATGCAGGAAAATGTCTTGAACCAACTACTAGTATATGCAGATACTGAGCCAATTGGAAAAACATCAGTGAGAAGGGACCTCAGTTGACAGTTATGCAGTCACAGATAAAAATATAGCGAGCAGCACTCTGTCCTGGGTCTCTAATTTGATTCTATCCACCAGTAACAGCACACTTGACACCAGTATGAGCTATCTACACAACACATTTACATGAATAACATTAGTGAACAAGGTGCAGCTATGCAAATAGACCATACTATTATACTAAAAACAACTTGGTGCAGACAAAATGCTAGCAAGCCATAGTAACTTCCAGTAATAAAGCATAAATCATATTAGATGTCTAACACAATTCAGCATAAATAAGCATATACAGTTGTAAAATGTCTAACACAATTCAACATAAATAAGCATATACATTTGTAAAACACTTACTGGAGAGACACTGAGCTCCTCATGGGGCCTGTAGCAGAGTGGATTGTAGTTTTAAAAATGGTGCCTGCCACAGGCAATATTTATTAACTTTGGGATTGGCTTAAGTTAATAAACAGGGAATGGGGAGGGGGGGAACAAGGGTGTGAGCAGGCAGTTCTTTTGTACTGCTGCTAATGAGCCAAAGCAAAGACAAGTTTGTGTTTAAGAAACAATCAGAATTGACCAAGGACTGCTCTGAAACTAAGTTATTTCTTAACCATTTCTCAGGTGGAAAAACAGGATAACTTTGTATCAGTAGGCTACTGTGGTCTCAGTTTAAATTAACAAACACACAGTATTTATCAGTTATGGATACTATTTGCTAACAGAAGGGAATAAGAGAGAAAATGGAAGGTGTGTGTGTGTGTGTGTGTGTGTGTGTGTGTGTGTGTGTGTGTGTGCGTGTGTGTGTGTGTGTGTGTGTGTGTGTGTGTGTGTGTGCGCGTTTGTGGGGGGGGGGGCTGTTTACAAGCCAAAGCAGAGTGCTCTCCAGGGGAAAAGTGAATATTGGCTCAAACAGGTAGACACATACTCAAAGTTAACTTTAGCTGTTTGCAGACAGTTCAGACCCGGACTGCGCTTTTCTTATAACAATTATAAAGGTGCATGGGGACTATTCAGTTGGTACCAGAAGAGGAAAAGGGACAAGGGTTCTATTCGAGACTTTTCCTGGTACCCAGGAAAGGCAATACATGGCGTCCTATCCTGGACCTTTCTACTCTAAATACCTTTCTGGTGATGCCAAAATTCAAGATGCTGACTCTTCACCAACTGCTTCCTATGCTAGGTAAAGATGCATGGTTGGCAACACTAGATTTAAAAGAAGCATACCTGCATATCCCTATCAGGGAGTCTTGCAGAAGATACCTATGCTTCAAAGTAGGCTACATGCACTATCAGTTCTCTGCACTGCCCTTTGGCTTATCTACTCTGCCCAGGGTATTCACAAAGTGCCTAGCTCCAGTCATTGCATTCTGCAGGCAAAGATATATTCAAATATACCCATATCTGGACAATTGTCTAATTCAGGCAGAACGCCAGGGCATACTTTTGAATCATCTGGCCTTTGTTCAAAGGGTACTGACTTGTCTGGGGTACACCATAAATGAAAAGAAATCACACCTAGTACACTGTCAACAAATTATATTCCTGGGAGCAAGCTTGAATACAACTTCCCAGATAGCTTTCCTCACGCCAGAGAAACGGATTCATTTGACAACCTACTTCAAACAAGTAGCCACAAAAATCCAGCTGTCTGCAAGGCAAATACTGTAAGCCGTGTGGTTCATGGCCTCCAGCATTCTTCTAATTCCATATGCAAGATTGCATATGAGGAAACCGCAATGGTAACTCAAAAGCCTATGGTGTCAACATTCACAGGATATAGAAGCAATGATTCCTATCATACCTTGCCTACGCCTAGAGTTCCTTTGGTGGGCAGAGGCCTGCCACCAAAACAGGGAACTACCATTCACACTACCCCGCTGCCACCCAAACCTTAACAGACACATCAGACTATGCATGGGGGGCCCACCTGGCAGGGAAATGCATTCAGGGCAAATGGAACCCAAGTAAAATGCACCTGCATATCAATCAAAAAGAAATGTTAGCTGTACAGAATGCTCTGACAGCCTTCAAGGACCACATTCTTCCAGGACAATTAATGATAAAGACGGACAACACCACTGTTATGTGGTACATAAACAAGCAGGGGGGTACACATTCTTACCCCTTCTGCAGACTAGCCATGGCATTGTGGAACACAGCCCTGAGGTATCAAGTACATTTACAAGCTCACTTCCTGACAGGAAAACTAAATACACTGGCAGACGAACTAAGCAGAAACCTCATGGACCCACACGAGTGGAAACTAGCACCAAGGATTTTCAACATGTTGACAGGCAAATGGGGGGAGCCCAGATATAGACCTGTTTTCCTCCCCCCAAAACTATCAGTTGGACACATTCTGCACAAGGACTCCTCACAAACAAGCTTGGAAAGTGGATGTTCTGTCCTTCAGCTGGAAAAACCTATCCATTTATGCCTTTCCTCCTCTGCCTCTGCTCTCCAAAGTACTACTAAAGATCAAACAAGACAAACCAAGGACGATTTTGATTGTACCAGACTGGCCACGCCAACACTGGTACCCCCTCTTGCACAGTGTGTCACTGTGGGCCCCATGGCACCTGCCCCAGCCTCCTATTCTATTGTCTTAGCAGGAGAACCAAATTCTGCACCCTCAACTTCAAACACTGAATCTAGCAGCCTGGCTAATTACATAAGTTCTCCTTTACCATCCCTCAGTAAACCAGTGATGGATATCATTATAGAGGCAAGGAGGCCTAGTACCAGAAAGTCTTACACTGAAAAATGGAAAAGATTCTGTGCCTGGAACCAAGCTCAAGGGACGAGCACAACAGTGCCCATTTTACCTCAGATTTTACAATACTTAACTGAGATGCTTCATAAGGGCCTGTCTTTCTCCGCCAGCAAAATTCACGCCTCAGCCATCTCAGCTCATTATAACACAGAACCACCCCTCTTCTCTCATCCACTACTTAAGCAGTTCCTCAGAGGGGCCACAAATCTACGACCACCCAGAAGAGCACCAACTCCAGCCTAGGACCTCAACTTTGTATTGGAAAAGCTCACCCTTCTTCCTTTCGAGCCAGCTGCCACTGCAGACTTAAAATTCCTTTCTTGGAAAACAGCTTTCCTTTTAGCAATCACTTCAACAAGAATGATATCTGAATTACAGGCCCTCATGGCAGTGGAGCCTTTCATCATCTTTCATGAGGACTGGGTGTCCTTCAGGACCAGTCCCTCCATGCCCAAGGTGGTATCCAGTGTGGCCCTTAATCTCTCCATACATTTGCCAACCTTCTTTCCTAATCCACAGAACAAAGGGAAACGGATTCTGCACTCCTTAGACGTGCACAGACAACTTTGACTCTACTCGGACAGAACTAAACCTCAAAGGAAATCTGATCAACTGCTGGTGGCATTTGCTGCAGGGGCAGAGGGGAAGGCTATTTCAAAGCAAACCATTTCCAAATGGATAGGCCATTGCATTAATTTCTGCTACAAACACCATGGAAAACCTACCCCACAGGGGATCAGACCCCACTCTGCCAGGGCTGCATCTACCTGTACAGCCTTTCTCAGAGGCATCCCTACCAGGGACATCCTAGAAGCTGCTACATGGAGTTCTGTACATACTTTCACCAAGCATTACCATCTGCCAGTTTTCTCCAAATCCATAGCTGGCTTTGCCAATGCAGTCTTGCAGGGCCTTTTAGCTGGTCCTAATTCTATTTAAATTCCTCCTCCCATCCTTAGCTTTGGGAATCTACCCAAAAGTGATGGCTGCAACAGTGAAACACGAAGAACATAGTACAGTTGTGTACACTTACCATAAATGTAGATGTTCGAGTGTATTCACTGTTGCAGTCCTGGTTACCCTCCCTCCAGCCCCCTTCGTTTTTTTTTTTTTTTTTTTTGATATACCTCTACTTTCCTTTGCTATCTTCAAAAGCTTTTTGGTGTATTTACTTTTTTGTTTGAGGTATAACCTTGTATATTTATAGATTTAATTACTTCCCATTAAGGGGGCATCTGACATCTGGGGCAAGAAAAACTGATGTAATGATGTCGGCTGCATGTTTTATACCCCTGACGATCTGACGTCATGGAAGAAGGGACAGCAGCTGACGCAGGACCCAAGACTGTTAATCAGGCTGACTGAGGGCTACTGCAAGCAGATAACCCAAAAGTGATGACTGCAACATTGAGTACACTGTAACATCTACATTTATGGTAAGTGTACACAACTGTACTTTCTGTTCCAAGAACAGTCCCGCTATGACTGAAGTCTGATGAGGACTTGCTGCAGGGAATGCAGTCTCATACAGCTGTAAAGCCACAAGCAGGATTGTGTCACAGTGCTTACTGGGGACATCCCACTTGGCATAAAAAGTAGAAATACCCGCATGAATGTGACTGGTTCAGAGGCTTTCTGAACAAGATGTTAAATGAAAATAAATGGCTTGCATATGTCATTTGTCTTCAATGAATCCACCACAATCCTAAATAGCAATAAAGATTTCCAAAGAGCTATCAGGTAATTAAATATTTTGGCACTGACTGGTCATATTATCAGAATAAATTAGTTGCTGTTTGTTTAGGGCACAAGTTTAAGTACATCTGTAATGTAACAAAACATCAACAATGGGAGCATATTGTATATAACCCAGTTTTAAGTCTTAAAGCCTTCTTATAACATGCAGGACTTCAGAATCATATTAGTGCAGGACTTCAGAATCATATTAGTGTGAAATCTTGAAAAACCAGTACAGGTGTGCAAGGCAGATGTTTTAAAAACATCAAAAATGTTATAAAATGATTATTGCCAGCATTAACTTTGGTTTCTTATTTTATCAGACACATGGATAAGAGAGACATTGTTTTAGTTTTTTTTTTGGATGTAAGATTCAGGCATTGCGCAACAAACTGCTGTTACAAAGCTGTAAACTTTTTCTTTGTAGCCATAACACATACCCAGCCCACTCTCCAGACTTGTTTACAGTATGGGAATTGCTGGTTCAGACAAAATAAACCTTTTTTTTTAATTTTAAAACAAAAGTCGGGAATTAAAAAATCACTTGTGTGACTGTGTAATGGCTAGATAGCGCCATTGAAATAATATAGTGCAGCTCAATTGCAGTAGGGCTGATGTGCAGACAAGGTCGGAATAAGTAGGCAGTTCATTGGTGAAAACACAAGGCATGCAGCGACAAGGGTAGCACTCTGGTGGTCCCATGACCTCAGGAGCCCAGTAGTGTTCAAGCTACAGTGTGTGTTCACATGCGCACAATAAAGCACCTCTATAAGCAAAACTGATAATCCATCTAATTGCTATACAGCAAACTCCCTCCTATTTTTGCCTTATAAATAGGAAGGAACTGGATGCATAAAACATGCAGAAATGGTAAAGAGCAAACATAGGAACCCACAAAAGGGGAAAGATAAAGAAAGAGTGGTGTGGGGGGTGAGTAAGCAAGGTTATACTTTTTTGTGGGACAGATGCCCTTTTTTTAATATTTTCAAGAAATGTAGAGGAGTAAGATAGCATGAGGGAGGTGTGGACATGGTAAGAGATTATATAAATATGGCAGCAAGAACAGATGTGCCAACACAAAAGACAAAGACCAGCACAAGAGTTGCTGATACAGATAGGGAGCAGAACTGAAAGGAAAGAGACAGACAGACTGAGGACAGTTGTTGATGGGGAGAATTGGACAATAAACTGAGTAGGAATTTGATTCGCAAGGAAAGGAAATACCATGATAGGAGACAGGTTGGAGCGAAAGGTGTCTGTCATGCGGTACAGTGTTTTATCCAACCTGTGATCAGTCACTTCAGTGACAACCCTCATGGCTGGATCTAGCCTCGGTCAGCCTGATTGTCAGAGCTAAGCAGTTATGTGACTCTGCCAATCACACAAGGATGTGCTCAAGGCTGCTAATGCGAGTGTCCAGCAACCAACCACTATCCACCTCCTGGTAGAGCATCCCAATGATGTGCCCCACTGAAAACCCTGCACTTCCCATCATAGAAAGACCACCAGAGGGCACAAGGTAGCCCTTCTGGTCACTTCCCTCCTGGATGACATGTACTACCTTGCAGAGAGGCTGTCCATGAGACTGCTGGGGTCACTGCAGATTATGGCAAGGGATGTCCGTTGTGTGCCAGTGCCACACCCCATCTACTACCGCATGAATGTAACTGGAGAGAAGCAAAACAACAGTGGGGGAAAAAGAGATGAATACAGTGATAAAAAGCAGGTATCATTCATGTGTGCAGTACAATCTCTCGAGGAATAAGTTAAGTTATGTATGCAACAGCAAGCAAATAACAATATAGAGGCCATGCAAAAAAGGTACTGCAGTAATATGTGTGCCACAAGAGACCAGATTAAATATCATGAACACAACTCAGAAGGAAAAAGTAAATTTAAGTATCACTTAACCAGACTCCTGTGTGTACGGCATGGAAACAGTGAATGAGATACAATGTGACTGTAAGGGACAGTGACATTGAACTGGACAGCCGCCTGAACTGAAAATATCCAGCCCATTGCAGCTTACATCAATTTATAGACACTGCCTCCCAAACAGTATTCTGCATGGAAATCATAACATTTTTACGCACTTATGTCCAACATTAATATGCACTGGATACTGAAACATAGTGATAGTAACATACCAGGGCATACGATAGCCACCAAGAAGCATCACACAACCAGGTGTAACTAGTACAGGTAAGGGAGGAGGAATGGTGTGATTATCAGAAAGGCATGACAGACTGAATAAACAGCTATATTTAGTTAATGGCAAGGATACAACCATGAGAATGTTACTGAATGGTACCAACCATTTGGGTCCAAAGTAGATGACAGCTGGAATGAAAAACACTTTGTTGACCCAGTCAGCACCGCAATGCCGCTGGTGGGAATTCTTGGCAGGAGGAGGAGGAGCAGTAGAGCAGTTTAATATGAACTGACAATGTATGTGACACAAAGCAAAGCTATAAGCAGTGGTTAAAGTAATTACCAGCACTGCAATCCTGGGCAGTGAAGCAAATGTCTTAACAAATATGCAGCTACAATGTTGATTGCATGTATGACCCCAATACCTGGACTGTTTTGCCTACCACCTCTAGCAGATCGGCTGGTGTCCTTTATTTCACCAGGTGATGAAAAGCAGACAGCAAAATGAAACATGTCCATGAAACCTGAAAAATGCATATAGATGAACAAGACCATCTATGTACAAACAATCACTTCTTGGCCACAGGTAAGTGTAGGCTGCCGACAGTCTGCAGCCTCATGCTGCCGTATTTGACTGGTATGAGGAACTGCCATAAAATACTGGAGTTTAGAGGATGGGCTACTGTACATTAAACCTTGATTGTACAACTGATGTTTTCCAGCAGGGTATTAATGTACAGGTAATGCCCTCTGAAAAAATTAGTTTGATGCTTTATGGCAGCATATTAAGCTGCTGTGGAGATCAGACTGTAAGGAAGCTAATGGCCTCTATTATATTACAATTGCTAAGCTGAGCTTTAGCTGTTTAGAGACTGTAACATTAAAATAAACAGAAAATGTTAAAAAAAAGGTTGTGTATTTCTGTATATGTATGTGTGCATGAAAGTGAAAGTGAGAGCAGCTGAGCCATTATTTTACACTCACTAAGCAGTGCTTTTGTTGTTTAGCAAGTGTAAAATTAAAAGAAATGTTAAAAAAAGTGTGTGTGTGAGAGAGAGACTGTTTCTGTCTGCATGTACGAGTGTGTGCTTGTGTGCATGAAAGCAAAGTGTGTGTGTTTGAGAGAGAGAGAGATGCATGGATGGATTGAGTAATGGCAGTGGCAGTTAAAATAACCAGGTATGCATATCTCTCAACCTCCTAGCGCAAGAAATGTGGATAAAGTCTAAAATAAAGGCAAGGGCAAAGGCTCAAAAATAGGAACCCATTTTAACATTGCTGCTATAAAATTAGAAAGCTGCTAGAATAAAAGATTTGTTTTAGCATTCATTTTCAGAAGGAAATAAATTTTGAAACTCAAATGTATGTCATTATTTACTGACTTGAATTTCCAGTGATTTGCCAACAAACCACAAATTTTGAGTAATGGACTAAAAAAAAATCTGGACATTCTTTGAAATCTTGTATTTCGTCTGTAAAATACTTCCTCCAACACCATTTACATATACTACTGCAATTTGAAACATTAGGTGGCGGAACTATTTTACATCAAAAATATAAAAAATAACTAAAGCAAAACAGTAATGCTGTCCCGGCTGTGTGTTACTATTGTATATAAACACCCTTCCAGGGGGTGTTGAGGAACACCCCTGTGTGTGTGTTATTTACACAGTAGCACATAAACATTTGAGCATTACTGCATGGATAGTAGACTTGGCGCATCATGTTGGTTAAGTCACTGCATGCATGTGAGAACAATACAAATGGTAGTATGCATATTTTCTGTCCATTTACTGACCTTAACTGGAATGGAAGCAACTACAAGAGTTCTCTCAAGGAAAGACCTGTGTGTTACTGCAGGCTATTTCTGAGCATGGATGAGAGATACTGGACGTAGATGAGCAACCAGGTCTTCCATGAATATGGATAGCATGAGCTGGTGCATATATGAATGAAGTTGGCGGCCACAACAAGGCAGCCCATCAGTTCTATTGCAGGGTCACTAACATGATCCTTTATGCCTGCTAGAAGGCATATACTATTAATTCGGAGTAGATAGCAATGGGTTGTGGTCTACCATTGTATACCTCCCTCCCTCACCTCTATGAAGGCGTTCCTGATTTCCCCATCAGGCCTGGATGCACCGATCTACATCTTTCTTAGTTATGTACTTGGTTAGTATTTCCTTATGTCAGTAACACATTTTAGTGGCACACCTGTGCCATCTGCTGTACTTGCTCCGCATTGCTTTATCTCCTGTGTAGACACATCTGAGATGCAGGAAGGAAGGCATACAACACAAAGTATGTTTGTCTGCTTTCTTTATATAGCTGTTATCTGTACCGTTGATGCATCACATAAAAGTGAAATTGTCAAATAATAGTGTTATCTCACTGCTTTCACAAGTGCTACAGTTATATGGGCCTCTTCCCTGGAGCATAGGATAATTGCTGTCAGTGCTGCATTGGATACTGCTGATGATGAAAGCCTTATGGCCACTGTCTGCAACAGAGACTGTGGAGGACACAATACTACCCTTGTCCAGTGATGCAGCTTTGTTGCCTTTGGAAATGCCCCCAGCTCTCCAGAATCCATGGAGACACATCATGCTCAGCAACCTTACTAAGGCAAGCACCCTCACCCCCTTCCTATGTACCTGCAGTAGTTTGTGGTACCCTCCCCACAGAATGTGGGGACAAGGATCAGGAATAGCAGGCTTCTGGCCATTACCACCTTGACTCCCACCCATTGTTTGAAATGGGTATCACAGTTGGCATTACTCTACAAGTATGTGGGGTTGTCATCCAGGCACAGACAGATGTTACCATTGCCATAGCAGACACAGTAGGTGCACTGCACAGCCTGCAGGATAACCTGCCTGAGGGTATTTTACGTATGATCCACGTGTTTGACATGCACATGGATGTTCACTCACTGTATCTTTCCCATCCTAGGGCTAACAACTTCTATCTCACATGCATACATCCCAACCACATTTGCAGGAGCTGTGTCCATGGAGCACATTCTGAACAAGTACCCTATACTGCGAACACCTACCCCTGTCAGGAAGCATTACCCCCCCCCCCCCCCACACACACACACACACACACACAAGTATCATAGTACTACTAATGTACTAGCTCCCCCTAGTCTCCTGGACATGACACACTCCCTTTGACCTCCCTGGTTCACCTACTTCCAGCACTATGCCATTGCTGACTCCTAACAGTGCACTCCTCCCCCCTGTGCATATGGTAACAGCTGTGCCTGGCCCTCACTGCTGTGTTAAATGAATAGGTAACTTCTGATACACAGGCCATTCAGTGTACTGTAGAACATATCATGGGTGTAGTGTTGCATAAATCAATTTTAATCTTCATTGTCTGATCTGGCCCATAGTTGAGAATCAGATGCCACCTCTAAGTCAGTGCCACAGCGTAGTACACCTGCCTGTGATTAGCATGGTCTTTCCCTGTGGCCAGATTGTCCAACTGCTCCTCAGCCAGCACCTCCTATGCCGTTGCCTGTGGTCTGTTTGGTCCTTCAGTTGCAGTTCCTTGCAATAGTGGCCTTTTACTGTCATGTTGTATGAAATTGCACAGACAGCAGATATCCTGATGCATATCACAGCACACCACTGGAGGAATCTAGGCAGCAGACTTGACTTTCTCAGTCCGAACATACAGTGATCAATGTTGTGGTTTTGTAACAGTGCTGTGTTGTATTGCATCTCAGACATGCTCTGTGGGTTGCATATCATTGTCATTAGCCAAGATTCAATGACACATTCTGCATTAACAATAAGAAAGTCACCCACACAAATCGCTGATATAGATTGGATGTGTGCCAGATGTGAGAATCATGGAAACTCCCTGGATGATGCGGAGATATATTGTATACAATCTGTGCACTGCATACCACCTGGTAGTTGTTCATAGGTGTTTACTAGGCTAATGATCTCTAGCCATGCAACCCAAAAGTGACCCAATAGTTTTTTTGTTTTAGACATTTATGTAGGAGGGTAATGACATGATTTGCTGTCTATCTCTGTCCATCAGAGACATATGCACCATACCAGGGGTGAATTTCTGATTTCCCATCCTATTTCCAAGTTACACTTAAGTAAGGTTAGGGAGGAATTTTGTTATACATCGATGGGGAGTCTACCCCAGAGAATGGAAATTCTCTGATATACATATCTGTCTCCAATGTGTACTATTAATGTTGCAAGCAAAATTTAGGACTTTGGATCTGGTAGTTCTGATGCAGTTTGTTTTGCAGATGTGCAAAAGTTCATCAGAGCAGGTTCCATGGATGCCCTTAAGCCATGCATAGATTGCCTCTCAGTAGTCTGCACCAAGTTTAGAGATGGGGCTTTGAGGTGATCAGCGTAGGACATTTTGTTTATGACCTGTATTCTTTCTATAAGGAACCTTTGCAGATGTTCCAGTTTCTGCATGTTTCTGGCCAGGTACATACTAAAGGGGGCATTGTACTCTGTGATGGGTCTGATGAGGGCTGAGTATAGTGGTATGATGACTTCCCTGGACCTAGAGGCCAGAACAATGTAGGATTTTCTAACCAACTTGGACATTTGTTGGAAGAAGGCTCGATTGTTATCTGCCTAAGTTCCCAGTTCCTTGACTAATAAGTCAACTCTTAGGGGTGTTTTATTGAAGAAGTAGTTCCCCAGGTGGCCAGCTTCCCAAAAGGTACTATAATGCACATCTTGGCACCGAGTTTTAAGCCTTGGCTTTGACACCAATTGCTTGTCTGTGTTAGATCGTCTTGTGGGGTGTCTGCATCTTGGAGGAATTCTGTGACTGCAGTCATCTGCAAATTTGGTTACCCAGAGGTCTTTGACATTGGCTTTGACTTCTGAGAAGTAGCTGTTAAGAGGAGTGGACCGAGCATGGGGCTCTGAGGAAATCTACTGGTGACTGGCAGTTTGTGGAAATGGTCTTACTGATCCTAACCTCCTGGGTCCTATCCGTGAGCCAGCTAGCTATCTAGCACATTATGTAGGGGGTTATGCCTAATTCCATAAGTTTGTTAACCATGCCAAAGTAGGGTGTTGTCTCAAATGCCTTAGCTAGATCAAGGTAAGGATTATGCACCACTTTGCAAAGCTCGAGTGACAAAACAAAGCCAAGAGTGGGTAAATTCAGCATTACCAGCACCCAGCCCAGGGTTATTGCTGTTATACAATAACATTATTAAAGAAAAAGTTACTTGGTTTTCTTAAATAACGTCCTTGTATAAGGGCGGCATGCTGCTCTTCTGAATTTTCACTGGTATCCTGGGGCTTTCTTGATGTACTGCACATGCATATAGGACTTTCATTCCCACACTTTTGCAGTACATCAGTGCTGTGTAAAGGAAACAACGGAGAAAAGAAGATCTCCATTGCTCCTTTGTTTTATTTTATTATTTTTTTTAAATAAAGGTTGAAATTCGGACACTTAAGAGCTAAGAGAGAGAGGATGAAGAAAGTACAAAGAAAATCAGGTACATTTCTTTTGTTTGGAATAACATAACTGATTTTCCTAGTATTTTCTTTGTACTGTTTCTCTTGTTCCCCTGGACTGTCCGGATTTATAATTTTATTATTTCTTTAATGATAAAGAAAACTTTTTTTATAGCATATTGTAATGGAAGAAAGCCCTGGCAAACGGAATTTTTTCCATTGGTATATGCTCAATTTACAAAGGGCATGTTGGCTGGGCTAACCAATCAGCGTGCTCATTTTTGAATGTTAATGGCCAGTCATTGTATAATATGAAGGAATCTCACTTTTCATGTCCTTTATGACAAAACGTCTTTAGCATGACATCTGTGTTAGAGTTCTGAGGTCCATGTTTTTGTGTATTTTAAGGAGTTTGTGCCAGACTCCAAAGATCATTAAAACTAAAACTGCAGATTCATTACTGCAGGTAATTCCTGACTTACATACAGTTGCATAGGCACTCCCTAGATCTTGTTTGCCGCGTGTTACGTCCAGATGTTCCAATCTTGAGCAAGTGGTATTGACAGACAAAATGAAAAATTCTTGTTTACAGTTGTTAGTGGCTAATAATAATAATTACCTTTTTCCTCAGTTTTTCACCTCCCGTAAATCTTATGATCCGAAGACTTCTTCAGATCAGTCTACTTCAACTGCTAAGGTCTTAAGGCAAGCCTCAGACCTGAAAGATCTGTTGGATCCGTATTCCTCAGCTTTGAACACCTCTAAGACCTTGGATCATGTTATCATTTCAGGATCCCCCATTCCCGGCACCTCCTCCTCGCCTTCCAGGGCTTCGGATACAGTGGTTAGGACCCTGACATCAGCCTTCCAGGTGGAGCCAGTATCCCCAAGTCTTTCAAACTCCTACCAAGTCAAGACATGCATCCTCAGCTTCTTCCAGGTCTTCCTGAAGCTTCACCAAGGCCATCAGGCACCTCAGAGCAGCTGGTAAAGGCATAGCCATCAGAGGACATGCCTGGATGTTGCTTTGTGACTTTGTGGAACCCTTCAAGGCATCATTCATTAATGCCCCCTTCGATGGGTCCACCTTGTCTGCCATGGGGATCAAGTTATCTACTCCTCAGAGGACTTTCTCCAGGAACCAATGAGGTGATAAGAAAACTTCAAGAAGTCGCAAGGCTCTTTCCAAAACCCGTGCAGACATACTTCCTCCAGAGGCTGAGGTTTCAATGTCAGATGCCACCCCAGAGTCAGGGGGGGGTCCACAGAATCAGGGCTCCAGGGAGCCCTGATAAGCCCTTCCAGCACTCCTGAAGCGCTGCCTGACTGTCCATCTCCGGAGGCAGTCAGGGGTCGTCTATCCCTGCACCTGGATGCCTGGACAAGTATAACAAACATTTCCTGAGTGGTAAACATTGTATCCAATGGCTATTTCATTCCCTTTTCCCTTATTCCTCCAGGTCCAAGGAGGAGACTCCCTGACATTCCACCCAGTCAGAGGGAGGACGCACTACGACAAGTTCAAAAACTAGTCATCCAAGAGGTCCCGACCAAACAAAGAGAATTCGGAATTATCCTATTCTTGCTTCTCTTTAGTGCGAAAAAAGACAGGGAACCTAAGATCTATTCTGGATCTCAGCAACTTGAATCATTTCATCAAGAAGTCAAAGTTCTGAATGGTTTCTGTTCAGTCCATCCTGCCACTGTTGCACAAGACTGATTGAATATGCTCTGTGGATTTTCAGGATGCATACTGTCATATCAAGATTGACAGGCACTCCAGAAGTCCTTTGCAGTTTCAGCTGGGAGCCAGTCTCTACCAGTTGAGGGCACTGCCCTTTGGACTCACCACAGCCCCCCTCCCCGAGTGTTTACCAAATGTTTGGCATTCGTAGCTGCTCACCTGAGGCTAAAGGGATTCCAGGTGTTTCCATATCTAGACGATTGGCTCCTTACTGCACCAACAAGGCATCTTCTGATGTACTCAAGGGACTATCTAGTGAGATGTTCAACCACCTGGGCATTACAATAAAACTAGCAAAATCAAACATGACATCTGTTCAAAACTTAGAGCTCATAGGAACACAAATGGATTCAACAACCCAAGTGGCCTCCATGACAGTACACTGCATTCTATCTCTGAAACAACACGTTTAAAATGTCCTGAATCACCTGCAACCACCAGCCAAGTTGGTTTTAAGGACTCGCTGCAATTGTGCTAGTTCCCTTAACGAGGTTCTTTTTGAGAGTTCTCCAGTGGACCATAACAGTTCAGTGGTCCATTCTTTGTCACTCACTGTCTGCTCCCATAGAATTGTCTCAGAACTGCAGGAATCCTCTACAGTGATGGGAGAGGACCTTCCTCTGGGCAGAACCTTCCCCCACCATAGCCACAGTGGCCACGGACACTCCCCAGTGTGGGTGGGGGGGGCACTTCCTAGGGAAAATTGTCCAAGGCATGTGGCCGCCTTCAGAGACCAAACTGCATGTCAGTGTCCTAGAGATGAGAGCAGTCGTCCTTACTTTGCAAGCCTTTCAGGACACTCTCCCTCTGGGTATGATTACGGTTCACACAGACAATATGTCAGTAGTCTGGTACATCAACAAACGAGGAGGAACCCATCCTAATAGTTGTGCAGGGAGGTCTTGAGAGTTTGGGAATGGGAGATATCTTCAGACAGTTTTCTAATTGCAACACACATTCCTGGGGTAGCCAACATTTTGACAGAAAGCCTCAGCAGGTCAATTTTGACCCCTCACAAGTGGTCCTTCAAACAATCAGTAGCGAAAAAGATATTTAGCCATTGTGGCCAACCTTGTTGCAACCTCTTTGCCTCGCCCCTGAACTTCAAGTGCAAGTGTTTTGCTCTGATCCCACTGGAGGGGGGAGTCACCGAGGGATGCTGTAGTCCATGATTTGCTCCCGGGTCTCCTTTATGCTTACCCCCCATTACCATTGATCCCAAGATTTCTACGGAAAGCCAGCAGGTCAAAGAGTTCCTTAATCCTCATTGCCCCTTTCTGGCCTCGCCAGGTGTGGTTTCCCTTTCTTTGGTCTCACCTCAAGTATCCGCCTTGGATTCTGGATCCCATACAGGATCTCATATCTCACCCATCAGAAAAACAGCTTCTCAATCTTCATGCTGTCAAGCTTACTGCATGGTTTCCCCAATTTCAGTAATTGTAAGAAAGTCCAGGCTGGCCCATTCATACGTGACATTATCCTGGCTTACCAGAGAGCTTCCCACTAAAAAGGCCTACAGTAGCAAGTGGAAGAAGTTCTCTATTTGGGCGTCAAAGGAAAATATTGATCCTTTCTCAGCATTTACATTGTGCATTCTCCTTTTTCTTAGCACACTTTTTCAAGAAGGAGCTAGTTTCTCCACCATGAAACTCCAGCTGGCTGCCATATCCAATTTTCATGCTGGGAAGAGAAATTCATCCCATTTTTCTTCCAAACTAAGTAAGGCTTTCATGAAGGGAGTTTTTTTATCTTAGACCTCCAATAAAAGATCCTTCTCCCTCTTGGGATCTCACAGGGGTACTGCAAGGCCGTAACCAGAAGCCTTTTGAAATGGCAGATTCTTGTGACATAAAATTTATTTTTTGGAAAACTATCTTCTTAGTAGCTATACTTCTGCTAAGAGAATATTGGAGCTCCTTGTATCATTTTTCACAAAGATAGATTATCCTTAAGAACAAATGCTTCTTTCATGCCTAAGGTGGCCACAGAGTCTAACATTAACCAATCAGTTCAGTTGCCAGTTTTCTTCCCCAACTTTTCGAACAAAGGTGGATTCCTTTTACATCTTTGGGATATTCACAGACAATTATGCTTTTACCTCCACAGAACAAAGAATCATAAGAAGTCTGATCAGCTGTTTGTCTCCTTCTCGGCAAGCTGGTCAGGCCAGGCAGCTTTGAAAACTACATTAGATAAATGGATAACATTGCATTTCCTTCATTTACTCTGAGAAAGGTATAGACTTGCCCCACTCTCCCAAGGCCTATTCCACTAGGTCTATGGCTACTTCATCCACTTTCTCTTCCACAGCCTCAATTGATGAAGTTTGTGCTGCAGCCAGTTGGTCTAAGCCTCATAAATTTGTTGGACATAAGTTGGAATTTGTTTCTAGGAGCATGGCATCCTTTGGCTTGACTGTGCTCCGGCACATCCTTCCTTAAAGGCCACCCGGGGATTTTGTAGCTGGGAACTCTAACTCATTAGTGATGAGGAATGAAAAGGACAACATCAGATTGAAATGTTATGTACTTACCATAACTATGTACTATGTTGTCCATTTTCATTCTTCCTTACGTCCCTCCCATCCATCCCCCAGCCTGGTGTCTTTGACAAGTGCTTGGAAGAATTTGAAACACATGAGTTCCAGGTTTGAGCCACAGATACTTCATTCTCTGTAGTTGTAGCAATCTCTTCCTAGTTATAGGGCAGCAAACTTGATCTGGTGAGTTGAGGAAGGTATGGCACATTATGGGTAGTGGGAGGAGCTTGAGACTCAGATCCAAAGTCTTGGAGAGCAGCCGAGTCGGATCCGATATCAGATCAGAGACCCATTAATCAGGAAGAATAAAAATGGACAACACAGATGCCTAGTTATGGTAAGTATATAACTTTTCATTCTTAGAATCATTACAGCAACAATAAATGTGGAAGGAATCAAACCTGGTAATCTTTGACTGTAGGAAGCAGTTAATTATCCACTCAGAGCCTTACTGCTGTGCTCTAACTACCAGTATCTGCTAGTATCCAAAGCAAGGCAGGTGCTATCTCCATACCTTGAACATTGAACCTGTCCCATCTTGCATTTTGATTCAGAGAGAATTACTTAAAGCTAAAAGAGATGTTGTATACTTAATTGTCACAACACCCAGATGAGTAAGGCAGTCTCTGGAATCCTGTCTTGTAGATCTTTGTTACCTCATGTATAAAAAAGTTTTTATACGCCCAAGCCTCAAATCGCTCATGGTGCATCTGAAGAATTCTTTCTGTCAGTCTAGTGTGGGGTGCAGGCAGACACACACATACTTCTAGGAACAGTTTGGCTTCACGTCTCTACTCGTTGCCATGTCTTTGGAATGTGGAAGAAAACTACAGACCCTCATGGAAATCTATGGAAACAGCAGAGAATAAGCAAACTCCAAGCAGAAAGTACCATGGTTGTAATTTAACCAGAGAAACAAGTGCTGTGAGGCTGCAAGTTTAACCACTGTGCTACTCTGCTACCCTTATACCAGTTGCGAAACCAGGGCATACATTTTTTTTTTTCAGAAGTGATACATTTCTCTGAGAAGCCAATTTGTCAGAATATAAAAGTTATTTCATTTTGTGCAGCAGAATATGTACACCCCAAATTCTGCCTCATTCTTAATTCATAATATAGTCTTCAGGTTTTAAGTTAGTCATGTCCCAGTCTTCATTGATGGTGTTCTGTCTGCACTCTTGGCACAGATAGTAGTGACTCCTCAAATAATAGCAAACAATCTACTAAACTGTTTTTCTTTTTTTTTTCCAGAAACATTTTTATTTTGTTTTCATTATAAACATACGCAAATGTACATATAACAAATACAGTAAAACAATAACAACCTATTTACAATATTTACATTCATCCATGATAAACAATCATTTTATCCATGAGAAGTTATCAGTATTTGTTCAAAAGGTTTCCCAATTTTTGCCATGCTATTTTTTGAGTAATGTTATGAGTTCTATAACAAATTAATTGTAGTTCTTTTTTACAAACAACTTTTGCTAAATTAATAAAATCTTTAAACATCAAATCTTGTTTACTTATCCATTTCAAAGTAATAACTTTTCTGGCAATTGCAAAAATTGACCAGAGTAACTGAATCTGAGATTTAGGTATTGTACTAGGTATAGGAACATTGAATAGGATTAGTGAGTTAGAAATATAACAGTTATCAGACCATAAAGCATTTACAAAATATCTGAAGTCTTTCCAGTATTGAACAACATTTCTACATTCAATGAACATGTGAATCCAGTTGGCCTCTAGTAATTCATCACATTTCCAACATTTACTTTCACTGTTTTTGAGTATAAGATTTATTTTATGTGGAGTATCGAAACTCCTATTCATAAATTTCCATGTATACAATCTCCAATATAATGAAGAACAGGTACCATACGTAGAATTCAGTAACAATTTTTTTGGATTGGGGGCAGAGCCTAGATGGCAAACTGGTAGCTGCATTTTTTAGAGCTCCTTAAAAGTTGTAATAGAAATAAGGAAAAAAACGAATTTCTTCAACTAAAAACAGGAAAACTTTATCAATGAACTTCTAAACTACATGCTTAACAAATTTCAAAAAATTCTGGTGAGTTCTTCCTGTCAAAATAACTTGGTGATCTTCACTACTGTGTAGAAATGGATGCCTCAAATAACTCTCATACAGAAACAACTCTGAAGAAGGAGATACACATGATGTATTCTACAGTGCAAGAACTGTGCTTGAAAATGTGTAGATTCACTGACAACTTGAAAAATGTAAAGGTAAACTGTCAAAAACAAACTGATATCCTTAATCAAATATTAATAGATGGGAGACTTAAAGAAGAGGAACACAATTCAGAATATTTATTACATCAAAATAACTGACTAATAAACAAAATAGATGATTTGGAAAACCGAGAGAAGAACAAACATAAGAATCTTTGGTCTTCTCGAGAAGACAGAGGGTGAGGACATTATAACATTTTTAAGCTCTTGGCTTCCAGAAATACTTGGCTTAAAGGAGGGACTTTCATATGAAATAGAGAGAGCTCACAGAGCCATTGGTAAACCACAATCTTCTTCATCTAAAACACCTCCAAGATCAATTGTCGTAAAATTTTTGTCATCTCTAGATAAAGAGCTTATATTAAAATCTGCCTGGAGGAAAAGTCCCCTAACTTATAAACAAAGTCAGATTAGATTTGATAATTACTATTCAGCTAGAGTGCTTGATCTAAGGAAAAAATCTTTGCCATTAGTGAAAATCTTAAACAAAACAAAATTAAAGCATAATTGGTCTCTCCATCTAAAATTGGAGACTTTTCAGTAATATCGAAGAAGCATATTCATTCATCAAAAACAATAACCTCATCTCCATCCCTGATGATATGGACTGGTCTGCCTCAGCTAACCTAAAAAAGATCCTCAGAGAAAAACACTTGGATTGATGTGAAGAAAAAGAAACAAAAAACAGAACTAAAATCTACTGGATCACTTAAATCTCTCAAAGTTTCAGCTAAGATATAGGATACTGGTACTTACATCTTCAAATGAAACTTTTTATGTTATTTAGACCATATTGTTAATCTTTTCCCCTTTATTAATATATATTTATGAGCTTATTCAACATAATTCCTAAAAACTTGACATTTAATCAAATGAAACCTAAAGGTGTAGTTCAGCACTGAAGTTATAATTACATGAAAACAAAAAGTTCTGATATCACAAAGTAGTCCTTTAAGTAACATACGAATGAAATATCTAACTTTCTACTTATTCCTTATGCGGTACAAAGCATATTAATAGAGATATAGTTGAGTTTTCTGCTTGTTAACTGAAAGGCAGTTATATAAAGGGTGATATGCACACGAAGGATTTCTCAACTTTATTTTACTAAAACATAATATAAATATGCTAGTCTATTTTCAGCTTCAAATTCTTATAAAAATGTACTAGGCCTTTTTGATTAAGCTCGAGAACCTTTGACAACCTTTACATAAAGTCTCCCTCGTGGTATGTAACGGTTTTCTTTTTTGTTTCTTTCTTCCTTTCCCTCTGCTTTTTGTTCTAATTTATGCTCCAATCATGAAAATAGACATGTCTCTCACACTGGTTTAAAATAAAAAAAAAAGAGAGAGAGGGTGCTTTCGTATGTTCGCAGCCAGATCTGCAGAGGGCAGGGATTAATGAAATATGAGACCGAAGTTCTTAAGGATAGCCTTAAAATTATTGTATTTGCTAATAAATGCTTCTGTCGCATATTGTATCTGACACACGATGGGTAATGCTGTTTGCATTTTGGGTTCCTAATGATTGAATGAACCCTTTGGTACTCAATGTGTTATAGCATAAGATTAGCAGCTAATTTCATAATCTTGGTAGGGCAATGTCAAGTAAATTGTATTTTCCAATATACATTAGGATGCATAGAGCTGGAGGCCTATTAGTATTGTATATATTATGAAAAGTATATTAATTGTTACTAACAAGTGACACTCTGTATTTTCAACTTTTTTTTTTAACACGATGTGATATGTTCATGCAAGGACTTTCTCGCTGTGCTTCTAAGTAGTGTAAATGAAGCACTTGGCGGGGAGCTTTTATTCAATAAGAAATCTTATAGATTAACTTGTTTCCCATTTGACATTTGTCCTTCCATGAATTGTTTGTTACGGAATACTTCCTAGTTATATTGATAGTATGACCGAGAGAGGATGGTCCCTTTTCATAGGGTTGACAATCAATGGGCATGTCATGTAGGCGGAAAACAGGAAGAGAAATGCATCGTCATTTATATTACGCTCCTTTAAAGATCATTTAGGAGTATTATTTAAATTTTTATCTGTCCCCTTCTTAGGTTAAATATCATTTAAGCATCTCACATTACTGTCCCTTGCAATCTTAATGTAAGGGAAAACAGTTATACGACTCATATTGCAGCTAAATCACCCTATTTGACATTACTTTAATTTATCCAGTTAAAGGAAGTCTTCAGGATCTGAGCTATGGTAATTGCTTTGCTACATTCTGGAATAATAAGAGAACCTATTTCAGTAAATATCTTTGCTGCTCGTATTTCCTGAGAGTTAAATCTAGTTGTTTAAAGATGTAACTTGTATAACAATGTTTATATTTATTACACTTTATATTCGTGTATTTCCCAGAAGAGAGAGAAAAGGTTAATGAACTTTTTTGGCTATTGTACTCAGGACATTAATGGAACACATTATATAGTTCTCTTGTAACATTTGTGATTTTCTTTCTGGATATCAATTTATATACAAAGTAAATTCTCACAGCAAGATATTGTTTTGCACACTTTCTTACTGGATAAGTAAACAAAATAGTTAGAGAAAGGTGCTTATTTGGGGAAGTGAGTCTGGTATGACATGCACTCAGTGATGAGCCCCATGCATCGCAGTAGTATTTTGATTCATAAAATTGTATTTGAGCTCATAACAGAGATTGATTGGGCTTGTGCATTTACCCATTGTACATACATATTGCACTAATTTAATGGGAAACTACATTTCATGAACCTAGATAGTGTATTTGTTGAGATGAACTACTACTCAGTATGTGTTTATTGGGTAATCTCTTTTTCCTAGACTAAAAAAGATTCTACAAGAAAATTTTTAACACACATGTGAAAATATGAGTATGTAAAGGTACATGATGGTATGTAGAAATACATATGCTATGGCACCTGTCTCATCTATTAAGCAGAAAAGATTTCATTCATTGGGAAGCCCAGATCTGAATTAGCTATTGCTGTTTATTAATGGAATACTAGTGAAACATAATATTTATGTATGCTAAGATGAAACATCAACTTTGTTAAAGAACCTAAACTCACCTGAATTATAACTGTTCAGTTGAGCTAACTAAATTAGAAGACTCTATTTGACATAGTTTTAACTTACATCGCCTCACAGTAAGATGCTGTCCGGTTCGATTCTCAGCTAGAGCTTCTTCTGCATGGAGACATGCATGAATGGGCGTACCTTCGTTGAAGGTTGTGCATCAGGGCTGGTAACTCGGCACGTAAAAATCAACTACCAATCATTGGCGGACCGGAGTTCCGCTGTGGCGACCCCTAACCAGGAAAAGCCGAAAGACACAACAACTATAAAATGCTTTAAATAATCTTTAATGAAATTTCTACCTTTATGACACTTATTTATATGGTAATGCTATTTATTACTATATTTATGTTATATAACAATAGTATCAAATTCCTAATGTATTAACAGTAACACAGGATAAGCCTCACTGGGATGTATACAGATTTACTTCTGATGTATTAAAAAAAATGATCTATTGCATGTTTATTTCTAGAATACTTGAGATTATACATGGACAACTTATTTAGTGATGAGTATGATTACTACAGTATCCAAGAAGGAAAAATATTTCATCTTTATTTCAGAACTGATTATTGTGTTATTGTTATGCGATTCAACACTGTTTTTCATGAAAAAGGAACTAATAGTCAATTGATTTTTGTTTTGAATTCTCAGTAGCTGATGCATCAAACCATTACTGAAAATTCTGTGCAAATTATAATAGACAGACATGTTAAGAGAAGCCAACTAACTTTTTGAAATCTGACTGACCTCATCACCCCTATTTCTTCTTGGACCAGGATATATAGAAGAATAACCTCTATCACTAACACTATTATGATTTTTCCTCTATTATAGTCACAGTTGTCATAGGAAATAAGAATATGTTAAAAAAAATAAATTCAAATACATAGGATATTGACTATTTTATTTTTAAAGGGATGTATGAGAGTCAGTCATGGTTATGGAATGTAAGACTTATTAAGAGTGGCGATTTCTTCTCATTATCAAAAATTGTATTAATAGATCTAAGACTTTAAGGTAAACAAAGGTCGCTAGAATCACATAAGAATAAAATGTCAAGTAACTGTTACTCACATTGTATTAACATTGTAATATATTATATAAATTTGTTAAAAGATCCAAAATTTATCTCTTAAGTTGTAACGAACGAATAACTACGTTTATACATGATTGATTTATTCTTATTTTTATTACTATATTAAAATTGAGAAAGCTTGTAATATCAGACAAATGTTTTTATAGGTATTAATAGTCATGTCATATCTTCAGAGGATAAAATGTTCATACTTTATTACACTCATCTAAACATTCTAATGTTGTTTAAATACTAGAATATTATTTACTAACTTAAAATCTGTACAGCTCCAAAAAAAAAAAAGAATACTTATAGGAGCTTGATAGGATATTTTTCACTTTTCTTGGTAGTTCATATGAAGGTTAATCTGATATGTTTCTTTTTTCTGTTGGATTGGAAGTGTGTATCACTTCATGGTTTTTGGAAGGTTTATTACAACATTTAATTTTTGTAATGCATCTTTGTATTCAAAGAATTTTCATATTTTCTTTTCTAATCTTTATTGGCTTGAACAAAAAATATTTCATGTTTTTCTTTTAAAAAAAATAATCTATTCAAAATAATCAAAATTAAGAGAAATGTTACACTTAATATATACTTTACAACATTACGAAATTACTTATCACAAATATTATATACCATTAATACATAAGAATAGATATAACTTTTCTATCTCTAAACACCAGTGGATTAAATAACCCAAGGAAAAGATCAAACGTATTAAGATATTTGAAATTAAACAAAGCACAAGTGGTATGTCTACAAGAAACGCACTTTAAAACAGAAAATACTTTTTGTTGGAATCCTAATGAATATAAAATATTAGCTCACTCCTCTTATAAGAAAAAGGCTAGGGGAAAATTAATCCTATGGAAAAAATGCCACCATACCGCAATTGTTTTTTTAAGTATGAAGATAAAGAAGGACTGTTGTCTATTGTAATAATAAAATACAATAATACGATTTGGACTTTAGCTAATGCATATTGGTTCCCAGGTATAGGGGTAGGGACAGTAAGGAAACATATAGACCTAATTACTAAAACATATAAAGGAAATTTAATATTAGGAGGAGACTTCAATTGTATCTTGAATAATACTGAGACTTCCAACAAAAGATGTGTTCGAATTAATAGCATAGGTAAAGCTCTTAAAATGCTGTGAAAGTCTAAATCTAATTGACACATTTGTTTATAATGGAAATAATTTACTATCATTCTCACATCAAGATCATAGGATTGGTACTCAAAACCAGAATAGACAAAATTTTCATATCCCAAGATTTAAGCACAAAAATAACAAGTTATTCTTTAATCTTGTGTCCTTTCTCCAATCATAATTCATTAATCCTTAAAATCCATATGGAATTTAATAACTTAGGCTTTGTAACAAGAATTGCTGCTTATATCACAAAATTAAAACAATTCAAACCTTGGTTAGATTCCGAAATACAAATCTTTTTTAGATATAAACTTATGGGACACTGAAAGCTTATTTGAATGGGAAAATTCTTTCTTGGTATAAAAATAAAATTAAGGAGTGGGATTCAGAATTACACAGCATACAAAAGCAAATCACAGAACATAATAATGATTCTACAAATCCACAAAAAATAATAAAACAATTGAACAATTAAACAAAAATATTGTGAAATCCTAACTCATAAAACTAATTTAGCTTTAGAAAAACTAAAACATTAAATGACATACAATCAAAGAATATAATTCCTCCCTCATGGAAGTACTCCTTAATTTCACCTATCTTAAAAGAAAAAAAAAGATCCTTTACTATGTAGTTCTTATAGGCCAATTTCAGTACTCAACAATGATTATTAAATGTTTATATCAACTTTAGTTAGTAGAATCAAAAAACCCTTGACACAAATCATAGATGAAGACCAAACTGGATTTATATATAATAGACACACCCAGGATAATATTCAGAGAATATTAACACTTATAGATTTCTTCGAGAAGCTATAATAGCTGCATTAGACATAGAAAAAGCCTTTGACTCCCTCAGGTGGACTTTTCTTTTTAAAGCTTTAGAATTATTTAATTTTCCACTCAATTTTATTTCACTAATAAAAAACATTTATAAAGATAACATTGCGTATGTAAAATTAGGCCCCTTCACTTCAGACACAATTAAAATATCTAGAGGCACAAAACAGGGTTGTTCGATGTCTCCTATCCTGTTTGCACTTGCAATAGAATTATTTGCATTATTAATATGTAACAACCCCAAAGTAAATGGTATTGACATATATGGAGAAGGTTTACTATCACAATGCCGACGTGCACTTGCACGGCTATGAAGTATTCGAACAACAGATGTTTGAATACTTCATATTTCGGCAGGTGATGTGAGCGAACGTTACCATTGCGAATGGACTGTGCATTCGCAATTCTAACATTCGCTCATGTGAGGGGTTCACGGTACAGTGCGGTTAGGGAAATACATCCCTTTCCTCACTGTAGTGCGATCTCGGAGTTGGAATATTAAGGTAGGGGGGTGGGGGGGTGCAGCCCCCCACAGGGGGGTGCAGGGGGGCTTGCCCCCCTGCATAACTGTGAGTTTAGGCTAGGTACGGAGTTACTGGACGGGTGGGAGTGCTGTGTATTGCCGTAAATGTCACAAGCAACATTTTTGACAATACACAGCTGTTTTCGACTTTAGGTAAATTCAGAAATGTTCATTTCCAATGTATAAATTCGAAAATGCAGACACGTTTTATTCTGATTTTCGAATTTATGATAGTAAACCTATGGAGAACATAACTCTAAAATTATGTTATTTGCTGATGACATTCTGCTAACACTATCCGTGTCTGAGGAACCTTTACAAGAATTAGATAATTTAGTAGATAGATTCTATCATATCTCTGGACTATGTTTTAACAAAACAAAGTCTAATTACATATTTTGAAACAAAAAAGGAGATTCCCTAATAACCACTAACCATATAATAGGTAAACAGGTTACCACAGTAGATTATTTAGGAATAACTCTAAGTGACAATATGGAATCAACATTTGACTTAAACTGCAAACATATAATAAATAACATAAAAATACTAACAACAAAGTGGAATAAAATGTATTTGAAAATTTGATTCTCCTTACAAAAATAAATCATATTGTGCAATCCATTCCTATAATGCCTAACAGAAAACTGTTAAAAGAAATAAATAAAATCCTGCTAAATTTTTTTTGGTATCCAAAAAGAAATAGGATAGCTTACTCACATCACATCAGACCTTGGAAAATGGGTGGGATTAATTTTCCAGACATAGAGTCATATATAAAAGCATCTGTCTTTTGAATTATCATTAATTGGTTTGATGATAATCATTCTTCAGTTTGGAAAACTTTACATTCTATTATTTTTCTAAATGAAAACAAGATAACTAAAAATCATATGTTAAACATACAAAATAATATATTGTGTCATGGTATAATGGTAAATATTCAATATAATATTTCAAAACCAACAAATCTAAACTATATAAATAACATATATAATTCATTCAGAAGATTTACATATTCTAACACAGACATTAAGATTTGGTTAGATTTATTAATACCTTTTAGTTCTACGAAAAAACTTCTTCAGTAAAATTCATAAAAATGCTTTAACAAATTGGGAGATGAAAAACTTTATCTGTTGGCATCATTGTATAAAGAATCAAAAAGTCCTAGGTATTCAACAAATCCAATGTATATTTAATGTATCAAATGCAGATTGGTTGATACTCCAAAGCATCTTATGCTCAAGATTTAAATAGAATAATTATTAATTCTTGAAACAAGATTGGACCTAAATTTATATCCCATATGTTTGACGTAATTTATAACAACTTTAACTGGACAAATCTAACTTCAAAAATATACAAAACATTGATGATATATAAATCGAACCCTAGTTTAAAATATTGGAACTACATAACTAAGGGACATCAAACAAATATTTCAAATGAAAGTAAAGTTAATCTCTTGTATTCTATTAATTCAACATTTAATTTACATGTATGGAAAATATTTACTTGGAAATTTTTACACAGAGCTTTTATTACACCAGAGAAATTAACTAAATGTATAACTTTTGAAAGTACCTCTTGTTGGAGATGCTTACTAATGTGTAAAGCAGACTGGATTCATGTTTTTTATGATTGCATTAATGTTAAAAATTTTTGGGAAGAAATTACAAATTTTCTTTAAGCTATTTTCACAGATACCTTTGTTTTAACCAAATCCCTAATTTTGTTAAATGTCAATGATAATACAGAAATAAGTAAAAAGACTTATTTCTGTTATGGTCCATACTGGTAGTGGCGAGCAAATGCACAACTAGAAAATGGAAGTCAACTCAAGAGCCAACTTTGGAAGACTTTCTGAAATTGTTGGAAGTAACAGCACTACAAGAAATTAAAGTTAAAGAACTGAGAATCACTCCTAAAAAATGGACCAGTAATTCTTGGAGGAAAGTTCTTGCTCTTATTGAGACATTAAAACAGGTCTCAGATTAATCCTTTGTGTAACTTATTCAGTTTATTGATTGAATATTATATCTTGCATTATTTATTTATTTCAATGTTTACATTAATTGTTCAAGCCAATTGTACACAGTGTATATAGAATGTTTTAATGTATGACTACTTAGAAGTTTGTAATAATTATTATTATTATATATGGAAAATAAAACATTTTCAGAAAAAAAAAAACAATTTTTTGGATTAATCAGATATTTGTTCTCCATTGATCTTTACATAGTAATTCCAAAAATCTGAGTCAGACTCTTCTCTTAGTATTTTATAGATAGGTGCGATACTTAATTTTTGATTATCTGTTTTTTCAAGATACCTAATAAAAAGCTGAATCAAACTAGGTATACATTCAGTCTCTAGGTTGATTGATACTCTCATTTTGTTTTCTATAAACTGCTGTAATGAGTGTATAAACAACCAGCTGTCTTGACTATTATCAAAACTACATAAAAGAGAATTTAGTGATTTAATACTCTTATTTTCAATAAACTGATGCCAGAATATCGTTATTTTTTTTTTTAATTTTTGCATCGCATTGATGTTGAAAGAATCTAGGCAATCAGGAGAGTATGCCATAGGGAATATAAGAAATAAAAATTGTTTAATTACAATCAATTATATTTTTAAAGTTATTAAATATTTGATTAATACCATAAGAAAAATGATCAAACTTCTTATTAAATAAACAAAATTCATGTAAAAGCCAATGAACTCAACTTATTCTGTATTATTCCTTAAACTGATTTTTTATAGTTCTGACATCAGTTATATGAATCTCATGTATTATTTTCCGGTCAGATATATAGGTAGGTGTGATGCATTGTAATACATTAATTATAACTGATTTGGAATAAAGATCTAAGCTAGGGAGTGCTATCCCATTACTGTTCCAAGCTCTAATGTGCCATTTATATGCAATCATAGGTCTTAAGGGGAATCATAAAAATTTAAGTAGCATGGAATCTAATTTTTTAGATAAGTTTTTGGTAGGGGGTAGTATCAATGACTGTATATAAAACGACATTTTAGATAAAATTAACATTTTAATTAAAGAGAGCCTATCCTCCATTGTGAAGAACATTTTATTCCATCTTTTGATTAGTCCACTAATGGTGGTTATTAAATTATTGTAGTTATTTTAACAGACTCTTTCCATGTACTCTTTATACTGACACCCAAATGTTCTAATGCATCATTCTACAGTTAAACAGCCTATTCTCTCTTAGGATTGTGTTGATCTTTTTGTTAATTAGTAATGTTTTGAATTTATTGTGATTAAATTTAAGCCCTGAAATTCTTTCAGACTTGCTTAAGGTATTTATAACATCTTGCAAAGAACCATCAATATCACCCAACGTTAACATATCAGCAAATAATTGTATCTTAGGACAATAGTCCTTATTAATTTGAAAGTCTTTTTATATTTTGCTTGCTTCTGACATATATAGCAAAAGGTTCCATTGAAAGAGCAAACAATAATGGTGACAGAGGACAACCTTGCCTAGTTCTCCTGAGGATTTCTAGTCGTGAGGATAGACATGATCTGATTTTCACATAAGCTTGTGCCCCACTATAAAGTTTCATTAATAAGTTGACACAATCTGAAGAGAATTCAAAACCAATCAGAATTCTTTGTAGATAAGACCAAGTAATAGAACCAAAAGCCTCTTCTATGTTTAGGCTGATAATATTTTTATTTTTTTTTTTTGTATTTGCATGCTGCGTCTATTAATGATAGTAATTTAATAATGTTATCTTGCACTTTTCTATGAAGAATGAACCCTGTCTGATCATTATATATTAGATTAGGTAATATTTTCTTTATCCTATTCACTAATGTTGTCATGAAAATTTTATAATCCATGTTTAGTAACAAAATTGGCCTATATGAATCACAAGATTTGGGGTCCTTACCTTGTTTTAATATGGGGAGATAATTGAGTATTTCCATGATCGGGGAATTATACGTTTTTGCTTAACCATAGTAAAGGCACTCATCATTTTTGTTATATATTCAGGAAAAATCTTATATAGTTCAGGAATGATTCCATCCAGTACTGGAGCTTTATTATCTTTTAAATTTTGTATTTGCTCTTTCACTTCTGTTAGTGTTATTTGTTTAATATGTTATTTTGTTGCTTTGACACCTTAGTATTTATATTTTCTTTATTACATTATCTGTCTCCAAAAGTGGTGTATTATTATTTATATCTTTATAGTAGCTTTTGAACACTTCTAATATGCCCATTAAGGTTGATGTACTCTTAACTGAACCATCACTTTTATATTTAATCTCATTAATAAGATTTTATTTTTTTGGATCTTACCGCTATTTTATGTAGATAGCTGGGATTTACAGCATAAGATTGTAATTTCATTTTTTCCGGGTTTATGGCTACCTTATAATTCAGAACTTCTAAGTATTTTTGATTTAACTTAGTAATTTCGTAATGTGCTACTTTATTTGATTTTGTGTCCATTTTTTATCTCATCTATTTTTTTGTAAGTCTAAAAGTTCTTTGTCCCGCTCTCTCATTTTTTAAAGGTACCAAGATTATATTCTACCATATATATAAACTTTAATGGTGTCCCATAGTGTAGGATCAGTCACTTGACCATTATCATTTGTTTCCATAAATATGTCTATTTCTTTCATTATCCATTCCCTAAAGTCTTTTAACTTAGTTATGTAAGCAGGAATTCTCTGTAGAATCTTAAATCTTCTGTATGCTTAGGTAATGTGAAGTTTATAGCATTATGGTCCAAAAGTGGACAAGTCATTGTAGATACATCACTTATTTTAGAATATATATTATTTGTTACAAAGACCTTATCGAAATTTGTTTGTGTACCAAACAGATATGAATAGTGAGTATAGAATAAGGAATAATGTTCTCTTAGACCAGGTATATCTTTAAAGTTCATCTGGTGTGTAAAGTTATTTAACTTTTTGGCTTGAGATGTTAGTTTTATTTTACCATTTTTAGAAGTATCATTGCCTGATGATAGGCAGCTAAAAATCCCCTGTTGCTATAATTTCCCCTTTTGCATGTAAAGCAATCAGGTCCAGATATTTCTCAACATATTTAGTACTTAGTCCTGGTATCCAGTTTGTATTAATCAAAGTATAATACTTCCTATTGATTTCCAAAGTAACCATGCATAACATCCCATCTTTATCTGAAATTATATCTATAATTCTTGGTATAGTATAAGTATTTTTCCATAGAATAAGACTGCCCCTTCTCTTAGTCTTAAATCATGAATCAGCCAGGATGGTATAGCCATTGAATGAGTATTTTTATAGATCTTTTTTTAATAGATGGGTTTCCTGTAAAAGGATGATCTGGGCTTTATGCATTTTGATATATTTAAGCAAACCAGCTCTTTGGACATTATTGTTCAAACCATTAATATTTAATGATAAACATCTATAAGCCATTGACTATAATGTGTATGTTATTACTAATTGAAAGACCTTTCTTCCGTGTTGACTTGAAATCTACTAAAAACTTACTTATCATGGATGTATAACATGTATTAAGCACTACTTTCAAAAACCCCAAACTATTTACAAACACATACATGAAACAAAAAGTTTCTGGTTTAGTTAAAAACTTAACTAAACCATCCATCCACCACCTCTCCAACACCAGAAGAGACAAATTATCCATCTCTGCTTAGAATATAGTATAAAAACAAAAAAAAGCATTATGAAAGGATCTAAAGATATCTGAATCCATGAAATATACATTAGAATGAGCGTCCAATATATCTGAAGCTATATGAATGTCACATATGATAATAGCGCCTCTAATACGTAGATATGCCAGGAATACACATCAGATCAATGTATGTATAAACATTAGAAGCTGAAGGTTAAAAAGATTATCAATATTTCCAAGACTTTTCAAGAAACATCAGATGATTAACCATTTTATCAGTCATCTATCTAACATTTTTCATGTAAGGATCTGTTGAATATGTATATATAGACCACTTATTACAACATAAATATTATATTTTGCAGTTATGTATGTATTACTCATATGTATTAATATTTATGTTGACGTCTTTCATCAGGAAGGGGGAGGAGAGAGAGAGAGAGAAAAAAAGGGGGCCTCACAACCCTCTGTTTAGTTACTAAAGGTTTAGTTATATAACAAGTCTGATGTTCATATGCATAATGACTTTTCTAATGCAGCTCCTAGTTCACTTGATGTCATTTAGTTACTAATAGTGTTATTGAATCTGCAGAATGTATGCATCTATAAGAGAACATACGCATTTTCAAAGGAGTTAAACACTTTTATCAAAACTAATTATTTACCATTTAAATTATCTAGTGAAGGATAACCGAATTTCAAGAGAGTAGAAGTCTAAGTCCAACCATTTAACAAATTCAAAAGGTAAAATTATGTCATCACTGTTGTTTCCTCAAGCTGCAGCTTCATAAACTTGTTAAAAAGTATCTAAATAGGCTCATGCACAACAGAAGTTATCTCTAGTGAAGAAAAAAGCATTTTCGTCAGGAAATTCAGATCTTGCAGCTTTTAGAGTTTACAGAAAACGGCAAAAAAAAAACTCTCAAGCTGCCTTGTCAGTGCATGTAATGAATCTCCACAATGAATCTCCACAATGAGAACAGTCACACAGACCACCAGTTTCTTCACAAAACTTCAACATCATGAAAAAATTAACCCTTTTATATAAAAACAGCTATTTAGAAGTAACAGCTGCCACAAATCAGAAATCATATAACATTTCAGTCATTTACCCACCAGTTTAAAAGGGAACCTAATATACATATATATATATATATATATATATATATATATATATATACATATATACATATATATATATATATATATATATATATATATATATATATATATATGTATAAAAACTTATATTTAGCTATCTATAAAACACCATTAAAGTATCAATCAACCTAGAGACTGAATCTATACCTAGTTTGATTCAGCTTTTTGTTAGGTGTCTTGAAAAGATAGATGATCAAAAATTAAGTATCTCACCTATCTATAAGATACTAAGAGAAGACACTCTAAAGCTTGACTCAGAGTTTTGGAATTACTATGCAAAGATTAATGGAGAACAAATATCTGATGAATCCAAAAAATTGTCATTGAATTCTACGTATGGTACCTCTTCATTATATTGGAGATTGTATACATGGAAATGTATGAATAGGAGTTTCTATACTCCACATAAAATAAATTTATACTCAAAAATAGTGAAAGTAAATGTTGGAAATGTGATGAATTACTAGAGGCCATCTGGGTTCACATGTTCATTGAATGTAGAAATGTTCAATACTGGAAAGACTTCAGATATTTTGTAAATGCTTTATGGTCTGATAACTGTCATATTTCTAACTCACTAGTCCTGCTCAATGTTCCTATACTTAATGTAATACCTAAATCTCAGATTCAGTTACTCTGGTCAATTCTTGCAATTCCCAGAAAAGTTATTACTTTGAACTGGAAAATAAACAAGATTTGATGTTTAAAGATTTTAATTTAGCAAATATTGTTTGTAAAAAAGAACTTTAAACCATTTGTTATAGAACTCATAACATTACTCATAAAAAAAACAGCATGGCAAAAATTGGGAAAGTTTTTGAACAAATACTGATAACTTCTCATGGATAAAATGATTGTTTATTATGGATGAATGTAAATACTGTAAATAGTTTGTTATTGTTTTATTGTATTTGTCATATGTACATTTGCATATGTTTATAATGAAAACAAAATAAAAATTTTTATAATGAAAACAAAATAAAAATGTTTTTGAAAAAAAAAAAAAAAAAGGAGAGATCACTGAAAGTGAACATAGTGCCTGTCATACAATTTTCCTAACATGAACCTAGCTTGAACCACTCACAACTCACTAACATTCGAGTATACGCAGTTTTATCGTACAATACGGCAGTCAAGCAACTGCAGCTGAGAGTCAAACTCTGGTGTGTTTATAAGTCAGGCCTCTTTTGTGTGGCATTTGGTCTCCTTTTGGTTGCAGTAACTTCAATATGTATGGTATTCTGTATTGTTTTTAAGTGATAGCGGTGATGAGAATCCAGCCATTTTAATGCCCAAAGTAGCCTCAGCTGTTTCTTTGAACCAGTTTGCAGATTTGCTAACTTTTTATCATAAAACAGAAAGGCAAAGGTGAAAGACTCTTTTTACATATGCATAGGTATGGAAAATGTGTTTATTATATGAAGAGAGCCAGGAACATGAGAAAAAAGAAATGACCATTTTTTTCTGTCATTGAGGGCATTATAAAGGTGAACTTTATTAAAGTGTATAATGCACTTTGTTAAGACACTTACAAGAAAACATTTGTTTGGGCAAATACTACTATCAATGCTGATTTTTTTTTTGTTGCTTGTTTTATGAATGTTTTAACAAAGACATATGTGAAGCTACAACATGTAGTAATATATGCACATTAACCAGACACTTTGAGGAAAGATCCCCTGTACATTATGTTTGATTTAGTTTGTGCACGTTTACAGACTAACTCTACTTTATGCCCAAGGTAGTGATGAAGAGTCACCTTTGTCACTCAGTAGATCTTAGTATTCTTCCCATACTGCTCCAGCAGAGAGTAAAGTTTGTTACACTGTCTGGATGTGCACCTCCAAGTAAGATTTTTATCTTGACAGAGCTAAGGATGTCAGAAAGGGTGATCAGCTTTTTGTCTTCATTGTAAGACAGAGCAGGTCAGAAAGTGCCTAAGATAACCCTATACAGACTGTGTTACCTTCTGTTATGGTAAATGTAACAAAGCCCTGTGAAATATAAACAAAGCTCATTCTGAGAGGACCATAGCTACCTGAGTATTTTAGGAGGTTTTGTTGACTTTTCTGTGGCTGTGACATGGGCTTCTCTGTGCATCATTGTAAGACACCCTACACTGTATGGGATTTCAGGGTCCAGGCTTTCATACTTAGTGGCATTCTATCATGATGCTCCTAAGAGAAGAAGCTGTGGACGTTAACAGACTGGATCATGGAAGATATGAAAGGCATGTACTTAACATGTTAGATCTTCATGATCCTTGTTTGTTCACTTCAGCATACCCACTCAAATCCCCCTGTCCGGGGAAATATTACCATTTGATACTAATCTAAACAATGCTCCTGAGGCCTGTAGGGTTGTATAGAATGTTTCTTTTTATTGCACTCGTAGAAAAGACAGACTTGATCTGAAAAGAATGAGAGGTGTGAAGTATTATGTGAGCTAGGAGAGGAGTGTTTTGAACCTGTAAAGCAAAAAACAGTGCTGAGTTGTTGAAATGAATGAATGTGGATCTTATAGATCTAACATTATGGTAAGTATATTACTTTCATTTAATTCATAGCCTGCCTTCCTGTCAGTACCAAAAACAATCATGAAAGGATAATCTTGCACAAAAGACCAGAAATTTTTAATTTCCACCATCCTGTTTTCCTTTTTTTTTTTTCCTCCTTTTTTTTTTTTTTTTTTTGTAGCTAATTTGTTTGCATCCCTTACTCACCTCATCTCAAACTGGTTTTGTCTTTCTCCCCAGTCATGCTTTCTCTTCAGTCTTCAGAAAGCATCTTCCTTCTCCTCTTGTTACTATGTATCTGATTCACCTCATTGTCTGCCTCTCTATAGACTTACATTGACCATTCTTTTTTTCTTCTGGAACCTTTTTATTCCATTTTAAGAATGCCTCTCTTACTAACCTGACCACCATTTCCAGTTTACTTTTTGTTGCAGTGGGTTCTCCTTCCTTGTGTAGTATATGAACCATGAACCGTGTATCTTTAAACACAAAAATGCTTGGCTACGGAAAGTGGATACCATGCAGTACACTTTGTCAAAACAATCTCAGTAAAGACTTTATGAAGGGTGCTAACTCTTGTCCGTGAGCACATACTAATAGTGCTCACAGACACCATCCCCAGTGGAACAGTAAAACTCTCTTGTCCACCCTAACCAGCCTGCTCCCCCCAAACAATTGAAAGGGTCGACAAACTAGGAGACTACTACCTGCAAACGGCCTAACAACACACAACTGTTTGATGTGTGTTAACTACAAGAAACAAGGGACAGTAAAACTCGCTTTTCCACCCTAACCAGCCTGCCCCCCCCCAAAAAAAAAATTGAAAGGCTCGACAAGCTAGGAGACTACTACCTGCAAATACCCTAACAACACACAATACAACTGTTTGATGTGTGTTAACTACAAGAAACAAGGGACAGTAAAACTCTCTTGCCCCCCCCCCAAAAATTGAAAGGCTCGACAAGCTAGGAAACTACTACCTGCAAATGGCCTAACAACACAAAATACAACTGTTTGATGTGTGTTAACTGCAAGAAACAAGGTTAGTAACTCTCCAGCTGTTAATGCTGTACAATCCGCAGATCTAACCCTGTAGAATACCGCTCAGAGGGTCCACAGCACTGATTGAAATGTGTCCCAAGTATTCTAGTAGCTAAGGCAAAGGGTACTGCATAAAAATTTTAAATAAAAGCCAGGGTGTAGGATAGCCTATCCTGCCCATTATCATACCTTACATTTGGCAAAACTCTGGAAAACCACAACAGATTGGCTCTACGGCCTCAGGGTCTGCTTGGGCCCCGCTCCGTTCACCTCGTTCCGCTCGGCTCACTCCACTCCCCTACCCTGCCCCCAATTCCCACCCACCCCAGTTGTTGTTGTGTCTTTTGGCTTTTCCCGGTTAGGGGTCACCACAGTGGAACTCCAGTCCGCTAATGATTGGCAGTAGATTTTTATGTGCCGAGTTGCCAGCTCTGACGCACAACCTTCAACGAAGGTACACCCATTCACGCATGTCTCCACACAGAAGATGCTCTAGCTGAGAATTGAACAGGACAACGTCTTACTGTGAGGCGACAACGCTACTGCAGCACCACCACTGCAGTTACTCCCACCCACCCCAGTACTTCTGAATTTATTTTAACCCCATATCACCTGACCGCTCCCTACAACCAATCATCTGCTAACCATCCCAAATCCCACCCCTAATTAACTCTCACCCAATTAACGCTAATTTATCCAAATACAGTATGACACAAAACATGTTCCTCTTTCTTGCATCCCTCCTAACCCTCACAACCCTAACATACACCACATCCCCACACCCACACATACCACTACCCCAAAACACCTACCATACAACACATGCCTCCACACCTACAAAAATCCAGATAAGCTTCCCTATATCCCCTTCTCTATTTGATCATAACAAAACAGTACTTTTACACAAGTACTTTCCACCATCTAACACTAGAAAAACATCATGCAAACTACACATAGATATATTACAAGCAATCAGACGTAATCTATTAAAATACCTCCTTAACACTGGGGTTATTTACCCAAATCCAGGGCCAAGCAACCTTATACCCACATAAATACAAACTGCTGACCTACTCATCATTAACCTTAACACTCGCAGTATATCAAATAAACTCCCTCAACTCTGCACATTCATAACCCACTACTCCCCTGACATTCTAACCATAACTGAGACATGGCTAAAACCCAGCATACTGAACGAGGATATACTGCCTCCAGGCTATAATATCCTAAGGCTTGATAGAACAGGAAAGAAAGGAGGGGGTGTAGCAATTGTCTATAAAAAAAAACACTGACTATACAACCCCTACCAACTCCTCTACCTAAATGCAATACTGCTGAAATCATAGGCATCTTACTACAAATAAACAAGAAAAAGAGCATTAATATTCTGTCCGTATATACCTCCAGGGAATAACTCAAGAATTGAAGAGATGCTTCAATGGATAAAAGACAACCTCCCAAAAGAGAGACTATTCTAATAGGAGACCTAAATACTGATTGGCTAGCCTGCAATTCCAAAAACCCCACTAACTACATCAACCTGTACGGGTTCTCCCAACTTATTCTAGAACCTAGTAGAGTAGATAAGAAATACCAAAAAGATTCTATACTGGATTGGACATTAGTAAACTACCCAGAACAAAACTAGCAAACAGGTTGCTACCAGACAGCCTTAGCAACCACCTCCCAACATTCCTCCTACAAAAACTTATTAACTTACAGTCTTTAGACAAGTCAGGAATGATCGCAAAGTAAAAGCTGTAGATTTCAACAATTCATTATAAAACTGTAACTGGGAACCACTACGCTCCCTTGACTTGGACCAAGCAGTAAACTATTTTAATACTACTTTCACTAAGAATCTTTACCAAATAGCCCCCATAAGAACAATTAGAGCTAAACTTCGCTCTGCTCCGTGGCGTACTAAGTCCACTAGAGCCCTATTAAAATCCAGAGACAAAGCCTGGAAAACCTAGAAGATAGATAACACAATTATTTCTAAACAAAACTATCAAAATCTTAGAAACCAGGTTAAACCGCAAACCAAGATTGATAAACAGAACTACCACCTAAACATCCAAAACAAATACGCTAACAGCCCTCAAAAGTTCTGGCATGCAATTAACTCCCTACTAAAACCAGGTAAAACCACCACACGCACTCCCACCTCAACCTCCACAAATACAGATAGCGAGATAGCCTCCAAATTCAACCAACACTTTACTGAATCCATCACTTTTCTATCTACTCAACTATCCAGAAATAACTACACACCCATGCCAACAGCCGCCAAATACTCCTCTCCCCTCACATTCTCACCCATCCAAACCTCTACAATAAAGAAATACCTCTTAAAACTGAAACCCACTACTCTTGCAGCAGATGGTTTACCAGCACATTTCCTAAAAATGGCTGCCGAATCCATATGCTATCCAGTCTTAATCCTTATTAACTGCTCTATACAGGAATCATACAGCACCCGTCTGTGGAAGGGTGGAACTTCTTATTATTTCTCCAACTACTGCCCCATTGCCATCCTGTCACCTTTATCAAAGATACTAGAGAAATGCATACACTGTCAAGTCATGCATTTCCTAAACTCAAACAATCTCCTCTCCCATACACAGCATGGTTACCGCTCACACCACAGTACAACCACAGCCCTTCTCTCCTTCACAAACCTGATTAACCAGCATAGGAATAACAATAGATTTATATCTGCTATATTCTTTGACCTCTCAAAAGCATTCAACATGGTTTCCCCACCCTCATACTAATAGATACTCTAACCTATTTAGCCTTCACCCCAACACTATTAATTTGTTTAGAAATTACCTTTCAGAGCACCAACAAGCTGTCCAGTGGCAAGGAGTCTTACCACCCCCTACTCCCAACCACCATTGATGTACCCCAAGGCTCCATTATTGGGCCCACTACTCTTTTCTGTCTTCACCAACAACCTTCATACCTCTACCCTGCAGGCCTCACTAATCCAGTATGCAGATGATTCCACCCTAATCTGCTCAGCCCCATCTCTCACCATTCTACAGCAACTCGCCCAGGAATCATTTGCCTCAGTAGAAAGGTGTATCACTAATATTCAACTCATTTTAAATCCTAACAAAACAAAACTACTACTTTTCCCCCAAAGCAAATCAAAAAACCTCTCCACTTCCCTTGTCTATCTCTTCCAGTAATGGTTCCATCATCTCACCCTCCCTCCACAGCAAGCTCCTTGGCGTCGAAATAGACAACCTCCACTTTGACATCCATATCTCTCAAACTATAAAAAAGTGCACAAAAATGGGCTCATGCTAAAATCATCCTAGCTCAAACCCACCTTCTTTCTGCACTAATGTATGCAGCCCCAATTCTAACTTATGTCAGGAAATCTGAACTAGACAAACTTGAGTCCTGCTACAACAAAATTGCAAAGTTTGCTACAAGCTCCCCTTTCAGAACCCATCATTGCCTGCCTCTTAGGAAACTCCAGTGGCTTGAACTTGCACAGCTACTACTCTATCACCAACTTGTCATAGCCTACAACAACCTAAAACAACCTGACAAAACTCCTGCACTAAAGCAATTACTGACCAACTACACCCCAAATCGCCCACTTAGCTCTGCCAATAAATCACTCCTCACTATTACCGCTGCTAACAACACAACTGGCAAAGCCCTATTCTCACACATTATAGCTAAAATTTGGAACAATCTCCCCCACATCTATGACTGCTGCAGCAAATTCCACTCAATTTAAAAACACCCTTAGGGCCCATCTCATAAACTCCTAGCTTTTGTCCATGTGTCACATAGTCCTAAACTCTAATGCCTCTACACTATCCCTACCTATCTTGTGTGTGCCCAGTAAGCATGGTTCTTCAAATATTGCACACCCTGACAAAGTAGAGTTATACATGATGCAATCTCTGCCTGTTTCTCACTACAAACAGAATGTACATATGTAAATACTTACTAATTGGAATAGTCTGTATTGCCTTCCATCTCTCACTAGATGCTGCTAGTAGAACAAATGCCTGTTCTACACTTTGTATAATATTAGTATGGCAGTAATGTGCCATTTTGTGATGTAAATATTGCTGCAATGTGCTATTTGACTTGTGAAACTACTTCTCCGTCTCAGTAGATACTACTAGTAGAATGTTGCTAATTTGAATAGTATGTATTGTC
Source organism: Protopterus annectens (assembly GCF_019279795.1). Lineage (NCBI taxonomy): Eukaryota > Metazoa > Chordata > Ceratodontiformes > Protopteridae > Protopterus > Protopterus annectens. Next base: position 932,323,823 of record NC_056734.1, read on the forward strand.
TTTCATCTCTCACTACACAAAAACTACTAGTACAACAATGCTTTTTTTTTCTCTACACTTTGTATAATATTTGTATTGCTGTGATGTACCATTTTTTGATATACGTGTTGTTGTAATATGCTATTTCTTGATGTAAGTGGAGCTTTTCTTCCCGGGCCTCTGCTGAAAACGGACCTCGTCCAGTCGGACCTTCCTGGTTAACAAAAATAAAATTAAATAAATAAATATCATTGTTAATAAACACAGTAAGCATCCAGATGTTACATAGATGTTACATGGTGTTTGAAGTGAAGAAATGTATTTGTTTTTAGGAGGTTGTTTAGAAGTATAGCATTGTAATTCATAGTGGAAAAAGGCTCCATCTGCAGTCACCATGAATCTACTTACCAGAATGCTGGAAGCTTTCTATCCCTAAATTCAGTCTGTTCTTCATTACAAATGCAAAAGCCTGAAGAGATATGTGCCACATTTTTGCACAGTTCTGAGGAAAGCCCATGAAGGTATTTAAACATTTTACTTTTCCCAAAGAGTAAAGAACAGCAGATATTACAGAGAAGCTGGGGAATTGTGGTGAACATGAAACAAATTGGCTGCTTATTCTTCATTTGTTCTTTACAAATGCACAAGGTCCTGTAGTGCCTGTTGATTGATATGTCACCATAACTGAGTTAATCCAAATAGTGTGAATTTGATCAGTACTGTGATTCACTAACACAAGACATAATTGTTGTGGTATAAGAAATGGCCTCACTGGGGAAGGATTATCAAATAAATATATATATTATCTTATCAAAAGCTGTACTTACAAGTGCAGAATTACAGAATTAACTGAGAAAATGATAAATGACTTGGATAAAATGTGAGTCAAATAAGGTAAAAATGAGGAAAGGAGACTGTGTTGTACTGTAATGGATATGCGAAAGGCAGGCATGAGAAACACCAGAAGTATGGTGCAACTTGAAACTCAAGCATCGTTTACTACATGTAGCCTGTAAACATGAAAGGAAGCATCATCTTTCATTTAATCAGCTTTATGGAAACGGAGTTAGAAATAACCATTTTGCAGATATGTTTTCAAAGAAAAAATAGTGTGTACAAAGGAACCTGCATTTTGAACTGTAAAGTGAAACATTTCTTTTAGAGGTACTGTTAAAGAAAAAGAATGCAGTGAAGTCTGAAAGTGTATCAGAAACAGTCATACAACAAAGTGAGTTGGGCTGTTGATAAGAAATCATAAGCATTAAATGAAATGTTTAATTTCAACCTGGCTCAAGGCAGCTGTGGGGGGTTATATTTTGTTTGGAGCATTAGGGCTAACAGGAACAGAAAAGAATGTAGTTTGCACATTTTTGTATGTTTAGAGCAAGGCATCAAATAATGCCATTAAGTCAAAGACTACTGGTGTGTGTCTGTGTGAGTGCATACACACACACACACACGCTCAAAGTAGTACAAAGTCTTCTTTCAAAGTGTGGCACTTAAAAAGAGCAGTCTCACTTTATTCTGAATGTTTGGATTTTAAAGGAAAACTCCAGCTTCCCATACAGTTTAACTCAATCATTAGGTTTCTTTTCTCCCTACAATATGATTCCAGCATTGTGTAGCTACCAGAAACCTGCTTGTACTTTTTAATACTTTTATTTCCTTGCATTGGAGTCAAAGAAAGGGAAAGCCCACCTACTTTTTGTTTAATTCAACTTCTCACATAGTTTGCAAAGAAATTTGTCTCCACCTGCATGACATATCATAGACACAGTTAAATCTGTAGTTTGCCCTGTCAGGTACTGCTGTCAATCTTAGATGAGTAAAATTTACATAAGCAGCAACACGGTATTGAAATTCTAAGCTTTAAATCTTTTTCTTTCGGCTGCTCCCATTAGGGGTCGCCACAGCAGATCATCTCTTTCCATTTCTTCCTGTCCTCTGCATCTTGTTCTGTCACACCAACCACCTGCATGCCCTCTCTCACCACATCCATAAACCTTATCTTAGGCCTTCCTCTTTTCCTCTTACCTGGCAGCTTCATCCTTAACATCCTTCTCCCAATATACCCAGCATCCCTCCTCAGCACATGTCCAAACCAACGCAATCTCGCCTCTCTGGCTTTCTCTCCAAATTGTTCAACCTGGGCTGACCCTCTAATATACCTGTTCCTAATCCTGTCCACCCTCATCACACCCAGTGCAAATCTTAACATCTTTAACTCTGCCACATCCAACTATGACTCCTGCCTTTTTGTCAATGCCACTGTCTCCAACCCATATAACATAGCTGGTCTCACTACCCTCTTATAGACCTTTCCTTTCACTCTTACTGGTACTCGGTCACAAATCACTCCTGACACTCTTCTCCACCCACTCCACCCTGCCTGTATTCTCTTCTTCACCTTTCCTCCACACTCACCATTAATCTGAACTGTTGACCCCAAGTATTTAAACTCATCCACCTTCGCCGCCTCTGCTCCCTGCATCCTCATCATTCCTCTATCCTCCCTCTTATTCTGTCTTAGTCCTGCTGACCTTCATTCCTCTTCTCTCTGGAGAATATCTCCACCTCTCCAGGGTCTTCTCCACATGTTCCCTACTCTCACTACAGATCACAATGTCATCTGCAAACATCATAGTCCATGGGGGACTCCTGTCTGATCTCATCTGTCAACCTGTCCATCACCACTGCAAATAAGAAAGGGCTCAGAGCTGATCTTTGATGTAATCCCACCTCCACCTTACACGCATCTGTCACTCCCACTGCAGATCTCATCGCTGTCACACTGCCCTTGTCCATATCCTGTACCACTCTTACATACTTCTCTGCCACTCCTGACTTCCTCATACAATACCACACCTCCTCTCTAGGCACCCTGCCATATGCTTTCTCTAAGTCCACAAAGACACAATGCAACTCCTACTGACCTTCTCTGTACTTCTCCATCAACACTCTCAGAGCAAACATCGCATCTGTAGTGCTGTTTCCTGGCATGAAACCATACTGCTGATCACTAATCATCACCTCCCTTCTTAACCTAGCTTCTACTACTCTTTCCCATAATTTCATGCTGTGACTGATCAATTTTATCCCTCTTTAGTTACTACAGCTCTGCGCATCACCCTTATTCTTAAAAATTGGTACCAAAACACTTTTTCTCCACTTCTCAGGCATCTTGTCACTTTCCAAGATTTCATTAAACAATGTGGTTAAAAATTCCACTGCCATTTCTCCTAAACACCTCCAAGCTTGCACAGGTATGTCATCTGAACAAACAGCCTTTCCATTCTTCATCCTCTTCATAGCTATCCTTACTTCCTCCTTGCTAATCCGTTGCACTTCCTGATTCACTATCCCCACATCATCCAACCTTCTCTCTCTCATTCGCTTCATTCATCAGCCCCTCAAAGTACTCTTTCCATCTGTTCAACACACTCTCCTCACTTGTGAGTACGTTTCCCTCATTATCCTTTATCATCCTTACCTGCTGCACATCTTTCCTAGCTCGGTTCCTCTGTCTAGCCAGTTGATACAGGTCTTTTTCTCCCTCCTTAGTGTCTATCCTTTCATACAACTCTCCATATGCCGTATCCTTAGCCTTTGCCACGCACCTCATCTAAATGTTATTTATAATAGTTTGTGTTAAGATAACTTGAATAGTAGCAAAGATTTCTGTGACATTTAGAGAAAGTCAGTAAATATTTTTTATTGTAAAGTATAAATGCATTTACCATTTTAAAGCCCCTCCCCCCAACACACACAGGCCAGAACTGCAGAAAGAGAGTCAGGTGGCAACCCTATCAACTAGGTGCACTGATACTCCTCATAAAAAAGGTAATTTATGCTTTGTGTGACCAGAGGGGCCAGAAGCTGTTAAAGACTGGGGGGGGGGGGTGGAGGGTGAGAGGGGCACTTAGTGATCTAAAAAGGGCAATTTTTTAAAACTATTTACTACCACAACATACGTTTACTTGGTGGCCATTTTAAGCTGAACCAATTTTCCTTTTGGTGCTTGACTTACATTTTCCTGATTGTTTTTACCTATCCCATAGCTGATAATTGTATATTAGCCCTAGTGAGAATAAATGTGATCATACTACAGATAATTTCAGGGGACCCATATAAGGGATGCAGCATTTAGGAACTGCCTCTATCCATTAGTGGCACGAGGGGCAATCCTGGAGTACATTTTCTATTACCTATTCTTAGATCCAAGTTGTATTTGAATATGGACAGGGATGAGCTTTGTTTTACTTGAATGGGTAGGCTGTGTGATATATCCATCTGTCCACAACATTCAGTTTAGATACCTGAACTGAGTATTTCTGATGCCATTTGACTTGCTGATGTTCAGTAGGTCCATCTGTATTAGGTCGGAGGATGCCTTGTATGCCAGACATGTCACCTCTAAGCACTCTGTGGGATACTGAGAATAATGATACATCTTTGAGGTGGTCCATACAAGACCTATTGTAGAGGACTTGTATTCCTTTAGCAAGGTATCTCTGTGGGTATTCCAATTGTTGTATGGGTCTAGACAGATACATGCCAAAGTGGGTATTGCACAAAATGATTGACCTAATGAGAGCTTGAGGACAATAATGTCTCTATATCTAGTCACAATCAATGTGTTTATAAATTGTGCAACATAGAAAGGCTTTCTTATAATTCTGGGCACATGTTGGTCAAAAGTTAGGTCACTGTACACACAAGTTCCCAAATGCCAAACAACTGGGTCAGTTCTCGGGGAGCATTGTCAATTTGGCAGTTCCCTGGAGTGGATGACTTCCCAAAGGATATGATAATGTATTTCTTGGAGTTTAGTTTCAATTCATGATTCTGGCACCAGTTATTGTTTGGGACAAACCTTCTTGCATGATGGTTAATTCATTTGGGAATTCAATAACTGCTCCTAGTTTGCAGTCATCTCAAACTTAATCGGCCAAAGCCCTTTGGTATTTCCTTTTACATTTGAGATGTATATGCCAAACAGAAGAAGCCTCAGCACCGAGCCCTGGGGGACCCCATTGGTGACTGGTCTCTTCCCCTGTTTTAATCTCCTGCGAGCAAGCATACATTCTTTGATTCACCTTCCTGACTGTATTAACCTAATTGTATTAAATTATATTCCTTGTATAATACAGCACCACTTGTTAGAATGTGTTTTCAATTTGTAATTTGGAACAATCTTCTAGTAAGCAGTGAAACAAAATGGATGAACCAATAATGAAAACACCCCATTTTAGAAAATTTCAACCATAAAAGGCCACTCAAGCTTCTGTCATTACAATCCACCAATATCAGTAAATATGAAAAATCTCTGCAGAAGTAAGTCATCTAAATTATTCCACAGTGAAGGGATCTGTAACTAATGAAGAGGTTGCTGCTAGCAAACACCTTTATATTTCATTGTTTCATCTACAAATAAAGTACCTGTTGCCCTTGAAGAATAAATTGCCTATGCTACATTAAAAATAAGTGGGTAATTTTTCAATGAGGAATGGATGGCAAACTGATGACATGTTCATAGTTACTAGGTAACTCCTCCAAAGGAGAACATTCATAGGACTGCAGCATCTACTCCCCTTAAAGTACAACACAGTACAGTATCTGCTATCTATCTGCATACTGTGGGAGGAGAACCCACAGCCTTCTGCATCAAAAGCAAGTAATACTACCTGTTGTGCTACTAACAATGCAAACAGGTTAGCACAAGTAGCACTAAACTTCTCTTCCCCTGGAAGCTCTCAGTTCCTTGTAAAATCCACTTGACACTCAACTAAATCTCTCAACTTCGCAGCACAAGAAATCTGGGAAAAGCCAACATTTATTTGGGGGGACTATGGCTGACCAAGTTTGCAGACGACTGCAAACTGGGGGCCATAATTGACTCTCCGGCTGATACAGACATCCTCCAGAAGGGTCTCACTGAAACGGATACCTGGTGTCAAAATCATGGCCTCAAGCTAAATGCCAAAAAGTGCATAGTCATCCCCATTGGAAAAAATAAAGTACTCACGAACTACCACATATGTGGTAGTCCTTTAAATACAGAAATTGTAATAAGGGATCTGGGGACCCAAGTAGATAGTAATCTCTCCTTTGATAATCATATTGCCGAGGTGGTTAGAAAATCCCTCTGTGTGGCCCACCTAATCACAAAAGAGTTTGCATCTAGAACAAAAGAGGTTATTGTGCCCCTCTACTCATCACTCATCAGACCCATCATAGAGTACAACGCCCCATTTGGAATGTACCTTACAAGACACTTGCAACAGCTGGAAAGACCACAGAAGTACCTCACCAAGAGGATTACTGGCCTCAAACAGATGCCCTATGCAGCCTGACTGAAGAAATTCCAGCTGTACTCTGTTGCATACCGCTTACTCAGAGGTGATCTCTGCCTGACATACACTGGGTCTGACTGCTGGGTGTGATGGTGGTGTTGTAAGAGGAGGTTGTAAAGTTAGATGATGGGGGTGGAGATCTGTGAGGGCTGAAGAGGAGTAATTTAGTTTTGGCCGGGTTTAGAATGAGGTTTTGGTTGGTGATCCATGTTTCTGACAGGGAAAAGCATTCTTGTGTTAGGGAGAGGAGGTGGTCAAGGGAGTTGGCTGCACAGATTATGGTGGTATCATCTGCATATTAGACTATTGAGGTTTTGGGTATGGTGGATGGTAGGTAAATAGGGTGAAGAGCAGAGGACCCAGGATGGAGCCTTGGGATACCCCTAGGGAGACAGGCAGTAAGGGAAAGATCTGATTTTGCCATTTTACAGCTTGTTGCCTACCATCTAGATAGCTCTTAAACCAAGAAATAGTAGAGATGTGAGGTTTAGGGTGGTTAGTATATGAAGCAGTTTTTCATGGTTGACCATGTCAAAGGCTTTAGATAAGTCTAAGAGAGTAGTAGATACTAGCAGTCCAATGTTTCTGTGGTGATTGACGTTGTTAGTGAATGATGTAAGTGCGGTGCGGTTTTGAGCAGAACATATTTAGCAGAAAATGTTAAGAATTTAATTGAATTTTTGTATAGGCCAAGTAAGTGAAATGGTCCTTCCTTTACCTTTTTCAGCCATGACCCAGGGCACAATAGCAATGGTGAATGCAACATATATGTGAAAACGCTCATGTAGCAGATAAGCTGTCAGTGCCACCTTTACTGTGAATCTCTGAAAGCTTCCCACTATATTTTCAGTCTCCCTGCAAGTAGTCAATAGCTTATGAACAATCATTCCGGATTACCACAAGCAGCAGTGCCTTTTCCTTTGGGGAGAAATCTCACCCTTGAGGACAAAATGAACTTCCAATAGACCTTCTTGGCTGGTTGAATTTTTGTGTCTATCTCTCTCTGTCTCATCCAGGCCATTCATCTCCAAGACAAAAGACTGAATCTTCCACTCCCTTTTTATAGGATTTGATTCATGTACACAGATTTCTTGGATTTCCTTTAACAGTTTATTATATTTACTATGGATACCTTTTGGTAAACAACCTTAAAGTTTACTATAATCCTTATTCAGTAAATAGTCCCAACAATTTTGTATTGGTTTGTCAAAATGTTCATTAGTGTGTGCCATTCTTTCACTGTTTTCCACACCATACCTTGATTTAACAAGTATTTAACTTCTTTTTCAGTCTGGCTTCTTTGTTTCTTGTTCTTTGCTTTTCAGTGTTGCAAAACAAAAAACTCTCACCATTTGTAACACTCAATTAAGAATTTAAAAGTGCTTCTTTTGGGAAGGTTGCTGTCTGTCCCCAGTTCATTGCAGACAGTAAACAACTTACACATACTTTTCAGCAATAAAACATTTTACCATGCAAAATTTCAAAAGTACCCATCACAGCATCACAGCAGACCTGTTAGTGATTGTAGTTTACTGCTAATTACTGAATGGCCTTGTATATTGTCTTAAAACAAACACCAAACCTAAACACCGGTCCCCTCTTTTCTTTGTCGGGTAATAGTAGTAGTAGTGTTAAAATCACTTTGCCCAATTTCACTACTTGTGATTTGTCAGGTCCTTTTTTAACACATTGTAACGGATTAGATCAAGTAGAGAGATGCATTTTACAGCATTCAACCCACTGTACTGTTGTTTCACAAAAGTATGAATACTTCCGACTTTTCCTTGGATAAAGAAAAATTCTTCAAATAGCGTTGTTATACAAATAATATATTTTACTTAAGGATAAGATGCCATGGAGAAAAGACTGGCACTTAATTCTCTTATACTGGGAATCAACATGGAGTAATAGCCTGGCTTGGATTCACTGTAACATGAAAGTATACAATGTAGCATAATAAATAGCTTCAGAGTCTGTTTATCTGGTGTACATTTCAGACTCTGCTTACTTTCGGGTCTTTTTTATTGCAATCCACAGTGAAATGGCAGTTCTTTGAAGTCTTCTATAATATTCAGTCTGTCAAAGTAGTCAATAATCTTATCAATAATCTTGTGGACGTTCTTTCAGGCTTATCCTAAGCAACAGTATATTTTCCTGTATGAACAAATCTCATCGTGACAAGTTCTTTCAGAAGAACAGGAACCTCAATTAATCTTCTTTACTGATTGCATTTCCCTCTAGACTTCCGCGGTGGTGCAGCGGTAGCGTTGTTGCCTCACAGCTAGAGGTTCTCCTGTTCGATTCTCGGCTGGAGTGCGGGGAGTGCCTTCTGTGTGGAGTCTGCATGTCCTCCCTGCGGTTGAGTGGGCATTCGAAAGACATACGTAAATGAGCGTGCCTTCGTTGAAGGTTGAACGTCAAGCTGGCACCTCGGCGTTCGTGAAAATTTACTGCCAATCATTAGCAGACCGGAGTTCCACTGTGGCGACCCCTAACCGGGAAAAGCCGAAAGACAACAACTGATTGCATTTCCCTCCCTCTCTCTCTCTCTCTCTCTCTCTCTGTCTTATAGGACTTTGGTTGCCTAGACAAAAGTCTGGACATTTCACTCCCTCGTCATTAGATGCAATTCAAACCCTTGCACAGCAGGCTTGCAGGTATATCCAAATGCAGCACTCCTTCCATCCAGGAATATGCTTTGTTGAATATGTGACACTTTAATTACTGTTTATTTCTTGCTATAGGAAGTGAAACTGGCATGGGATGACACTAACTTCATACAGACAAGTTTGCAGCCCAGATGTGAATGACCAGCTGACGTGACACAGACATTGCCTTTGTTCAGGGGTCACAGGAGCTATAGAAAAAGAAAGTAAAGGAAAACCTGTATGATGTTCTTCGTGTTTCACTGTTGCAGTCATAACTGTAGGGTGTTCCTGCCGGCAGGCAGCCCGAGGTCGGCCAGAATCACAAAGTCTGGGTCTGGCGTCGGCTGCACAAGCTAGTACCCTGACGTCAGTACGCTCTGGTACATAGCCCTCAGCCGACGCCATCTTCCCCAGTCTTTCTTGCCGTGCGGTGGAAAGCAGCTCGCAAGTTGTTGGTTGGCGATTTTCGATCTACGCATTTGTTTGCTGTCGGTCCGAAGTTCTTACTTCTCTTCTCAAAGCTAAGTACCCCGTTGGGGAATCTTTTTCTTGTTCCTCTGATGTCAGAAAAAGTTAATAATTGTATAGCGTGTGGGAAACAGATACCTCATAAAGATTTCCACTCTTACTGTCTACCTTGCTTAGGCCCTGACCACGACGTTTCTTGTTGTAGGTTCTGTGCCAGGTTCAATTCTCGCACCATTAAGCGTCGGTACGACTGGGCTTTAAATTACTTTGGCAGACGCTTCAATTATAGAATGTCGTCGGATTCTACCGGAATTCAAAAGAAGCGCAAAGACAAGGACAGGCCTCCGAGGTCCAAACAGGATTCATCGCAGCTGGAGTCAGCGGCCGGTTCAGCTGTCGTCAGTGAGGCGCTTTTGCAGCCCCTGTCGTCCGCCACTTCTGAACCGATGGCCGATGCAGACTCCCATGGGGAGCCATCAAGGCCTATTGTTTTATCTGCTGCAGGACCTTCGGACGTCGCTCCCTTAGATGGGTCCGGAACCGCTGTGCAGGTACCGGCTTCTGAGGGGGTATTCAGGCCTACTCACATCACCATTTCAAAGGCAAAGTCCAAGACTCCAGTTAAACCTAAAGTTTCTGCTCCAGCTACTTCTGAAGCTACTCCCAAGACACAGAAGCAATTGCTAAGGATGGCTGAGGATTTGCTTACAATGATTAGGGGTTCTCATCCCCCTCCAGAGAAAAGGCCTCGACAGGATGTTCCTTTGGATTCCTCTGACCAGGCTTCTGTATCTTCTGTTTCTTCCTCTGATCAGGAATTTTCTTTTCCTCCTTATGAGGATTCGGATGCAGAGGATTCCCTGCCCTCTGCTTCTCCGCCTGAGGATTTCTCTTTTGGGGAAACCTTACATGAGATGAGGGAACATTTTCATTGGGAAGGTCAGGATTATTCTGCTTCCAAGAAGAGGCTTAGGGAATTCCTTCTTCTTCCTCAACACAGACCTTTAGCTATTCCTCCTGTTCTTGATATTGTGGATGATGCCTTTTCTGAGGCTAATTTGAATCCTGATTCCATGCCCCCTGCTCCTTCTAAGCCTGATAGATTTTACAGGGTCCCTGATTCTCATTTATTCTTATTCAAGAACCCTTCTGCGGATCCTGAAACTATTTCTCAGGGTTCTAAGGCTGCTAAGGTGGCTTCTTCCAAAAATCCTATTCCCTCCGAGAAGGATTCTCGTGCCTTAGACAGGTGGGGTAAAAAGGTATATACTTCTGCTACCCTTGCTATTAGGGCTTTAAATTGCCAGTTTCATATGTTTAAGTATCAGCAATTTCTTTTGTCTGTTTTGAAGCAAAAGCTTGCTTCCTCTCCAGCTTGTGCAGAGGATAAGGAATTGCAGGATGTATTGCATGCAACTGAACAAGTGAACAAGCATAGTTTGCATTGTGGTTTTGATGCTTTGGAAGCTTCTTGCAGGGCCGCAGCCTCTGGTACTGTTGTTAGGAGACATGCCTGGCTTAGAGAACAAAGTTTGCCAGAACAGGTTAAGGCTAAACTTTTAGATGCCCCTGTTCAGCATGATGTTTTATTTGGATCCAAGGCTGAAGAGGTTATTAAAAAGATGGAAGAAAAGGCAAAATCTATGCAGACTGTGAAAGATTTCTTACAAGTTCAGCCTCCTAGATTTTCCAGGAATTGGCCCTCCAAAAATTGGTCCTTTCCCACGCCTGACAGGCCTCAAAGGGGAAGATATAGATGCTCCAGAGGTCGTGGTCAAGCTCAGGCCTCTTACAGATCCAGACAATGGACTGCTTCTTCACCTAGAAGGGGAGAAGACCGATCCCAATCTCAAAGGAAGCAGACTCAATGACTCTCTCGGTTGGGCTTCAGGACCCCCTTACCTGGATGCCCCTCTTGGAGGAAAGCTTTCTCTTTTTTACAGAAATTGGACTCATATTACCCAGGACAAATGGGTATTGGATGTGATTTTAAGAGGCTACAAGTTCCATTTTCATACTCTGCCAAGGGTTATCGGTTGGCCAGATCTGCCAAAACATCAATGGGCAGAGGCCTTAAATCAAGTGGATGCTCTACTGGCCATGAGAGCCATAGAGCCTGTTCCTCTCTCAGAAAAGGGAAAAGGTTTTTACTCAAGACTATTTCTGGTTCCAAGAAAACAAAACTCATGGAGACCTATTCTGGGCCTTTCAGTGTTAAACACTTTTTTGGAAATTCCAAAATTCAAAATGCTTACTCTACAACAACTGCTTCCAGTACTCTCCCAGGACGCTTGGATGGTGACATTGGACCTAAAAGTGGCCTACTTACACATTCCCATCAGGCAGGAACGCAGGAGATTCCTCAGATTCAAAGCAGGCTCGAGGCACTTTCAACTCTCTGTACTGTCCTTTGGTTTATCTACTGCGCCCAGGGTTTTTACCAAGTGCCTGGCACCAGTAGTGGCTTATTGCAGACTTCAGGGGATTCAGATTTACCCCTATTTGGACGACTGCCTTATCCAGGCAGACAGCAAGGACCTTTTACTTCTACATCTGGATTTTGTTCAATGTCTCTTCCTCCTCCTGGGATTTTCAGTGAACATAAAAAAGTCCCAATTGGTTCCTTCTCAACAAATGATATTTTTGGGAGCCCTCCTAAATACAACCTTACAAAGGGCTTTCCTTACGCCAGAAAAACAAATACAGCTGGCTTCAATTTTCAAAACCTTGGCAACCTTAACTCAGCTCACTGCAAGGAAATTCCTGCAGGCACTGGGCTATATGGTTTCATGCATTCTGTTAATTCCAAATGCAAGGCTTCATATGAGAAAGCTTCAATGGTACCTGAAAAGTGTATGGTCTCAGCATTACCAAGATCTAGACACTTTAATTCCTCTGATCCCCTGCCTCCAGAAGGAGTTCCTTTGGTGGTCCAGGGTGTGCACTTTAAACGAAGGGAAGCCTTTTCGTCTACCTCAACCTTCTCAAATCATAACCACGGACGCCGGATTATGCTTGGGGAGCACATTTTCTAAACAATTGCCAGCAGGGGACCTGGACAACGAATCACCTTCACTGGCACATCAATCTGAAGGAAATGTTGGCAGTTCAAAATGCTCTTCTAGCCTTCAAGAACCTTTTGCAACCAGGGCCTCTTCTAATTCGTACAGATAACACCACAGTCATGTGGTACATAAACAAGCAGGGGGGCTCTCATTCATACCCCCTTTGCAGACTAGCTATGACTTTATGGGACATAGCTCTAAGTCTGAATCTGCATCTTCAGGCTCAGTTCATTCCAGGAAAACAGAATCTCTTAGCAGACAGCCTAAGCAGAAACATTTTGGATCCTCACGAATGGATGCTAGACACAAACTTATTCAACAGGATAACTGCAGTTTGGGGGTGTCCCCAGATAGATCTGTTTGCATCCCATCTCAACCATCAGCTGCCTCTCTTTTGCACCAGGGCCTTTCACAACACAGCTTGGAAAGTGGATGCCCTGTCATTCAGTTGGAGGAACCTTTCGGGATATGCCTTCCCTCCTCTTCCTCTTCTTACCCGGATATTACTAAAGATAAAACAAGGCAAGCCCAAGTTCATCATCTTGATTGCTCCGAATTGGCCTCGACAGTTTTGGTATCCAACCTTACAACACCTGTGCTTGGAACCTCCTTGGATCCTTCCTCTGTACCCTTCTCTTCTGTCCCAGCATCAGGGTCAGATGCTACACCCTCATCTCAAGACCCTTTGCCTGGCAGCTTGGCTCTTCAAGGAACTTTGATTTCTTCTAAGCTCCCCAAACAAGTTTTGGATGTTCTTCTAGAAGCCAGACGGCCTAGCACTAGGAAATCCTATGCCTCTAAATGGAAAAGGTTTTGCATTTGGATGCAGGACCGTGGCTTTAACCCTTTTGTGCCTGATCTCTCGTCTATTTTGCTTTACCTTTCAGACCTTTTGTCTAAAGGCCTTTCCTTTTCCTCCATTAAGATTCATGCTTATGCTATATCTCCTCATTTTAATACTGATCCTCTTGTCTTTTCTCGTCCATTGGTGAGACAATTCTTGAGAGGGGCTAAGAATTTGACGCCTCCTAGGACCCCTCCTGTCCCTGCCTGGGATCTTAACTATGTTCTGGAAAAACTCACTTTGCCTCCTTTTGAGCCTGCTGCGGCTTCTGATATTAAATTTTTATCCTGGAAGACAGTTCTTTTGTTAGCATTGACTTCTGCCAGAAGGGTTTCAGAGTTGCAAGCTCTTATGGCTGTAGAGCCATACCTGATTTTCCATCTTGACAGAGTATCCTTGAGGACCAATCCTACTTTCATGCCTAAGGTGATTTCGAAAGTTGCTTTAAATCAGACTATTCACCTTCCTACCTTCTTTCCTAATCCTCAAAATAAAGGGGAAAGGATTTTGCATTCATTAGACGTACACAGACAGTTACGTTTTTACTTGGACAAGACTAAAGAATTCAGAAAATCTAACCAATTGTTTGTTTCTTTTGCCTCCAGTTCTCTTGGAAAGGCTATTTCCAAACAAACTATTTCCAAATGGATTGCCTATGGAATAAGATTTTGTTACACTCATCATGGGAAACAGTTTCCAGGTACTGTGAGAAGTCATTCTACTAGAGCTGCTGTCACTTCTACTGCTTTTCTCAGAGGAGTACCTACCAAGGATATCTTGGAAGCTGCCACTTGGAGTTCTGTGCATACCTTTTCCAAGCACTACAATCTCCCTTTGTACTCTAAGACCAGGGCAGGTTTTGCCTCTGCTGTTTTGCAGGGCCTTCTTGCTGCCCCTTCTTCTATCTAAGCCTCCTCCCTTTCTCCACTGCTTTGGGATTCCACCCTACAGTTATGACTGCAACAGTGAAACACAAAGAACATAGTACAGTTGTGTACACCTACCATAAATGTAGATGTTCGAGTGTCTTCACTGTTGCAGTCGGTGCTTCCCTCCCTCCTATCCCCTCTTTTTCACTTTATGGTGTGTTTGTGTTTCCTTGTGGGACTCATTTTTTGTTTATTGGGGATTTCTGACATCTGGGGCAAGAAAGGCTGGAGAAGATGGCGTCGGCTGAGGGCTATGTACCAGAGCGTACTGACGTCAGGGTACTAGCTTGTGCAGCCGACGCCGGACCCAGACTTTGTGATTCTGGCCGACCTCGGGCTGCCTGCCGGCAGGAACACCCTACAGTTATGACTGCAACAGTGAAGACACTCAAACATCTACATTTATGGTAGGTGTACACAACTGTACTTTTTGTTGTTGCGAAAGTGCTCTCAAAGATCTAATGTTCTGTTAAGTATTTTACATAATTGTACTTTTATAGGAGCCTGTACTAGGCCAAGCTGCTTAATGTCTTATGCGTTTTCTTTCAGGCACTGATTCAGTATACGTCTGTCATGTACTACAAGTAATTTATATTACACATTTTCACTGCAGACATGCTGATTTTTCACTGTATGGGAATTTCATCAAATGAAAGGCTGAGCTGTACTAGCTATCAGAGAAAGTGAGATACTATATGGTGAAGCTTGGACAGAACTCTGAAATTCCACAGCAGTGGTGGTTTTAAAGTGCATACATACACACATATCTACATAAGAATATTTCAAGCAGAGGCAATAATGCCCTTCTAGCCGGCCAATCTACCAAAACAGTTGTTCCCCCTAATGTGTCCAGACTGTTCTTAAAAATATCTAAACTAGTACTTGCTTTAATGTAATTTGGTAGTCTGTTCCATGCATCAGCTACTCTCTCAAAGAACCAGTTAGTACACTTCTCATTCCTATAGAATCTTCTATATATGTTGTATGATGTTTCTCTAGTACATTTTGATTACCCTAAATATTCCCAGAAGTAGATTTCTCTAAATGCCATACATGCCCTATGTACGTGAATAAGGTCTCCTGTTAAATATCTGCATGAAGCACTTTAGAAGTTCAGATATTTTAATCTTTCATAATAACTTAAATTTTCACACCCATGGATGTCCTAGGTATATTTCTGCTATACTGTTTCATTGGGTCTAATATAACTAACAAACAATGACATCATCATTTCTGATTTCCTAGACTTTATAAATCTTTTTATACACCCTATAGTTCTATAACTATCATTAACCAATTGGTTGACATGATTAGAAAAACTCAAAAGTTGGAGCTACCTGTATAACCCTGGTCCTTACATGAATCTAAAGTTTCAATCACTGTGTGCTGTGTATTAAGTATTCACATTTTTCATTTATGTCTCCCAAATCTCATATGCTTAGTTTTTGATGTATTTATCAGCATATTATTCCCCTGTGCCCAAATGGTCAATTTAGTCGTTATTTTGCAGCATGGAAAACATGTAATCAGTTTACACATTACTTTACTCATTTTCAGGTAATCTGCTTACAGATGTAGAACACCTCAGATGAAAAAGATAGATCTGAAAGATACAATCTAGACAAGTATGGGCCTAGGTCAGAGCCTTGTGGGACACCGTGACAGTAACCTCAAATTTCAACTGTCCAATTGCTGTATGATACTTGCCACGTCCTTTTTTGTAATCCATACAGCTATCCATCTTGTCAAGAGTACATCGGTATTTAGTTATTCTAATTCATTGATCAGTCTTTTGTGTAGGACCCTATCAAATGCTGAAGTTAAATCTGTATAAATTACATAACAATTTTTCATTCTTAGCCGTTATTATATTGTTATAGAATATCATGTTATAGGTGGTAATACATCTGTTTTCAACATAAGTATATTAGCATACTGATACATGGTTTCCAGTCCCAACCTTTCCATTTTTGATAATTTATCCAATATAACCTTCCATTATTTTCTACAACATGAAAGTAAACATATGGGTCTGTATGACTCTGGGTTTGTCCTACTTCTCTTTCCCTTAAAGGCAAGTTTAAGAAGAGCATGTCTGTAGTCATGGGGAATCTCCCCATATTTATAGGACTTAGTAAATAACAGATATAATGGTACTGTAAGTTCATGCTGAAGTTCTTGGGTCATTATTACTAGTTCTGTCTCCTCCTTGTGCTTTTTTGGATCCAGTTTGCGTAGTACTTTTTCAGTGTAATTTAATTTAATTTAATTTCAGAGTCTGAGGTTACCTGGATATCACTAGAACAATTTATCACCCCCTTTGTGGAGCCAGGATGCCTTGCATAAGATTATGTAAATATGTGTAATCTGTTGTGTCTGAGAATTGACACCAATAAAGGCTTCCTTGTGGTGAAGCACGCATTCATATTTGCTTACATTACACCTGATTCATCTTGAATGCAAGTATACATAAAGTTGTGCATTCCTTAGCAGTGACAAAGTTTTCCATATACTCTCAGATCACTGCAGCACATCGGTCTGTACCCTCATCGGTGTTTTTCCATGAAGGAATAGCTGCCAGTGATAACACATTCTCTTTTCCCATTAACTGCCTGAGAGCTCGGTTCACTCTCAAAACCAAGTTGGCAGCTTTCAGATGGATATCCTTTTTGGGCACCAGTATTACTAATAAGATGTGCAGTCCTTGTCTTCTTAATCTGTTCTGTGGTGCAGTCCTTCCCTTCTGACTCTTCTCTGTGGTGTCCTGACTCTGTTTCCAAGCCTTGATTGGCAGTGTCAGCTTGATTAATCCAGACTGATTAACAAGTAACTACCAGAGATTAGTCATCTGACATTTAGCTTGCAACAGTTTCATTATTCCATATTCAAACGTTTGCCTTTTCTTTACAGAGCAGAGAAGCCTGACTGCACCCAAGATGACCCATGCCCAGCTAGCAGTACATGCGCTGAAGGGACAGGGATGGGAGTGAATGGCCAATTTCAGCATATCCATCCTGGGGGGATGGCACTTATAATAACTGCAGTAGCAAGATTAAGAGCCTGGCACATTCCATACTTCGAGGTATATCCCTTGCTAGGAAGGTTGGTCATGTGTGCAGGCAGCTCCCAAAGGCAGCCATTGTGGAGCTTGCAGTGGCGGGGGGGGGGGTTGGTAAGGGCAAACACCCCAGCAGCAACATTGCACCAGTGTTGTTGGTCTCCTCACTGGACCGAGAAGTGGGTTTGGTTATAGTCAAGGGGAGCATAAGGTGGGTCTGGTAGAACCAATAAATGAGAGGAGATGGTGGCAAGTAATGGTCAGCTACAGAGAGGTGGGGGGGATCTTATTTCTCTTGAGGAATCAATCATTTATACCGTGCAAGACTGAGTAGACAGTCATTGGGTACCAGTATAGTTTTGCTTCCTAAAAATAAATTTGTCCAGGTAAATTAAATGACAGAGGGTATAGTGACTGAAGTGCGTGTGAGTATCACTTTTTGCGTTCATCCACTTGCAGTCTTCATTCTGTTGCCATTGTGAGTACTATGTACAAATCATGGGAAAAAATCTCACACTAGCAGTACTCTCCTGTGTAACTAGCAACTCTTATCTGGAGGCTTTGGAGGGAAGAAACTACTGTTTTGAGGTATGTCAGAGTCTTGTGAACAGCTCTTTGTAGAATAAAGTAATGGCTGGAGTTTGAAATGGCTGCTGCAAATTCAGTATGGAGCTGTTTGATGATGTCTGGATGCTGTTGGTACGTGTCAAAATGACATAGTTAAGTCTAGCCTTCCATTTTCACTGCCATAATTATCCATTTCATGGTTCTGTGGAGCTAGTGCCAGTCCCAGCAGGCAACATGGAAGGACAGGACCCATTCCTACATCTGTAATCCCACAAACAATTCTTTTAGTGAAAGCAGTGTTAAAGACTTGTACATAAAAGAGAATACTTTAATTCAGGTTAGTAGTTATTTGAAAATTTAAATTTGTTTGTGTCTTTCGGCTTTTCCTGGTTAGGAGTCACCACAGCGGAACTCCGGTCCGCTAATGATTGGCAGTTGATTTTTTTACGTACCAGCTTGCCAGGCCCTGACGTACAACCTTCAATGGAGGTACGCCCATTCACGCATGTCTCCACGCAGAAGATGCTCTAGCTGGGAATCGAACCGGACAGCGTCTTACTGTGAGGCGACAGTGCTACCGCAGCACCACCACCGCGATTATTTGAAAATTTAAATAACTACCTTATAAATTAACTTTGTTTGCAGCAGCTGCAAACACATCTCAATGGATTTTCAAGTTTATTATTTCATATTTTGTGGAGATATTTGTATTTTATGCCAAACCCTTAATTTATTCAGTCTCTGTCTATACGTTAAAGCCAGAAAGATATCTACTCATTGAATAAATATTCCTGTTTTTACTCTCTCATCCCGACTGGCATTTGTTTAAATATTAAAAATGATTAATGCATTATCTTTGCTTTAGATTGATGGTGAGGTGTTCCATGTATCTGGTGGCTTCATTCAGGAAGGAGATTCAGAGTATCTGATGTGCTCAGTGAATGGAACTGTTAGCAAGTCTAAAATGGTGGCCATGGACAATACTGTCTACCTCTTCCAAATGGTGAGTTTTTCAAGTCAAGTCTTACATGATGCTTCTGTTCATTTCAAGTGCTAGTCTTGCAGCAGCCCTTTCTCCAATCAACAAGCAGTTTATCCTGAAATAGAGGATGCACTGGATGTCTGTGCATGGCAGGTTGTTGTCTGATTTGATATATGAGTGCAGAAATGTAGTGGATTAAAAATGAAGTGAATGCGGTTTAATATGGTATCCTCATGCTGAAATTTCTATGCATAGTCATTAAACAGTGTATCGGGATAGCTGTCAATTGGATCTCTATGCTTTTTAGATGTTAGAATAAAAGCTTACATGTTTGTTTATTGGTTATACAATCATATAGGTGATTCAGTGGTGTGAAGTGGTACTGTCCAGGCTATGCCTCTTGTGTCTTAAGTCCAGTCTGTGTCCTTGATACTTGAAGAAACAGACAGTAGAGGATGAAGTAAGTGACAGATGCTGGCTCGTGTGTCTTGGAGGGAAAAGGGTGGTGTTTATACATTGCCTGTGCCATTTTATGTAAGGCCTTAGATGTGTACTTTACAATGAAGGCATGACTTGATGGATGCAGGCCCACCCAAAGAGTGCACCATGGTGAAGCCAGCCTTTGTTGTGCCCAGAAGAATACACCCACACAGTGCTTGATGTAACAAGCATTGCACAATGCATTTTGGTCAACAGGGGAGCATTAAACAAAATGGCTTAATGCCCAATGGATTATAGTCATTAACCCAGCTGTCAACTACTCTTGCTTCACTTCCCTAGATGCCAAGAAGGGTGGAGGTGACAGATGGGATAATAGGAGATGTGGTTTGATGGTTACAGGTGACAGAAAAGGTTACTTTCTTGTCATTATTCCTCTGTTGCCTGTAGGAAGAGGGAAAGGTGTTGTACCACCTTAACTTTTCTGAATGCTTGGTACTTTTGTGCAGCCATTTTATTGCATTTGACTTACAGAAAACTACTTGCTCCTAGATAAATGCCATCATGTTTTACCTAAATCAAGCATGAGAATTTGATTATGGGTCCAAATTTTGAAATAAAATGCTTTGAGTTAGTACATCATTTTCTCCTATTACTCATTTTTTCTTGCTGTTAAGTGTGTGTCTCACACACGCACACACACGCATGCACAATCAGCTGATTAATTACACTACTTCTAAAGCCAGTCCTCATTGGTTAAGTGGACTCTTTTTTGGTGCCAATGAGCTACAGTAATATAAGCACAAAGCTAAATGAACTTGAACTTATCATTATAGCACTTGGGAGCAAGTTCTTGAAAAATGTCTTAGTAAAGAGACATACTCACACTTCCAGATTGCATATATTTCTTAAAATAAATTAATGTACATAATATTAGTTAAACTCTCTTGTAAAATTACAAAAATGGCAGTAGCTGACATAAATATTCCTTCAGTATCCCAACATCACTAACATGAATTACAAGCACTCCACATGTGTATAATGTTGAGACCTGCACATGTGCAGCATACCTGAGCAACATCTCCACCTTCAGAAGTTTCAGAAAAGTCACAGTTACAGAAAAGAGGACTGTTGTATAATGTAATAAGGTGAAACATCTTTTTCTGTTAACTCATTTGTATAAATGTAGTTTATAATCAGGCCCTTCAGATTTGCTGTCTTACCCACTCCTGATACCATTTACTCACGTGGACTTCGCACCTGTGACTGACAAGCTCTAGTCATGAGTAAAAGCAACATAACCAATGAGACCTTTAGTGGTGTTAACTATTCTGTCTCCCAGTCTCAAAGTGTTACCCTGTAATATCCATCATATAGTAAATTTTTATTATCTATATATTCCAGAAATATATCTTGTGTTAAGTTAATTTTACATTTTATACCTCTGATAGCAGTAGGCCAAACCAAAGAATAAAAAGTCCACACAAACAAACCATTCAGTAAAGCTAGAGGCTTCACTATGTAATACCTTAAAACTCCTGTAGTAGAGGTCCATGGGATCTTTGTAAATGACCCCTTACAGGAGAACTCCACCGAAAAGTCAAGTTATTCTTTCAAAAAGTGATGTTCCTTCCCTGTAACCCAACACTAAATACTTCACATACAGAAAAAAATGATCATTTAATGTTTGCCTTTCTTCCCAGCATTTGTCTCTAGGAGTGCCAGAGTAATTAGGTTAGATCACTTATCCCAACAACAGAGCCATTAAGAAAGCTATGACATTTAAATGTGCCTTATCAGTTACAGATTGCTAGCATCACACCTCAGATAAATTGTGTAGCCTGGAGTCTGAACAAAGGCAGAGCTTTCAGGCTTAGTAGTGGGATAGATTTCTCACACTTGAACACTGAACTATAATTGGTACTTTGAAAAGAACAATTAACTCAGCTACATTTTCAAGCCTGTCAGTCAAACATTCCTTAAAATGCTGTAACAGAGATGGCCACTAATGAAAATAAAAGGAAGTAAAGTTATTAAAAATGCAGACTAATGTTGGCAGTGAAAAGTAGGCAGTCATAGCAATGTTGGAAACTGATGAGAAAGAAAACCACAGTAAATGATCCCCTCATCAAAAGGATTACTTTTTGTCCCTCTAACATGACATAAGGAAGGCAAAAGCATTAACTGTAAAGCAAAATCATGCTAGCCAAGACAGCCTCCTTTTAGGTCATTTTGGGATATAGCAAATTATAAAATAATAGTAACCATTTATTTGATACAGAGACATTAATAATGCAGAAAAGGTCAAGATTTGCTGGAAAGCATGTTTTTTTTTCAGTTTTTGTGTGCAGTTCTACTTTAAGGACATAATAAATCCAAAAGGTATACACAGATTTGGAGTACCAAACAGCTTTAATTCAGGTACCTGTATTTTATGTTGCTAGGTTTAGTCCCTTTTCAGACACACTTAGGTGGTTACAAGGTTATGGCCAATGATAACAGCTGATGATAAACTTAGTACTTATTTCCACAGCATGTGATTTTTTTTCTTTTGGTAGATTTTTAAACCTAAAAGAATTGTTGAACTACCCAATTTCCAATCAGAACCAGAATTGTTCGTTAGGGTCTTTTCCTTGTGGGAGATGCAGTGTGCACCATAGAATCAGAAATTTATCTTATTTCGTAGTTTCTGTGTTGCCCAGACCTTACTAAGATGGAAGGAAACTTCTCTGTTCATCAGTGAGAGTGGTGAGCTTTGATCAGCCTGTCACTGGAGGAGTGGTTTCAGCTCAGAATCTGTAGATCTGAAGGAGTTTCTTCATTTGCTGTGCAACCTGTGGGTATCGGATCCGACAGCTTTCCAAGCTACAAGATCCGAACTCCTAGCTCCTCCCCCTACCCATAATCCCCTACTACCTGCTGTATTACCTCAGATCGTTTTTTGCCGCGGCTGAAGTAGCTATCTTTTGAAGAGCTCCTGGCTTTGGTGAGATCGTTTACTTGTTAAAGTCCTTTTTTTTCCTCTAGCGTTTTTGTGAAGTTGTAGGTAGTGTACGTGTGTGTGTAGTGCCCCTGGGTTTATTTTCGGTGGTTTAGTTAGTTTTTCTCATAGTTAGTTGTTCCTCTGTGTGACACCCCTCCCCCCGTAGTGTTTGGGTGTGAGTGAGTTTAAAATGGCTGAAGGGCCCAAAGCCATTTTTTCGAAGTGTACTGAGTGTGGCCACAAGCTTTCACCGGCTGATGGCCACACTCAGTGCGTTTTATGCCTGGGGGTGGCCTATTTATCTATGGCCTGCCAAATTTGTGCGGCCTTTAACCCCCGGGTGCTTAGGGATAGGAAGAATAAGCTGATCCTGGCGGGAAAGCTGCCCCAGGAATCGGCTTCTTCTTCCTCTCCCGCTCAGGCTGCTTCAGCAGCCCTGTGCCGTCTGTGCCCCTTGCTCAGCCTGGGACTCAACCTCCCTCTTTGGGTTCGAGCACGGGTGACGCTGGTGCCTCTTCCTCCAGAGAGAAGAGGCACAAGGATAAGGAAGGGCACAAATCCCATAAAAGGCGGGCTGAGACTCAACCCTCAGCCCCACCATCTAAACTGACTAAGTCTCCCTCGAGGGTCTCCGGATCCTCTCGCTCTCGGCTCCGTTCGCCCAGCTTTTTGCAGGAGCCGGAGGAGGAAGACCGGTCTCCCTCGACGTTAGTCGGGGCGGCCCTCCCGGCCCGCCTCGACGACATCTTCTAGATCGACCAGAAGCCTCACCGAAGCGGACATGGATCGGATGATGCGTTGATTCATACAGACCCAAATGCAGATGGGGGTGCTCTTGCCCTCCCCCCTCTGGGAGGGAGCGCGGCCCCCAATTTTGCTCCAATCACTCCTTCTCCGACTCGTTTTCAGGTCTCGGAGTCG
The DNA here is from genome assembly GCF_019279795.1 of Protopterus annectens. NCBI lineage: Eukaryota > Metazoa > Chordata > Ceratodontiformes > Protopteridae > Protopterus > Protopterus annectens. Next base: position 932,347,058 of record NC_056734.1, read on the forward strand.
TCGGATCCGGGCCCTTTCGGAGCTGGGGATTTGTCGGCGCCGATAGCGCTGGTCTCTTAGACACCGACTATATCCTCGAGCATGTCAGATCCGAGTTCTCAGGGCCGAGGGCCGAGTGTCGGATCCGGGGGAGTTGATGTGTCTTCGGTGCCGCTGGGTTTGGAGCGCACCTCTCTCTCGGCGCCGACTGCATCGGCCCCGACCCCGATCCCTACCTCGTAGCCGAGGAGAATGCTTTTGGAGCCTGGCGAGAGTAGTTCTCCTTCGGCTTTTGAGGTAGTGGAGAGGTTACTATCGAGGTCCTCCAGGTCCCCTGGTCTGGGCTTCGGATCCTCCCGTACCCCCCTGCATGTGGGTCTATCCTCCGTCATCCGACCATCGGGACAGCCTGCTCAAGCCCTCCAGCTAGTTCCCTTGGAGGAACAAGAACCCGTGGACGAGCCCTCTTCGGATAGCCCCACCGAAGAGGTCCCTCGTAAACGTAGGTGTAAAAGGAGGCACCTGGACTCCCCTGAGTCCATTACCACCGACACGGATTTAGATGAAGGGGAAGGTTCCCCAAGGTCACCCCCCGAGGATGTCTCCTTCGGAGACATCATGGAAATGTTGCGTATTAGAGGGGGGTGGTCTGACCAAAAACCTTCCATGGATGAATCCATGTTCCTGGAGGCGTTTGAGGCAGGCCCATCTACCTCCTGGGTGTCCCCTCTGGTTGACCCCCTGATAGACTTAATTACTACCAGGGCGTGGAAGGAGCCCAACACCGTGGAGCCAATTCCTAGGCGTCCTGATAAAGTCTTTAGCCCCCCCCCTACAGATAGGCAGTCTTGGGCCAAGGGATCTCCCGTTGATGCCATGTTGGTGGCGGCTGCCACCAAGAAAGAACTCACACAGGAGAGTTCTTCGGTCCACCCGCCAGATAAGGAATCTCGAGCACTGGACCGCATTGGGAAGCGGATGTTTGCTTCAGTGACCTTCTCGATAAGGGCGCTGAACTATATGGCACATACCATCAGGCTACAGCGAGACTTGATTAAGGAATACGCTGCATCCCCTCCGGCGTCCATGTCGGTCCGAGACAAGAATGTTTTTTCGACTCGGATGGCCGCTCTAAAATCCATTTCTAACACGTCCATGCGGCTTCTCTCCCATGCAACAGAGGGAGCCGCTAGGGCCAGTGGAGCCGGGGTCATCTTGGGACGTCACGCCTGGCTCCGTCTTTGCGACTTCGCGGATCCCTTCAAGGCGTCCTTCGCAAAGACGCCCTTTGACGGATCTTCACTTTTCGGCAAGACCGTTCGCTATACGCTGGTCCAAAGCGAAAAGGACAGGAAGACTCGGAGTCCGATTTTCTAATTCCCAACAATCCTTTTCTAAGAATTAGAGGGGACAAAAGAAGCTGTGGTTCCGCAAGTCTCAGCAATCCCATCCAGCTTCAGACCCCTCGTCCTCTAGAGGCAGAGGAGGACAAGGTGGACACCGGCCCAGAGGCAGAGGGGGACCGCGTAACTTCGGGTCTAGAGAACCTTTCTCGGACAGACCCACGCAGCAGCCCTGAGGGCTTGCCCAACTGTCCTTCTCTGGAGGCAGTCGGGGGGCATTTGACAGAGCACCTGTCAAATTGGGAGTCCCTTACGGCAGATCGATGGGTGCTCCATATCATATCCAGAGGTTATTTCATCCCCTTCATAAACCTTCCCCCCAAGACCAGACGCCTCCCCGATGTACCACCCGATCAGGGGGAGGCAGCGGCTTCAGAAGTATCGAAGTTGCTAGAAAAAAGAGCCATCCAGCCCGTCCCCCCAGATCAGTCCGGATTGGGTTATTACTCCAGGTTCTTTTTGGTGCCAAAGAAAACAGGGGACCTAAGACCCATCTTAGACCTTTCCGGTCTGAACCTATTCATTCCCAAGGAAAAATTCCAGATGGTCAACCTCCAATCAATTCTCCCCTTCTGCGGGAGAACGACTGGATGTGCTCTCTAGACCTCAAGGATGCGTACTACCACATTTTGATGGACAGACGATCCAGAAGGTTTCTCCGCTTCCGGCTGGGGGCCAGTCATTATCAGTTCAGGGTTCTTCTGTTCGGCCTCACCTCAGCCCCCAGGGTGTTCACCAAAGTCATGGCAGTGGTTGCAGCCCACCTGAGACTTCAGGGCATTCAGGTCTTTTCGTACCTAGACGACTGGCTCCTTACCGCCACCAACAGGCATCAACTCTGCGTGGCAACAGATTACACTCTGACTCTTGCCCACAATTTAGGCATCTCAGTAAATCTGCAGAAATCCTCTCTGTGCCCCATTCAGGTCCTGGAATTCATAGGGGCCAGGTTGGATACCCGTATCTCTTGAGCTACCCTAACTTCAGACAGGCTGAGCAGCTTGTCATATCAAGTATTAGCCCTTCTTCAGAGTCCTGCCCCACCAGCGGAGTTAGTCCTGAGGGCACTAGGGTCTATGGCGGCAGCTATTGGTCTCTCCTTTCACGCACGCCTGTGAATGAGGATATTGCAGTGGACCCTGCAAGTTCAGTGGTCCCTATCACTCCACCAGTTGAACACTCCGATACCACTGAGCAGAGTTTACAAGGACTCCCTTCTTTGGTGGCTCCACGCGTGGGAACTCGGAGAAGGGAGGCCCTTTGTGATCCCCCCACCCCAAGCCACGTTGACCACGGACACATCTCGCCTCAGGTGGGGGGGGGCATTGATGTTCATCGTGCATACAGCTGCAGTAATCACAGATGGGTTCTCTGCCATCAGGCGGGTCCTCGGTCGGCCGAATTCCAAAGTCTTGGTCCGGCGTCGGTTGTCGTCGCTCTCCTCCCTGACGTCAGTGCGACAGGGGTATACAAGACACAGCCGACGCCATATTCTTCAGTCTTTTTTGCCGCGCGGTGCCCGAAGCAGAAGCAGTTCACAAGTGCCGGTCGGCCAGCTCCTGAATTTACGAAAAATTGGAAACCGAAGTCTTCATTAAAGCTAAGTACCCCATTGGGGAATTTTTTCTTGCCTCAGACCGATGTCAGAAAAAGTTAACAATTGTATTTCTTGTGGGAAGCAAATACCGCATAAGGATTTCCATTCCCTCTGCATACCTTGTTTAGGCCCAGACCACGACATCTCGGGCTGTCGCTTTTGCGCTACTTTCAATAAGCGCACTATTAAGCGTCGGGCGGAGTTCGCCCAACACTTTTTCGGTAAAGCCTTTGATTATAAAATGTCGTCGGAGACTCCGACTACCGTTTTGTCCAAAAAACGCAAGGACAAAGACCGACATGCGAGGTCCGCGGTCCCCACCGACGCCACGCCAAAACTGGCTACACGTGGTCCGGTTCTCAGCGAGACGCCTATGCAGTCCCTGACTACCGACGACATTTCTTTGGCGGGGTCTTCTGTAACCGAGACCGCAGGTACCTCGGCCCATACCCAGACTACAACCACCGAAGCCACTGTGAGCGTTGAGCCTCCTAATGTGGACAGGTCCACTTCCACCCATGGTGTCTTTAGACCCTCATCTTCCTTTTCAATTAAGGCCTTTACTAAGTCCAAATCAGCCAGGCATCCCAAGAGGCCTGTTGCACAGGGCCCATCTCCAGGCCCCATGCCTAAAAAGCAGATGCTTAAAATGGCTGAGGATTTAATTACTCTTATCAGGGGTTCCCAACCCCCTCCAGACAAGAGACCCAGAGTGGAGGAAGATTCTCCCTCTTCGCATCAGGGCTCCATTTTTTCAGATCATTCTGATGTAGAGGAACACTCTTTCTCCCCTTTTGAAGATTCTGATGCGGAGCAGTCCATTCCCTCTGTATCTCCTCCTGAGGATTTTTCTTTTGGGGAAACCTTGCACACCTTGAGGGAACACTTCCATTGGGAAGGCCAAGACTTTTCTGATTCCAAGAAAAGACTTAGGGAATTTCTTTTGTTACCTCAACACAGACCTCTGGCTATTCCTCCTGTCTTGGACGTCCTGGATGATGTTTATTCAGAGGCTTGCCTTAATCCGGATTCCCTGCCTCCTGCCCCAGTCAAGCCTGATAGGTACTACAGAGTTCCTAACTCTCACCAATTTCTGTACAAAAGCCATAATGCTGACCCTGAAACCATTTCTCAAGGCCCCAAGGGAATGAAGGCCTCTACTGCTAAGAATCCACTACCTTCCGAAAGAGAGTCTAGATCCTTAGAAAGGTGGGGGAAAAAGGTGTATTCCTCGGCCACCCTAGCCATGAGGGCCTTAAATTGTCAGTTTCATATGCTTAAATATCAGCAGTTTCTGTTATCTCAATTAAGAAATAAAATGTCTCAACCTGAACAACCAGATTTGATGGAGTTGCAGGATATGATGCATAGTGCAGAACAAGTGGGTAAACACACCTTACAATGTGGTTATGATGCCCTAGAGGCCTCAAGTAGAGCTGCTGTTACAGGATCAGTTATTCGTAGATGTGCATGGCTTAGGGAACAAATCTTGCCTGATCATGTGAAAGTTAAACTATTAGATGCTCCTTTACAAAAGGATGTGCTATTTGGTACTAATGCTGAGGAGATACTATGAAAAATGGAACAAAAAGCCAAATCTATGCAATCTGTCAAAGCTTTTCTGCAGGTTCAACCACCACGTTTTAGCAGAAATTGGCCTTCTAAAAACTGGTCCTTTCCAGCCACGGACAAGCCCCAAAGAGGTAGATGCAGGCGCTCAAGGGGCAGAGGACAATCACAAGGATCATATAGAGGCAGGCAATGGCAAACTCCAGCACGAAGAGGTGGCGAAGACAGTGCACAACAATACAGGAAACAAACCCAATGACTTCCTCCTTTCCACACCAAGCAAGTCTCAGCTGGCAGCACCTTTGGGAGGAAAGCTGGCATTATTTACAAGAAATTGGCATATTGTCACAACAGACAAATGGATCCTGGACGTTATAGACAGAGGCTACAGATTTCATTTTCACACTCTACCAAAAATGAGAGGCATGCCAAACCTGCCACACAATCAAAGGGCAGAGGCACAACTACAAATTTCAAAGCTCATAGACATGAAAGCTATTCAAGAGGTACCTACTCACGAACAAGGCCAAGGTTTTTATTCCAGGCTATTTCTGGTACCAAGGAAAGGAACCGACTGGAGACCCATTTTGGACTTATCCATCCTAAACATATTCTTACTCATACCAAAATTCAAGATGCTCACATTACAGCAGCTTCTTCCCAAGCTGGGCAAGGAGTTTTGGCTGGTAACATTGGACCTCAAGGAGGCATACCTGCATGTCCCAATCAGACAGAGCTGCAGAAGATACCTCAGATTTCTTGCAGGTTCAATCCACTATCAATTCTCTGCATTGCCCTTTGGCTTATCTACTGCACCCAGGGTATTCACGAAATGCCTGGCATCAGTAATTGCCTACTGCAGACTTCAGGGGATACAAATTTACCCTTATTTGGACGACTGCTTGATCCAAGCGGACAGCAAGCGCATACTTCTGGATCATCTGGCTTATGCAACACGGTTACTGAACTCTCTGGGATACACAATCAGCAAAGAGAAATCCAGACTAACACCATCTCAGAAAATAATTTTCCTGGGTGCCAACTTGGACACAAACACCCAGATGGCCTATCTTACGCCAGAAAAACAGGGACAACTAACTCAGTACTTCAGAATGCTAGCAAATTGTACCAGGCTTACTGCAAGGAAAATCCTGCAGGCTCTGGGCTTCATGGCATCTTGCATTCTTTTAATCCCATGTGCAAAGTTGCATATGAGAAAACTTCAGTGGTACCTAAAAAACCTATGGTCTCAACACAGCCACAGTTTGGAAACAATACTACCAATAATTCCATGTTTGCAAAGGGAATTCCTATGGTGGGCCCAAGCATGCCAAACAAACACAGGTCTCCCATTCTGCAAGCCTCAAGCAAATCAAGTCATCACAACAGACGCCTCAGATTACGCCTGGGGGGCGCACATGACAGACAGGTGCATTCAGGGCAAATGGTCCCAAAAAGAAAAGCACCTTCACATCAATCAAAAAGAAATGCTAGCAGTGATAAATGCAATTACAGCTTTCAAGGGCCTCCTGCATCCAGGACAGTTATTGATAAGAACAGACAACACCACAGTAATGTGGTACATAAACAAACAAGGAGGAACACATTCATACCCCCTGTGCAGACTAGCCATGACACTTTGGAACTTGGCTCTGGAATGGCAAATCGAACTTCAAGCACAGTACTTGCCAGATTTGGAAAACACGCTGGCAGACCATCTAAGCAGAAATATGACAGACCCACACGAATGGAAGTTGCATCCTCAAGTGTTTACAAAAATAATCCAAGGGTGGGGGAGGCCAGACATAGATCTCTTTGCCTCCCACAGGAATCATCAATTGGAAAAGTTTTGTTCAAGGACCTTTCATCCAAAGGCCTGGAGAGTAGACGCCCTTTCATTCACTTGGACAGCATGGACAGTTTACGCTTTCCCACCTCTGCCTCTTCTGCCCAAGGTGCTCTTGAAAGCAAGAACAGACAGACCGAAGATGATATTGATTGCTCCAGACTGGCCGAGGTAACACTGGTATCCACTCCTGAGGAGCCTAACACATACTCCTCCCTGGCCCCTACCTCTAATGCCTCTTCTGCTGACTCAGCACAGCTACAAAACTCTTCACAGCCAGCTGAAAACACTCAATCTAGCTGCATGGAAAATTCCTTAACACCTCATCAGACACTACTCCCCAAAGAGGTGCAGGACATCATTTTGGAGGCCAGAAGGCCATCTACTAGAAAGGCTTACTCCGCAAAATGGAAACGGTTTTGCTCTTGGAATGAGAAAAAAGGCCAGGACCCTAGAAAACTGAATTTGCCTCAGGTACTACAGTATCAAGCTGAGTTGCTGAACAGTGGTCTTTCATTTTCCTCCATAAAAATCCATGCCTCAGCCATTTCTGTAGAATTCAACACGGATCCACCCTTATTCTCTCACCCACTCTTAAGACAGTTCCTCAGAGGGGCTAAAAATATAAGACCACCAAGGAAGCAACCTGTGCCAGCCTGGGATCTTAATTACATTTTAGAAAAATTAACATTGCCTCCTTTTGAACCAGCTGCCTCAACAGATTTGCAATATTTGTCCTGGAAAACAGCTTTCCTTCTGGCCATTACCTCAGCTCGTAGGGTTTCGGAACTACAAGCCCTCATGGCTGTGCAGCCCTTTCTCATCTTCCATCAGGACAGGGTTTCCCTTCGAACCAATCCATCATTTATGCCTAAAGTAGTATCCAGGGTAGCTTTAAATCAAGCCATTCACTTACCTACCTTTTACCCTAATCCTCAAAACAAAGGGGAAAGGCTGCTACACTCCTTAGACATCCATAAACAGCTACGTTACTATTTGGACAAAACAAAGCCTTTCGGAAAATCAGAACAACTTTTTGTGTCCTATGCTGTAGGAGCTCAAGGGAAGCCAGTTACCAAACAAACAATTTCAAAATGGATAGGCCACTGCATACGGTTTTATTACTCCTATCATGGAAAATCTGTCCCTACAGGCATCAGATCCCACTCCACCAGGGCCACAGCTACCTCTACAGCCTTCCTCAGAGGAGTTCCTACCAAAGATATTTTGGAGGCAGCCACTTGGAGTTCTGTGCATACCTTCACAAAACACTACCATCTGCCTTTATATTCCAAAACTAGAGCAGGCTTTGCCACTGCTGTGTTGCAGGGCATTCTGGCTCATCCCAGTTCCACCTAGTGCCTACCACCCTGTGCGTAGCTTTGGGATTCTACCCAGCTGTGATTACTGCAGCTATATGCACAATGAACATAGTACAGTTTTGTACCTACCATAAATGTAGATGTTCGAGTGCTAATACAGCTGCAGTACAGGTTTCCCTCCCTCCTTCCCCTCTTGGTAAAGGACTAGTGGCTAACACCTCCTCTGGCAACCTAATTTGGGGTTATCCTTCTATGATGTATTTGCTTGCAACTACTGTTTTTTTTTTTTTTTTTTTTTTTTTGATTGCATTGCATTGCTTGAATATATATTTATATATATATATATATATATATATATATATATATATATATATATATATAATTTATGTATTGCCTTCCTTCTGGGGCAAGAAAGACTGAAGAATATGGCGTCGGCTGTGTCTTATATACCCCTGTCGCACTGACGTCAGGGAGGAGAGCGACGACAACCGACGCCGGACCAAGACTTTGGAATTTGGCCGACCGAGGACCCGCCTGATGGCAGAGAACCCATCTGTGATTACTGCAGCTGTATTAGCACTCGAACATCTACATTTATGGTAGGTACAAAACTGTACTTTCAGGCAGATCCGTCCAAGGCACGTGAACGTCCCTAGAGACCGCTTTGCATATCAATGTCCTAGAGATAAGGGCGGTGCTTTTGGCGTTGCAAGCTCTCCACGACCTTCTCCCTCTGGGGACTATTGCAATCCAGATGGACAATATGTCAGTAGTCTGGTACATAAACAAACAGGGAGGAACCAGGTCTTATCCCCTTTGTCGAGAGGCTATGAGAGTTTGGGAATGGGCGATATCCACCAACCGGTTTCTGGTAGCAACGCACATTCCGGGTCGGTCCATCATATTAGCGGGCAAACTGAGTCGAGTACTTTTCACTCCGTACGAGTGGTCTCTTAATTCATCTGTTGCGAAGCAGATCTTCCGCAAATGGGGTTGGCCTCGCTGCGATCTTTTTGCTTCTCCATTAAACACAAAATGCAGTGATTTCTTCGCAATACTTCCCCTCAAAGGGGAGACTCCCAGAGACGCTCTAGGTCATGCTTGGCCTCCCGGTCTCCTTTATGCTTATCCCCCCCTCCCGCTTATGATAAAGTTCATACAGAAAGCCTGTCGGTTGGGGAGCAGAGTTATCCTCATAGCCCCATTCTGGCCTTGACAGATCTGGTTCCCTTATCTGCGGTCTCACAGTGTGGCTCCTCCATGGATTCCGGATCCCATTCCAGACCTGATCTCGCATCCTGCGAGTTGCCAAACCCCGAACCTGGTGAACCTCAAGCTTACAGCTTGGTTGATCCAGTTCCAATGATGGCTAGGACTCCCGGTATCTCTTCTCCTGTTAAGGCCATACTGGTCGCGGTGCATAAGCCGTCTACCAGAAAACTTTACAATAGTAAATGGAAACGTTTCTCCATCTGGGCTAAAGACAAGGGCCTGGACCCATTTACAGTTCCTATTCCGACTATTCTGGACTTCCTGTCGCTGATTTTTTGGCAGGGAGCAAGTGCTTCTACGGTTAAGGTGCAGTTGGCAGCCATCTCCCATTTTCATGTAGGTGATGGCTTAGGGTCCTTGGCATCTACAAAATTATGCAAAACTTTCTTGCGGGGCATCTTTCTTTTGAAGCCACCTGTGAAAACTGTGGTGCCCCCATGGAATTTGACCTTAGTCTTACAAGCCCTGGCAAGTCCACCCTTTGAGCCTGCGGCCTCGGTTCCGTTAAAGTTCTTGTCGTGGAAAACAGCCTTCTTAGTGGCTATTACTTCAGCCAAGAGGGTTCAGAACTTCAAGCTCTGTGTATGAAACCCCCTTACCGTATTTTTCACAAGGATAGAGTGTCCCTCAGGACTAACCCGTCTTTCTTACCTAAGGTGGCTTCAGAGTCAAATATTAATCATTCAATAAATTTACCAGTGTTCTTCCCAAATTTTCAGAACAAAGGGGAATACAAGTTGCACAAACTGGATGTACACAGACAAATACGTTTCTTCTTGCACAGAACTAAAGATTTTCACAAGTCGGACCAGTTGTTTGTATCCTTTGCAAAATCAGCTATGGGTAAAGCCATTTCCAAAGTGACCGTAGCAAATTGGATCTGTCAGTGCATAATTCACGGGTACATATCGTCAGGCAAACCAGCCCCTATTGGAATTCACGCTCATTCTACAAGGTCTGTGGCCACCTCAGCAGCCTTTTGGTCCAGGGTTCCCTTGGACGACATATGTTCAGCAGCTACTTGGTCCTCTTCTCATACGTTCATTTCTCATTATAAACTAGATATGATTTCGAGAGGCAGGGCTTCTTTTGGCTCCGCAGTGCTTCGGAATATCCTTCCGTAAAGGCCACCCAGGTTTTTCTTGAGTAGCTGGGGATTCTGTCCCACAGGTTGCAGAGCAAATGAAGTAACTACTTCAGATAAAGAAGTTACGTACTCACGATAACATTCCATCTGAGTAGGTACTTCATTTGTCTGCAACCAACCCCCCCCCCCTGCCATCCCCCGAACCTTTTCGGGATTTTCTGGTCACCTGTAAGATTTTTGTCAGGAGATTAGATATGGTGTATTCCTCTCTCGAGGTTATTAGCTGGGTGATAAGGCAAAAAAAATCGATCTGAGGTAATACAGCAGGTAGCAGGGGATTATGGGTAGGGGGGAGGAGCTAGGAGCTCGGATCTTGTAGCTTGGAAAGCTGCCGGCTCGGATCTGAAGTCGGATCTGATACCCACAGGTTGCAGACAAATGAAATACCTACTCAGATGGAACGTTATGGTGAGTACATAACTTCTTTTTTTTACTGGCCATTTTGGGCTATTTCTATCCCTTTCATCTTTTCTGTTTAAAAATCCATGTTTGCGCGGTTTTGTGCATCGTTTAATTAGGGTTAAACTATTCCTGGTACCAGAAAGTCTGCTTTTCTAATTTTCCCTTAGAACTAGCCAGTTTTCTAGTGTTAGCATTCAAAACTGTTTCCTTGTGCTCAGCATTTGTTCAAAACCCGTTGCAAGCACCAACTAATCTACAAATTACTGCAGCACTCAACTTTCCTCACTTGTTAAGAGGAAAACCGTTTTTAATACTTAAATTAATAAGCACCTATCCAGCTATGTCTAAGGGTCAGCTCCCAGTATTTTTCCCTGTCCACCTGATGAATCTTGGCATCTTGCCTCATGTACACTGACAACCCCCTCCTCCTACCACTTAACACTACAACTTGTGAGAGATGCACTTATATAGCCAAACTGGAAGCCAAGCTCTCTCCAGCCAAGACTGTACTAGACAGTCAAGAGGAGAAGGTAAACACCTGCACCACACCAAACTCAACACACAGTCCATCAAAACCTACACCACCTAAACCCAAACATAGTAACACAAAATACACACCTACATTTGTGGAAGCTCTCAATAAAAATCTGGCCAAACAACAGAGACCTCCAAAGCCGAAATGCAAGCAACCACCCCCCCCAACACTATCCAAATGACACATAGCCCACAAAATCAGTGTGCCACTCAACCTCAGCCCATAAGGCAAAACAACATACCCAACACACTAGTCATAGGTGACTCTATAGTCAGGCACACTGATGTCACACTCACCAGGCTAAATAAGGAGAAAGTTACCATCAGCTGCCTGTCAGCTGCCAGGATCTGGCATGTAATGCAAGCACTCAGGTCACTCCAAAACAAGAACAAATATGACATTGTCATTATCCATGTTGGTGTGAATGACCTGAGCATATCTACCTGGACTACATGAAAAGACACATGAAGGAGCTCTTGAATCATGTATCCCAGGCAGGTATAACCCTAGCCCTGAGTAGCATCCTGCCATCACCCAGAATGATACCACAATACAAGGACAAAATGATTGACTTCAACAGTTGGATAAACTTTTGGTGTCATTCAAGGGGATTCAGTGTCTGTCTCCCTGGGGTGACATGATCGACAGACCACGATGCTTTGCCAGAGATGGTCTGCACCTGTCGCTCCTGGGATTCCAGATACTAGCTAAGGCTCTTGCCACCCCTATAGTGCCTTTTTTAGGCAAGGTTCAAACAACAAACTCACCATCGTAACAGGTATAAGCCAGCAAAATCTGAGGGTAATGCTACTCAGTGCTAGAAGTCTAAACCTCAAAATGCACTCTCTCGAGGCACTCCTTAAAATGGAGAACATAGACATCTGTGCAGTGACAGAGACATGGTTCAAGGCTCCAGAGAGCACCCCTGCATTACCAGGTTATAACTCTTGCCACACCTTTCGGCCAACTAATCTGGACCGAAACACTAAAGGAGGAGGTGTGTCCATATTCATTAAGGATATCCAGGGTAGTTGCTGAACATAATGCATCCGAAATTATCCAAGTGCAACTAACACTGGGCAAGACTGCAATCCAGGTTGTAGCTTGTTACAGATCCCTCAGGATACCCACTCCACATTTCTTGATATACCGGGTAATATTAAGGTGCAGCCCAGTACCCTAATAATGGGAGATTTCAACTAACCCTCCACCAACTGGGAAAACTACTCATGTGCTAACTCATTTGCTCAGTGCTTTCTGGAATACATAAATTCCAATGCCCAGGATCAGATTGTTCATACCCCCACCAGGGGCAGCAATATCCTGAACCTGGTCATTACCAATATGGGCAACCGATATTCCAGGCCATAGGTCAACTCCTCGCTGGTCAGATCCGACCACAAGCTAATCACCCTAGACATCAATATCTCACCCCCCCCCCATTAAGATAACCACCGTAAAAAGCTTCTCCAAAGCCAACTTCATGCTTTTTAAGACAGAAGTGGCAAGCTTCACGACACCCATACAGATGGAAAATACAGGTACAACTGCTGAATCCTATACAAATGCATGATATAAGCACATACACGAGTGCATGAATCATGCCATCCCCAACAGAACCAAGACGCTATCTTCCAAAAAAAGGAAGCAAATCTGGTGGTCCCCAGTGATGAGCAAACTCTACAACAGAAGAAAGAATCTGTTGCAAAAAGAGTAAAATCCCCTGATTGCAGGAACTCCCTGGTCAGCCTCAGTAAGAAGCCGAGATCTCTCATAAAATCCTCCAAAGCTAGTTATGAAAGTAAAATCCCCACTGATTCTAAAGACAACCACAAAGCATTTTATATAATCTTAATAATGACACTCAGATCTGCTCTGAGCTACAGCACAATGGCACTAGATATACAGAAAGAACTGATATTGCCAACATCCTGACAGACAGGTTCAGTGCAAACTTCACCCCCCCCTCACCCCCCAAAGGGCCCATCACTGTACCGGAAGATTGCAAAGCACCTGTAATCATGGCTGCACAAGTAAAGACCACACTCTCCAAAGCCAAGAACACAGCATCCATGGGACCTGACAACATCCCAGGCTGCATTCTGCACGAACTACAGAACAAACTGGTGCCCCACCTAAGTACCATGTTCAGTCATAGCCTCACTTCAGGCTTTGTGCCTACTGAATGGCGCACAGCGATGGATATCCCACTCCACAAAGGAGGTGCCACCATGGACCCCGGGAACTACTGCCCCATTAGCCTGATGAGCCTGGTCTGCAAGGCCATGGAACGTTTCATCTTGGAGCTTATAAATAAGGACATAGATAACCTCCAGAATCTGGACCCCACTCAGTTTGGGTTTGTAAAAGGTAGGTCATGTCTCCTAATCCTGATTGACAACTTTCAAGCAGTCATCAGAGCTGTGGACGAGGGTAAGGTGGTGCACATAGCCTATCTTGACCTTGGCAATGCTTTTGACACCATCCCCCACTCTGGAATTATAGATAAACTCACTAGACTGGGAATAAATCCCTATGTCACAAGATGGGTGGCCAACTGGCTCACTGACAGAACCCTCACAGTGAAAGTAGCCGACTCCAAATCCAACTTCAGACCGGTGACAAATGGAGTACCACAGGGCTCAGTCCTGGGTCCTCTCCTATTTGGCATCTACTTCTCAGAAGTCCAGGCTAATACACCAGGTCTTTGGCTAATGAAGTTCACAGATGACTGCAAACTAGGTGCCATAATAGAATCGCCTAATGATGTGGACATTTTACAAAGGTGCTTCACTGAGACTGATGCTTGGTGTCAAAGTCATGGCCTCAAGCTCAATGCCAAGAAGTGCATTGTCATCCCCTTTGGGAAAAACACTGTACCCATGAACTACCATATAGCTGGTAGCCTACTAAACACAGAAAGTGTGATAAGAGACCTTGGGACACAGGTGGACAGTAGTCTCTCCTTTGATAATCACATCACCACAGCAGTCAGGAAATCCTTCTACGTGGCACACCTCATCACAAAGGGATTCACCTCCAGAAAAAAAGAGGTCATTGTTCCTCTCTACTCATCTCTCATCAGACCCATTATATAGAGTACAATGCCCCATTTGGCATGTACCTCACAAGACATCTACAACAACTAGAAAGGCTCTCAAGTAAGTTTTAATTGTCAAACTAGTTCTGATGAAGCCTATATGAATAGGTGAAAGCGCTAAACTTTCAATGTTTAACAACTTTTTATTTTCAATCGAGTGAAGTTTATTTTGTTTTTTGGAGTGTGTATTTGTGAGCTGTTTATCATTAAACTTTAAGTCTTTTGTCGTACACACTGCGTTTCCTCTTCAATTGTTGTAAGAGAAGATAGCGCAAGTGAGTACTGTTTTGTTCCTTCCTACAACTACCCATTTTTCTGCAGTAATTCTGTAATTAGTTAATTTTGGAACCTTGATCCCACATGGACTAAATCAGGAGGTGGTGTTAAATTTTTAATTTTTGAAGAAATGTTATTGATAATACGCACATAAATGTGTGTGTGTGTGTGTGTGTGTGTGTGTGTGTGTGTGTGTGTGTGTGTGTGTGTGTGTGTGTGTGTATATATATATATATATATATATATATATATATATATATATGTATGTATGTGTGTGTGTGTGTGTGTGTAATTCTTATGAGTACATACACACATTATGAGAGGTTGTTGTATTTTTTATACAAACTTGGTTACATTTCTTTGATGTTATTGCTCTAGAATTCATGGTAAAAAAAAAATGTTGTAATTTTGCCGCTGCTGAAGTTCTATGGGAAATGTAGTAGTTTTTCATAACTAAGGGATGAGTTTATGTATAATGTGCACTGGTCACTTTAAAAGTGGGATGTATAGACACATTTTGAAACACAATTGTTTAAATGTTTAGTATATTTAAGCTTTAGAATTTGATATGTTGATATCCCTTGAAGGCGAAATGCCGAGGTACCAGGATTAAAACTGTCTAGTACTCCAAATCTGTGTATGCCTTTTGGATTTATTAGGTTCTTGTGTTTTTTCTTTGGTTTTGATAACTCCTTTAAGGACATGTCAGTAGTCCAGATTTAGAAACATTAAAAAAATTAAGTACATTATAAGTACTATTCTGATTTCCTCTTTTTATTTATTAGTTGTCTAGATAAGTAGAATGGCCTGAAGGTCATTTCCAGCCATATTCTGGGCTAGACGCACAACAGGTTTTGTATGTACAATTTGAGTAGTAGATGACAATCTGTCACGTTGCGGTGAACAAGAGAGAAAATATCCCTGTTCCTGTGTCTATAGTGGAATATTGAATAGATGCTGAGTACAGTACAGAACCAAAATATTCAAATGACGGCAAAGAGATATGGTGATGACTGTGATGGTGATAAACTTGAGAAGGCATAGAGAGGGACATCAGTACAGATGGGTGACAGCAATGGACTGCATTTCCTCAGGCAACAGTCCTGCTGCGATAAATGAGCAAGCAGCAGTAGTGACACATCTATACCAATAACTATTTGCTCTATTGGATTTGTAGACAACAGTGATGTAATCCAAACGCTTACTTTTAAACAAGCTTAATTTAGAAGATTTGTAGTATGGAAGCAGCTGCTTCCACATAGCTGGGACCCCCGAAGAACTCACCTATTCTCCAACACCTAAACCACAGGAAATTGAACTCTTTAATTCTGAGTTTTGAGTAAGAAGTACTAATGATCACAAGTAACCAGTTTACGAATTAGAGGAGGTCAGCCCTGTAGCTGCAAAAGCTTAAATATTTATACTGATTTAAAAAAAGAGTTATTCAAGTTGTAATGTGAAATACATTCAGTTTTTGGTGGTGTTTATGTGGTCTCGATAAATAAACCTTCCAGTTCTGTTAATAGTGGTCTATAAGAGGCTGGAATTATATACCAAGCTGGGTATAGTGAGATGTACATATTCTAACTTGGGGTTTAGGACTTTTAGCCCACTAAACCTTCTAGAGCCAAATGTTGTCAGATTAGTAAACCTGTAACACATTTGGAACCGGTTGAGCAACCTGTCTATTTATGATTCCAAGTTTAAATGTGAAAACTGGACTCGGTCACATTCCAGCTGACTGATGCTTTACCATGTCTGTGGTTACTACATGGATCCTCTGTTCTGAAAGTGCATCTGTCATTCAGCTTTTGAGGTGTAGCAAATGCCATAGTAGTTTTTTTTCTTCTTTTAAGAATCACCTTTCATATATTGGAGTGTGACTAAAGCTGTAGGTCTGTTAATGGTTCTGATTCTGGCACCTTTTAGCAAGACAAGGTTGTCTGCTTGCATGGCAACCTTCAGTCTGACGAGTCTTTTGACAAGTTATTAATAAGAAGAATAAGATAGGGCTTTATGCAAGTCCTGGAAAACAACAGTAATAAAGGTACCTGTGTCAGATGTGACTGTGTCATTAACAGAATTTCTGCACCATTTAATACAACCATGTCTAAACCCAAGATAAGTAGGAAATGGTCAACCATCTCAAGCACCCTTTTTGTAGCCATAAACATGCCCTGGTAAATAAACTTATTTTTGTGTTCATGTGCATGATGTTATTGACGCAATAAATTGCTGGTATAATATTTTAAAATTTTCTGAAGCTGTGTTGCTTCTGAACCAAGAGGCTTTATAAGAGAGCATGCTCCACAATTTGAATGTACAAATACTTTCATCAAATGTCATAATTGTGCAATCAAACATCAATCCTGGGCAGCACTTGGAGTTGGTTATCTTAGAGGCTGTATTAATGTCTGCTTAAATAGGGGTGGAATAATGCCTAAAGTAAGGGCAGGAAAATATATACGTGGGATAAATGTTTTGCAGTGATGTCTCCAAGAAAGTTGTGAGTAATTTTGCCAGTGCTGGTTTAGCAGTAGGTTTCAGATTCTTTAACATGTCTGAGTCTTCTAGCCATAATTTTCTTGAAATTAATGGTGGGTTATGACAGTACATTAATGCAGGATGTGCAAGCTTTGTTCTTGGCTTGATGTTGCAGTTTTAAATACTCCATTACTTTTCTTCCCTGGAACGTGCTTTAATAAAACTTGTCAAATTTCATAATGCTAAAAGAAATAGCCCTACTAGATCCCTAAATAATCCTTTAAAATGCTTTAGGATAGAAGAGAAGTGTTTTCAAGTAGCTAGGATTGGATGTGCTCATAGCTTTCCCCTACTTCTCTACATAATGCAGAATTAAGGATGAGTAAAATCGTCCTTTTGCTTTGTCTGAGTCCTGCCTGTCTTATGTGCCTTAGTTGACACTTTATCACATAGGTTATCTAATAGCATCTACTCCCTTAAAGCCTTCTGAGTCTTAGTCTGTAGTGCGAGACTGACTTATGCAAGTTCCACCACTTTGAAATATAGACTGCAGTTCAGGCAGGAAAAACAGTGAATTGCAAAAGTTGCACTTACATCTTTTTAGTGTTTTTGCAGGGCATGGTTTGCCCCATACTCTGTTTGACTGAATGAGGGTTGCTTCCCTCACACTCCGTCTTCCTTAAATATTATGACTCCACAAGCGTTGAAGATTACAACTTTGATTCTGACCCAGGTGACCAGAGTTCATTTATCAGATTGGGCACTTGCAGTAGCATGGGGAAGAGAGGAATCATAAGAATTACATGTAACATGTTAATCGACCTCTCTTTCAGTGTGCATGTGTGTGTGGGGGGGGGGGGTTAGCATATGCTAAGGGCACGCACTTTATGGTTATATCTCAGTTGTAGACCTGGAATTACACTAAGGATACTTGTCTACCATGTGACCAGGCCCAGTATGTCACATCATGTGCGTCATAAAGGCCCATTGCAGCTGAGCCCTTGAACACCAGTGACCATGTGCAGAGGATGCTTAGGATTTAAGCAAAAATGCAAATACTCCTCTCCTCAAGGAACAAACAAAATGTATGGCTGTCAGACAGGGGGACAGATGGGCCAGTTAAATGGCAGGAGAACTCATCAATTAGATGGGAACCAGAGCAAAAATATAATGTCCAGTATTACTGTATCTTAAAGAAAGGAGAACTCTCGAAGATAATCCAACACTGGACTTTGTATAGATACCTTTCCTTTGCTGTTCTAATTCTTTAATTCCATGAATTGTGGTCTGTGTACATTTAATAGGCCTCCACACAAATAAATTGTTAATTAAGATAGTGTGACTGCAGTGCTCAAGTGTTCTCATTTCCTTTGTTTTAATTGTGAAAAGTTCTCCCTGTTACAGAAATTAGTTTTGCCTTAACATATTCAAAAAGTGTTTGGTGTTGACTGGGCAGTGATCACTTACTGCTCTTGTTTGAACCTCACCTTTCCTACATCTTGGGGGTGTTTTGGTAAGGGCCACTTCCAGCAGACTGCTATCCTCATTGGTTTTGTTAGGTTTTGGCAAATCACAAACTACCTGTGTAACATTGCTAACAGCTGTGATTTGTTATAGGATGTTAACATTCTTGACACTGTAGTTTCATTTCAGATCTACCTGAAAAATAAGTGCGTCTGATGTAGTTATGATACAAGTTGGAAAGCATGCCCTCTACCTAACTTGTTGTAGAAGGAGCTACATTACTTCCACAATAAGATGGTGTGATCTCCTTTACATTGCTTGAAGCAGGAGCTGTTTAGGATCAGCAAGCATTTCTTATGAGAGCCATACCTCCATGTTCTTCTAAGTCAGCTAAAGGGCAACCCAGTTGTTTTTTCTGGGCCAGTTGTGTAGGATTTATTTATTGTCATTTGTTAACCGGGTTAGTCCAACTGAGCCAATGGCCCATTTCAATGTAGACCCGAGGAGAAAAGCTCCAATTACAAGTTGCAGTCATACAAAAAAGAAATTAGAGTCATACAAAAAAAGAAATTACATCTCTAAAAGAGTTTATACAACAAAAGATAATACAATTACAATGGTTTTGTACAGGTTTCTGTAAAAATGAAATAATGTACAGTATCAACATGATGGTGAGGAAACTAGGAGAAAAACAAAGGCAGGGAGCTGGAGAAGTTTTCCACAGAAGAGGGGTAAGAAGAGAAGAAAGAGAAAAGATGGTGGGTAAAAGGAAGACATTTTAGGAATTTGGGTTGGGGCTAGACAGGGGCAAGACCAGGTGTTCTGTAGGTAGTGTTTGAGTGATAGTTTGAATTGTGATTTATGGGGGATACTACTTATATTGTAAGGAAGGGAGTTCCAGGAGTGAACAACTGAGTATTTATATAATGACTTGCCAATGTTTTTAGATGGTTTGTATATGTCCAGCAGATGTTTATCTGATGAGCGGAGTTGACGGGGATTATATTGTGATACAATATTAGAGATAGAGGGGCAAGATGTAGGGTTATAAAGAATAAAGTGTATTATAAGCAGTTGTGGAAGGAGAAGTTGATTTGGGAATTCAGACCATTGTAAAGATTTAAGGGCAGGGCAGTGATGGGATTTATAGGAGAGGTTGGCAGCAAATTTAGCTATTTTATTGTAGGTTTGTCCTAGTTTGCTGAGAAAGACGGGTTGGGAGAGTGGCCTAATGGTTAAAGTGTTTGTCTTACAAACACAAGGTGCAGGGTTTGAGTCTTGCAAGGGATAATTGGCTAGGCTTAAAATGGCTTGCAAGGGCAGTTAGCTTAGTACCAATCTATGAACCTATAATCTATAAGAGAAGACTGAAGGTTGGTGAGGACTGGGGCTGCATACAGTAGACTGGTTAATAGGAGAGCTAAGGCTAGGGTGGGTTTAGAGGAGTTAGAAAGAAATTTTTGATTTTGGTATAGAAGGCCACATTTTTGGTGAGGTTTTTTTTATGCATAAATTGATATGTATGTTGAATTTTAGTTCGTCGTCCATGGTGACATCAAGTAATTTGGTATGTGGTTTGGGTTTGATGATGGTGTTGAAGGAGGTAATGGAGAAGGAGGATTTGTGTTAATGCAAGGTTTTTTGGAAGCAATAACAAGAGTTTAGTTTTTTGGCGATTTAATATTAATTGATTGTCAGTGAGCCAGGTCTCTATGGAAGTGAAAGTATCTTAGGTATGTGGAAGGAGTTCAGGGATGGTGTTGGCTCTTGTTATGAGAGTGGAGTCATCAGCATATTGTAAAAGGGTTGAAAGGTTAGCAGCTGAGTGTAAGTTATTAGTAAAAATGTTGAGCAAGAGGGGACCCAGGATAGAGCCTTGGGGAACTCCGGTGTTGATGGGCAGAAAAGGAGAGGAGGTGGTTTGCCAGAGTATAGATTGAAGTCTGTTAGATAAATAACTAGAGAGCCAGGATATGGAGAGGGGGGAGAGGTGAAGGTCTGAAAGTTTAGTTAAAAGTTTCGAGTGGGAGACTGTATCAAAGGCTTTGAAGAGATCAGTAAATAGACATGAGAGAAGTAGGATATCACGGGCTTCTGCCACTGTTTGAGTAAATGAGAGAAGTGCAGTAGATGTGCTGTGGTCTAAAACCGTGTTAGGAGGGAGTTAGGAGATTATTTTTTAAGCAAGTATTTGAATAGCTGGGAGTGAATGCATTTTTCAAGTATCTTGGACAGTGGGGATAGTATAGCTGTGGGACAATAGTTTGAGGGGTCAGTGGAATTACCTCCCTTGTGCAGGGGGATTGTGTTAAAGGATTTCCTTATGTTGGGGACGACAGCCTCGGTAATAGAGCGATTTATAAGGATAGAAATAGGGTAGGCAATAGAGCTGGCAGCAATTTTAAGAAAGTTTGTGAGGGAAGGGTTTGGGGGTAGGAGGGGTACTAGGGTAGAGAATGTTATTGACAGTGGACCAACATTTTTTTGGGTTAATATGTGGACTGCAGTGTTTGGAATCCAAGAATGATTTTTATATCTTTGATAAGTTATTTACATGTGCTTCTAAGTTCTTTGTAAGATTGGAGTAGGGTTGGAGTTTTATTTTTTTACCCAGGTTTTCCAAGCAGTATCCCTCTGCCACATAGTTAAGTGTGTTTGCTTAGTGAACCATGGAGCACAGTTAGATTTAACCTTGACTTTTCTGGATGGGGCCATGCTGTTCAGGATATCTTGGAATATATTATTGAATGCAGTAACAGCATAATTACGGTGGAGGTTATCAAGGAAGATTCAGTTTGTTTTGGCCAGTGTGGAGTTGAATTTGTCTGTGTCAAATTGAGTCAGGTTATGATGCTCTCTGTAGAGGTGTTCTTTGGGTGTCTGTTGAGAGTATCTATGGATATAGGTAGGAGAATGGTTGCTCACAGAGTTGGGAAGTATACCAGGGTTTTGAAAGACACAAGGATCAGAAATAGGGATCCAGTCTAGGATGGAGATAGAAGTGGAGTTATTGCTAGTTCTGGTAGGGGAAGATATGAGTTGTTGGAAGCGATATAGATTGATGGCATGAGTAGAGGAATTGGAGGTGAGAAAAGACCAATCAATATTAACGTCACCAAGTATAATGGTTTCATAGGGAGTGTTTAGGGTGAGCCATGATAGAAAGTTTTCTAGAATAGGGATGTTGTCACCTGGTGTGATGTGGATGGATGCGATGGCAAATTTTTTATGGGGGTTGAGGTAGTAGTTAACAATGAGCATTTCTGCAGGAGCAAAGGTAGGTAAGGGAGTAGAGAGTGGATTGAGATTAAGTTGGTCGGAGTAGAGGATGGCAATACCTCCACCCCTTTTGTTTGTTCTGTCTGCCCGATAGATATTGTAGCCTAGGGTAAGATTTCAGAGTTAGAGATGTGAGGCTTTAACCAGGTTTCAGAGAGCTTTAAAATATGGGGGGAGTTAGAGGCGGATCCAAGAGTGAAGTTCTGTAGTTTTGTTTACCATGCTTTGGATGTTCAGAGAGAAAATTGTTTGGGGATTTAGGGGGTGTGGATGAATTTGGGGAGAAAAGTGTGTGGGTGAGGAGCTGGGAGAATGTAGGTTAGGGGTAGAGATGAGTGGGCTGGGGTTGGGATGGATGTCTCCAGCCAAGAGAAAGGTGATATGGTAATGCCAACTAGAAACACTGGTTCACTATTAAACAGGTTTTGGTGACTGTGAGTACATAGTTCTTGGTTTACCCAGTGCAGGTTTCAAGCAATGCATATTAGTTACTAATGTTTATATTTGTCAGCACAGTCCTTAGTTCTTTAGCATCTAACTTGACCCAGCCTGTACTAATGCTGTTTGAAACTCCAACTACCAAACCTTCTGTCATCTGTTGGCCTTAATTAAGAAGACTGCCCACTATTATGGTAGCCAAATCTGTGTCTGTATTACTATCACCATATTTCATACATCATAAACTGATTTTATTAAAATCGTATTCAGTGGGCCCATATGCTGTAATGTTAATGTACTGCTTTTGTTTTAAATTGGGGCAGCTTGAAAGCCAGTTAGACCACCAGGATGAGGGAGGTCATATGGATGATGTTTTCCCAGTTGACATCCCCATACTTTTTGGTGACAGCACTGTTCGTTTTTGTATTCATTCATATTGCATCTACCCAAAATGCCAGCAATATGGAGCATGAATACTAGCCATATCTTTGATCAGCATTATAAGGTGATAGTTTGTGATAAAGCGCGTCTTGTAACTCCCCCCCCCCTTTCCGTCTGGGGATGACCTTGTAGTATTTGGGAATCAACAAAAATGTTATAGCCTATTGTTACAGTTACAATACTTGAAGACAGTTGAATTGAGAAAGTTATTTAATTTATCAGTAGTGCTTCAAGCAAAGGATTCCTTCTTCTGCCCACCCCAAGCCTGGATGTTCTGTATTCCTCCCATTCTCATTATGATGTGACAGCTGATTCTCATGTTATGCTGTTTGTTAGTACCTTTTTAATGATGTCAAGCAAATGCATGCTTACTGTCAGGCCTGTTGCACTCACATTTGTACACAGCTGATTTGTTTTTTTTTAACCCAGTAGGCTAACTGACCACTGTGGTGGTCAGAGAACTGAAATAATTTCTGTCACATTTTGTCAACAGTTGGTGTCATGCATGTATTAGCAAATTACTTTGTTGTTGACATATCAGCAAGTACATTGCATGTGTTTTGTTCCAAGTGTTCTATAATTGTATCGCCAGGGTAGCATTTCTCCAAAAGAAGGAAAAGATGAGCTTCATTATTTTACACTTCTTTTTTTCTTCCAAATTTATGAAGGTAATATATTTAGTGATTTGGGGGTATAAGGGCAGCAGATGGACCTGCAGTGTCAATTGATCTAACACAATGTGCTGCAAGGACAAGTACCACCTTCAGTTTCCTACAGCCAACTTTAAGCCCTCAGATGTCACATAAAATGGTTTAAAACGTGCCCTAACATGACATTGAGGAGAAAAGAAGAGGCCTCTCATAGTCCATCAGATCCACTTTGAGTTCAGGAAAATCCCCCAAGGTGCTTAGCACTCTAAACGCCTCCTTTTAAAGGTGGTGGCGGGGTGCCATGGTAAAAGGAGGTCTTCGGTCTACCCATCATACATGTCTTCCTTCCTGGCCAGAGTGTTTATCAGCAGTGCTTTTATCCCTTTGAGAGCCAACAGTGGTCTGGATACAGCACCCGCCAGAACTTTGGTTGGTGCACAAGGTGGTCATATATAGTATTCTTCAGTTGTACTTTCTGCTTTACCTGCCTCTCATCTCACATCAAAACTAGAGTGATTTTGTTTGTGTGTCTGTGTAGGTAGGTCACACTTCAATAAAGCTTAAAAACTCCAGTTGTTTTATTTTTATTTTGCATTTGTTTACTGGAGTGGTACACTGACCATTTGTAGGTATTGTCCAGTTAGTATTGTGGTAGACAGCTGCTGGTTTGTATTCTACAAGTTTCTGTTTTTTTAATAAGTATTTAATGTTTTTTGATTCCTTTAGTTTAGAAAGAGACTTGGGTAAAAAACAAAGTAGAGTTTTCCAACTGAGATCTTGAATAAAATAAGTTAAACCTAATTACTGTGTTTTCATATCTTTTCATTTACCCTCTTTCTTATAATAACTAAAGATGGTGGAGTATAGTAAACGGAAGATAAATGGTAAGGTGTTTGAAGTTCAGCAATTGTGAATTTTAAGATTGAAAAGCCACAGATCTAAAAGATTCCCATAAACAAGAATCTGAAATAGTTCTTTTTTTAAGTACCAAAGTTTTCCTCATCAACCTCAGTGCTAGAAAAAAAAAAAAAGCTTTTGCAACTGTTAGAAAAATATATAATAGTAATATGCATGCTTAGTACATTCGAGGTTTAAAAGGGTTAATACATTTATTCTGTTCACACTGCATGAATCTGCACAGCTATTAGAAACTGAAAATGCTTTCATGAGTTTAAACTGAATGACTCTCTTAACTGCGAATCCTGAGTAGGAAGAGGTTAGGGGAAGAAAAAAAACTGTTTATGCTTATCTTGAAAGTAGAATAAAAGTATTAAAAGGGGGGAAATGTTAGAAAAATATATAATAGTAATATGCATGCTTAGTACATTTGAGGTTTAAAAGGGTTAATACATTTATTCTGTTCACACTGCATGAATTTGCACAGCTATTAGAAACTTAACAAGAGACATTTCATTTCTGCTAATGTCATGAAAATAACAAGAGACATTTAATTTCTGCTAATGTCATGAAACTTAACAAAGAGATATTCATTTCTGCTTATGCCATGAGAAAGTATGCAGCTGCTAGAAGCTTTGATAAAGAAAACAATAGATGCTTGAAAGTATAAACCATAGTCAGCATTATTTGTACCAAAGCTAGAAATGTACCTTGAATCTAGACAAAATGTAACACATGTATTAGAACTGCACAATTGAAGAATTGAAAAGTTAAGGTGGGCTAAAATAAGCCCAAGGCCAGGTTGTTTTTCTCAAAATGTTTTGCAAGCTAGCAAATAATCTAACCTAGTCAGCAATAAGCCTAGTAACATTTTCTGTAGAACATACAGAAAGCTGTGTCTAACAACGTCAGCAATAGAATAGTAATATTTTCTGTGTGACTGAAGAGAAATGTATAAGAATAACATACTGTTCACCAAAGAGCTAGACAAATCTTGTGCCTACATGCTTTGTCTCCTTGCTGCAAGTAATAAAGTGTGCCTTGTTTGAACCTAACGTGCATTGGTCTTTGAAGTTTTTTTCCTTTTACAGATTGGTCCTTCGGACCGGAACCCTCTCTTCACCTCGGATCAGACGGCCAGGTGGTTGAAACCATACGGGGAAGAAACCAAATCGGTTCTTCTTACATGGAAAGTCCTCCGACTGAATTGTCGTTCAAAAGAGGCCAGCCCCTTTCTGATCTGTGACTGAAAGACGGGTCTCCGCAAATTGGTGATCAATCACGTGGGCTCAGGTAATGTGAATCTACTTTTTTTCTGTTTTCTGTTTTAGATCAGGGACTAGATGTGCATTGTTTTTGTCAGATTGTATTTTGCTTACAAGTCAGAGACAAAAAAGATTACTGTCTTGTCATAGATCAGGAGAAACAGAATAAGTAGGCAGTCATTCTGAAGAGACTATAACAAAATCCGTGGTACCATGTTAAAAATTAAGAGAAGTTACGTAACGATCAAAGGGTAGAACAAAATGGGTAATAATTGCACAAAAAGACCCCAAAATCCACCTTTAACAGAAGATGCAAAATATATGCAGTCGCAGCGCGCCGATAATATTAGATATTATTCAAAATGGGTTAATAAATATGAATTTGACAGAAAATTAGAAAATCCTCGCTTATCAAACTTATCAAACAGCTCAAAACCGATTCCAAAGGTCAGGTTAAAAAGCAACGTCGATTAGGAATTCCTCAGGCACACAGGTGGCTTGAGGAAGTAAACCGTAGGGAACAAAAGAACAAAAATTCAAAAGCAATGTTTTTAGATAAGGAGGACAATAACTCAGTAATAGCATCAGCACCTCCGCCTCCCTTACCAGAATATGAAGCAAGTGAACAGGTTAGTCCACCCCCACGATATCCTGTAGTCACTGAAGATAGAGATGTTATGAAACTAAAACTGACTAAAATTAGAGATCCCATCGGGACCAGGCCCCGAACAAAGACAGGTAATTCAGAAGAAGGCATCGAGTTATGGCAAATGGTTAAGAATTCACGATCTATAGGTGAGGAAGAAGAAATATGCCCACTTATAGAAGTACCCAATCCTCAGGCAGGTCAAGACAATTAGGACCCAACTATTTTAGTGTATAGACCTTGGACTACGGAAGATATCCGGAAAGCCACTGAGGGAATTCCCCATCCAAAGGTTAATTTTAGAAAATTCTCAGAAGATTTACAACGAATGAGGTTGAGTTATAACTTAAATGGAGAAGAGATAGAAAAAGTAGTTAAGATTGTAGGGCCAGATTGGTACATGATTAGTGGGAACTGGAATCCCTGTGACGCTGCACAAAGACCCCTCTCACATAGCAGTGCAGAATTAGACACCAGAGTAAAAGGTCTGACAGACCGCATCTCTGAAAAATGGAAACCTAGGGCAGACTGGATTTGCATTAATCAGTGCATCCAACAAGAAGGTGAAACAATTGACCGGTACTTTGCCAGATTGTTAGAATGTTTTAATAACCACTGTGGAATGCAGGTTCCTGAAGATCAAACACAAGATTCATATGAACAGCAGTTAAAGAATGCATTCTTAAAGGGCAGTAGTGCACCTATAAGCAGTTTTATTATGAAACACATGGTAGACCATCGAACAAGCAGGTTACAATCATTACTTGAATATGCTAGGCATGCTGAAAGGCGTTTTAATAGCAAAAAGAAAAAGAAAGCCCAAGTATTTTCTGTAGAAGATGGAGCAGAAGTTTATGTAGTACAGTCCGGGAAGAAGGGCAAGAAAAACACACAGGGAAACAAACAATCTGATCAGTGATCAGAGGACTTTGAAGGGCGAAAGAAAAGGGGAGAATGTTTTAAATGCGGTAAAAAGGATCATTTGGCAAGGGATGGCAAGAAAAACAAGAAGGCAACAATGGAAGACACGGAGGGTGAGGACTGACGATATGGAAGTCAGGAATCACTAGAAGGGGCTAGCGAAGAAAGGACAAATGTGAATGTGATAGAGGGAGTAGAGGAAGTGCAGGAAGTTAGTGACAATGAAGAAAATGAAATATTAGACCTAGCTTTATTGAGCTTGGAGCTCTATTTAGCAGACACGAAACCAGAAGTTACACTCTTGGTAGAAGGGAGGGAAGTCAAATTCTTGTGTGACTCAGGAGCATCACGAACCCTGATACATCCCTCCAAACTGCCAGAAAACACGGAGTCACCTGATTACATACTGGTCAAAGCAGCTAATGGACAGCTGTATTGGGAGCCTCTCTCCCGTAACATTGCAATAACTGATCCAGTTTCAGGATTGACACAGGAAACCAAAATTGTTGTTTCTGCAAAATGCCTAGTAAACCTCTTGGGTTAGAGACCTCCTGCAGCTATTTGGTATAGCAGTAGTGCCAACCATGCAGGGTATGGAAGCACAGCGACAAACTAATACCTTTGTAGTGCAATCAGAGGGTGAAATGTTTTATTGGTACAGCCAGGACTTGGTTACGACTGGTCCAGAGACTGTGACCAAAGAGTTAATGAATGTAGCCATCAGCAAGTTCCCCTCCCTTGACATTGATAAACACCTGTTGCACTGTACCCTGTATTATTGTAACACACCAGGACCTGATAAAGAATATGAGCAAGAATTATTTAAGAATCATGCAAACAGATTGGTATTGCGTAACCTGTACTAGGACACAGAAGGGAACAGTGTAGCCAGCTGTTCATTGCCACAGGAGTTCTTTGCACTTTATAAATCTAATCGATTACCACATGTTAGCTTAACCAAAAACAGAAATATAGAATGGGCATACCTAGGAGAAAAAGTCACGAGATGGGAAAAACAGACAGAATTAGAACTATCAGAACAGGGAATACAAGTACAAAAGTTGAATTGGATAACTCAGACCAACCCAGCTGTGCACTTGCAGTCTAGCGAGGACAGCTGATTGACAGTCCTATTAAAGGAGGAAGAAAATGCCTTACAAAATATACCAGAGACTCTCTGGTCAACAGGGAAATCAGATGTAGGACTCATTCGTACAGTTACTATCACGCCAAAGTCAGCATTCAGACCACAAAAAAGACAGTATCCCTTAAGAAAAGATGCAGAGGCAAGGATAAAGCCTGTTATAGCAGCCTTACTTAAAGGAGGGATACTAGTAGAATCTCCCGATTCACCATGTAACACACCCTTATTTCCAGTTAAAAAGGCCAATGGAGAATGCCATATGGTCCAAGATTTACAAGCCGTAAATGATGCAGTAATACCAAGGGCACCCACGGTGCCGGACCCACACACCCTGTTGAATTATTTGAAACCTCAACAAAAGTATTTTTCTGTGGTAGACATTAGCAATGCGTTCTTTTCGATACCGATACATTCTGATAGCCAGTATTGGTTTACATTCACATTTCAAGGGAAAAGGTATACATATACGCGACTACCACAGGGATATTGTGAAATTCTGATGATATTCTCACAAGAAACGGCAAGCAACTTGGCGGGATTCACCCCACCGAGAGGCAGTCAGATTTTACTTTATGTTGATGACATCTTGCTGGCGGCCCCCACCCAGCAGGATTGTAGAGAAGATACCATAGCACTTCTACGATTTTTAGCCACTGAGGGACATAAGGTAAATAAAAATAAACTGCAGCTTTGGAAAAAACAGGTCAAATACCTAGGATATGTAATATTCAAGGAAGGTAGAACATTAGATGGGGACAGAAAAATAGCAATTTTGCAAGCACCAAAACCCACCACCAAGAAGGAAATGATGTCCTTCCTGGGTACAACTAATTTTTGCCGGAGCTGGATTCCAAACTATGCCTTGGAATCTGCACACCTGACTGACCTTATATATAAGAAGCCTATGGCAGTGCAGGATTTGTTACAATGGACACCAGAGGCAGAATCTGCCTTCTGTAAACTAAAGCAGTTAATAGCGTCCTCATTAGTTCTGGGATTGCCAAACTATCATAAACGTTT
Source organism: Protopterus annectens (assembly GCF_019279795.1). Classification (NCBI taxonomy): domain Eukaryota; kingdom Metazoa; phylum Chordata; order Ceratodontiformes; family Protopteridae; genus Protopterus; species Protopterus annectens. The sequence goes on from NC_056734.1 coordinate 932,376,155, forward strand.
TTTCCAAACTGTAGATTGTAAGCAGGGTTACATGACATCAGTGTTAACACAACAGCATGGGGATAAGCAACGCCCCATTGCTTACTATTCATCACAACTAGACCCAGTGGTACAGTCCTTACCCCACTGTGTACAAGCAGTAGTTGCAGCTGCAATGGCAGTACAGTAGGCTTCAGCCTCAGTAGTCTTGTTCCACCCCCTCAATTTGAGAGTACCTCATGCAGTCGCAATTATTTTGCTACAAGAAAAGGTGGCATATATTTCCCCTGCTAGGCATCTTTCCTGTATGACTATATTGTTGAGCCAACCTCATATGACAGTTGAGCGATGCACGACTTTAAACCCTTCTACTCTGCTCCCGACCCCTGCAGACGGCACACCGCACCACTGCCTGCAGGTAATTGAGCAAAAGACACTACCTAGAAAAGATCTCATGGATGTCCCCTTGGGTGATGCCGAGGTGACATACTACGTGGGTGGCTCGTGCAAAAGGGGTCCTGCAGGACAGAACCTAGTAGGATATGCAGTAGTCTCTGATACTGGGATTATAGAAGCAAAACCTTTACCACACAACTTATCTGCACAGGCAGCAGAATTGATTGCCCTGACACGGGCATGTACCTTAGCAAAGGGTAAATGTGTAAACATTTTTACTGATAGCCAGTACGCTTTTTCTACTGTACATGTTTTTGCGCAACAGTGGAAAAACCGGAGAATGATAACATCTACTGGCAAACCTATAAATCATGTACAGTTTATTTTAGATCTTTTAGAATCTATTCAGTTACCTCACAAAATAGCCATTTGTAAATGCACAGCTCACACCAAGCAACAAGATAGGATTTCAAAAGGTAATGCAAGAGCTGATACAGCTGCAAAACAAGCAGCCACAGAAGTATTTATTTTAAATGAGGAATTACAACCCTCTGAAACTTTAGATCTAGATATGTTAAAAACAATGCAGACACTCACTATGCAAGCTGAAAAACAACGATGGATAAAACGAGGAGCAATCCTCGAAAAGGGGCTGTACATCTCTAGAGAAGGAAAAACGATACTACCCTCTAATTTGTTTCGATATGCAGCTTTGTTGAGCCATGGGCAGTGCCATGTCTCAACAGGTGGGATGGTACAGCTGGTGAACCAGGTGTTCACAACGTACGGATTTACAAACTACTCTAAACAATTTTGTTTGTGTCAGATTTGTAACAAACATCATGCACAGGGAGCGATAAAGCCCAAGCAAGGGAGTTTCCCTACACCACCATATCCATTTCACACTATCTGTATGGATTTCATAGAATTGAATAAATGTGAAAATAAGAAGTATTGTCTTGTCATTGTAGATATGTTTTCCAGATGGGTGGAAGCCTTTCCAACCAAAAATCCAGATGCAGCTACGGTGGCAAAAGTACTTGTTAAGGAAATCATTCCTAGGTTTGGTATTCTGGAAAGAATCTACAGTGACAATGGTACACACTTTGTAAATCAAACCATACAGCAGTTGAGTAAGCATTTTAGTATTTCTTTAAAAAATCATTGTACATACCATCCGCAATCTGCAGGGCTAGTTGAAAGGCATAATGGTACACTAAAAAACAAATTGAGAAAATTAATATCTGAGACAGGGAAAAATTGGTTATACTGTTTACCCCTGGCACTGTTGAGCATGAGAACTGTCCCTACAGCAAAAGGATTGACTTCTTTTAAAAAATTTTTTGGAAGGGCTTATTATACACCCCAGTGGAAACTTTTCATGTCATCAGACCAGGAAGCTGATTTCACACTAGCTGAATATATGAAAAAGTTGTTGAGTTTATATGAAAAAGTTGTCGAGTTCTAAACATCTGTTGCAGTCAAATTCTGTTTCAGATAGAAAACAAACTGAGACATCAGAAGTGACAGTGACGCCAGGAGATTGGGTGTGGATCAAAAACATCAAGCGGAAGAATTGGTCATTGCCAAGGTGGGAAGGTCCCTACCAGGTGCTTCTTTCGATACCCACTGCAGTCAAGATAGCAGAATGAGCTTCGTGGATACACCTGACGCACTGCAAGCTGGTTAAGAATTTTGTTTGAGTTGGACAAAAATCTTACCTCTCCATCGGGGCCCTCAGCGCAAAGTCTGGCTACAAAGGGGGGGTCAGATCAATAGGACTGATCCGTCTCACCCCAGTGAAGAAACCATCGGTGCTGAAGGTCCTATTAGGGCAGAGAGTAAGTAAGAGCACGTGTCAGAATAAAGATGACAGAATCCAGTAAGATCCAAATACACCTACTTGGAAGAGTCGGAGAAAACAGAAATGCAGAGCAACCGTTTCCTCAAAAGTATTGTATAATCATCCTGTTGACTGTACTAGTGACAATAATCTTTTTGTTGTGGCCATTCCTTTTCCCAGCCATACAAATTGAACTGAACAAGCGTGCAGAGTGGCACCCAAACTTTAACACTTACCAGGCAATAACAGTAACAGCAGATACAGAAGGAATCACTACAGGATGAAAATCTCCGTTGTAGCTTAAAACATCTTTATTTGGAAACCAAAAATGAGCACTTTCGCGTAGGTAAACTACGCTTCTTCAGATATAATTACAGATAAGAATACACTGCTTTTATATAAAACTTTTTGGCGCACTAGCCAAACAATAACCCAATTAACTAACTAATTAACTAATTTGATCAATTAAAATCCTTAATGCAATAAAGCATTTAAAGTGCCACACTTAACGTACATAACAAAGGTGCTCCAGCTACTAAAACCATGTTGATCATTGTACCAAAAATAAATGTATCAACAATAAATATGCGTGTTTATACAAGTATATACAAGAAAAAAACTATATATCTTAAAACATCATAAAGAATGTGCAATGATGTTACTAATACCTTATGACCTTGTTAGGAAAAACCACTCATCATCATATTGTATCGCATACAACAAAAATATAAAATATAAAAATGTAGTACAAGTATGCAAATATGTGCAAGAATCCATATTTATAAAACTGGTGTGCAGAATTATAACGCAGAGTTAATAATCAAGCAAATACAAAAAATATAAAAAATCAGTATAACAAACCTGTATAAGTAATGTGTCTGTGCAAATATACATGCAATTATCTATTGAAGTGCCAAAATTTTAAAAACATCCTTAGAAATAAGAATACATCAGTCGCAAATGTGAGCAGAATAAAATATCATATAGCCCACATGTATCTCATTCTATTACTAAAACCATTTTAAGACTTCATTAAATATTTATAAATAAAAACTAACATTATAAATTACATAAATTATGAACTATGAATATTGACGAATATCCAAAACCATAAAAAATATGTATTTGTTTATTGTGTGTCATTAAATGTCTATATACTACTAATGATAATGTTATTCTAATAATGATAATCATAAATTAAATGATGTAGTATTAACAATAATAATTAATAATGATTAATTAATTAAATATTTAGTTAGATTAAATAATTCATTATTCGACAAATAAATAAATAAATAAGAAATGTGTGAATCTCTGTAGAATAACAATGAATATATAACAAATTAATTATATAAAACAGTACATCAATGTGTGTCTGCTGTATAAATATGTGCATAAAAAATATCACATATCAATATAGAATCATAATTTTCTATTATTTAATACAGGTTTAATTGAAACAAACTGATTATTACGTGGAAAAATGTGTGCTTTTAAGGTGAAAATCCATTTGAGTTCAGCACATGCCAATTGGTTGGTACTATCACCTTCTCTAAAACTTTGACCAACCACCTGTAAGGCTTTAAAACTAAAAGTATGCATTGCAAATTCTAATATATGCTTCGCTAACGCATTTTGCTCATTCCCTTTTTTGATGTCATAAAGATGGTTATAGACCCTGTCTCTTAGTCTCCTCTTAGTTAGACCCACGTAGAATACATCAAAATTTTCACATGTTGCAAGATATACAAGATTCGTACTGTTACAATAGCAATGATATTTCGCTGTAAACGTATAAAAACCTTCTGGGTGTGTAAAACAAAGTTTCTTAGAAGTATAAGGACACATGTGGCAGTGGCCACAAGAATAAGTTCCATTTTGAAGGGGTTTAACAACACTGTGTAGATTAGTTTTCTCTATACAAAGTAATTGAGATTATTACAATTCTTATAACTAAACCTAGGGTAATCACCTACAACAGTCTTAGTAAAAGGATCCATAATGAGTATGTTCCAATTTTTGCTAATTACCTTTTTAAGGGAAGTAATGTCACTTGTGTATTTTGTTACATAGGATAATTTCTCTGTAAATTTTCCTTTACTGGACTTCATGATACGGGGAGTCTGTGTCACCCCACCCTGTGCATAACAAGTGTCGACAGTTGTAACACCGAACATTTGCTGTTTACACCTTACAATCATTTTATTAGTATAACCTCTTTCTTTGAATAATGATTCTAGCTTTTCTAATTCAAAAGAGAGAGCCTCATTGTCACTGCAAATCCTAGCCATCCTATTAAACTGGCTAATAACAATCCCTTGGAAGGTAAACCTGGGGTGCATACTTTCGTATCTCAATAATGTGTTCCTCCAAGTAGGTTTCCTATAAAGAGAGGTATTAATCATTCCATTAGCAGTAAACTTCAAAGTTAAATCTAGAAAGTGAACCTGTTCTTGTGAGGTTTCAACAGTAAACCTTAAAAAAGGGGTAGTGGTTTCTACATCCTTAATGAATTGAATGCAATCAGCTTCAGTACCTTCCCAAATAAAAAGAACGTCATCCACAAATCTCTTGTATAGTTTTACCTTACTATACTGTATATGTTTAAATAGAAAATTATGTTCCCATTCATATACAACAAGATTTGCATAACTATTCGCGCAGGGGGTGCCCATGGCAACCCCCCATTTCTGCAAATAGTAGCTGTCCTTAAATACAAAAATGTTGTTATTAAGTACAAGTTCCAATAAATGATTAATTAAAATGTGTCTATTATTGCTGTAATGGGAACATGTGACAAGAACTTCTCTAACGGCTTGGAGTCCCAAGTCATTTGGAATACACGTAAACAAATCTTTCACGTCCATGGTAACGAGCAAATAATTATTCAAAGCTTTTTCTAATTTAAACCCCTTCAAAAATTCTATCAGTTGATAGGAATCTCTAAGAATATTAGGAACTTCATTAACAATGGGTCTCAGGAGGTGTTCTACAAATGAGGAGATGGTTGAGGTAACCCACCTTTCACTAGAGACAATGGGTCTCATAGGGACTGGCAAAACATTTTTATGTATCTTAGGTAGGCCTTTAATAATAGGGATGGTAGGGAACTCCACTAAAAAATACTCATATGTCTCACAACTTATTTGGCCACACATTAATAAATCATAAAGATCTTCTTGCACATCTTTGATGGTTTTCTTGACAAAATCATAAGTAACAATATCATAAGTACTACTATCTGAAAGGAGAGAGAACATGGTGTCAACATAATCGGATGTATTTAATACTACCACAGCCCCACCTTTGTCCGCTGGCTTGATAGTAACTTCAACATTTCTTTTTAACCTGATGAGTGATTCCTGTTCATCTGCAGTAATATTGAAATAACTACATCTCTTTCGATTCAGAGCGAACCACTCATAAAAATCTTTCTCGCACAACTTCATGAAGCATTCTATATTGTGTGGCATCAAAGGCACAAAACTGCTTTTGCATTTAAAAAAATCTTTCAGCTCACCAGTTTGCATAACATGTTTATCTTTAAAAAATACTTTCAAAGCTACATTACGACAAAATAATCTGAGGTCAGTTAAGACCTCATTTAAATAACTAGTTTGTGACGGGATAAAATTAAGACCTTTGTTAAGAAGAGAAATGTCAGGTTCAGTAAGAACCATATCAGATAAATTATAAACCAAACAGTTCAGTTCCTTTGCTTCCTTGTTACCCCATACTTCTCTTCTGATCCTTTTCTCTTTCGTGGGCCCCTGCTGTTGGAGCGGCCTCTCCATCCTACTTGCTGATTTACTGGGAAGGGTAAAAAACGATTTGTAGCAGGGACTGCAGCTGTAGGTTTCGCTCCTGCTAACATGAAAGTCTTGGCTGCTTGTTGGTTAGGGGGTGGAGTGTCACAGGGAAAATTAGCGCCATTGGAATTGTTCTGCAATGAGGTATTAGGAGGCACTTCATTACTCAGGACCTTGTTAAAACTAGGAGCTGAAGACAAAATTAAAGGTTCTAAACTAGAACCTGACATCATAGGAGTTAAACTAGCTGGTGATTCTTCTGTAGAGGCTGCATTGGTAGCAACAGTAGAACGAACATTCTCCGTTCTCGGCCAGATAAACACCTGGCTGAGAGCAAAGTCATTAGTATCTCTGACAAGCTTCTTTTGTTTAATTTGCTTAAGTCTTTCACTGAATAAATGTACTTGAGACCATACATTCTCCAGTCTCTTAGTGAAGTATTCAGATTTAAAATGTTCATTAAAGTTACTTTGTTGCATATCAATTTTGTTCCGTAACTCAGATTCTAGTGGGGCAAAATACTCCAATAGGAGTTTAATATAATTAAAACCAAGTTCTATGTTTAAGTCCTGCCACTTCCTGAGAAGAGTGGGATGACTATCCCCATATGTGGGCATGCCTCTAGGCACAACTTTAAAATGAAGGCATGCTTCCAAATGCAATCTGTGCCAGGCATATCTTTGCAACTTATATAAATCATCCTGAAAATCTTTACAAAGTCTATTAAATTCTGTGATCTTCTCACCATTATTAGAACTTTACGTTGCAACTGGAATATTAGTAAGCTCCAGAGTCAAGAAAGGGTTGTCCTTACAGTGCATAAGCAGATCCCAAACTGGTATCGTGGTAGCCCTCGTCTCTGGATGAAAGTCCAGTTCAATATCAACTTGTTCCATGTGTATAACCAGAAACAGCAACAGGCAGGCAGGAAAAATAAATCCGAACTGTAACTGGTAATCGAAGATGCCTTCTGAAAAAATGGAAAAGCAGTAACAGCAAATACAGAAGGAATCACCACAGGATGAAAATCTCCGTTGTAGCTAAAAATGAGCGCTTTCGCATAGGTAAACTACGCTTCTTCAGATATAATTACAGATAAGAATACACTGCTTTTATATAAAACTTTTTGGCGCACTAGCCAAACAATAACCCAATTAACTAATTAACTAATTTGATCAATTAAAATCCTTAATGCAATAAAGCATTTAAAGTGCCACACTTAACGTACATAACAAAGGTGCTCTAGCTACTAAAACCATGTTGATCATTGTACCAAAAATAAATGTATCAACAATAAATATGCGTGTTTATACAAGTTATATACAAGAAAAAAACTATATATCTTAAAACATCATAAAGAATGTGCAATGATGTTACTAATACCTTATGACCTTGTTAGGAAAAACCACTCATCATCATATTGTATCGCATACAACAAAAATATAAAATATAAAATGTAGTACAAGTATGAAAAGATGTGCAAGAATCCATAATTATAAAACTGGTGTGCAGAATTATAACGCAGAGTTAATCAAGCAAATACAAAAAATATAAAAAATCAGTATAACAAACCTGTATAAGTATATGTGTCTGTGCAAATATACATGCAATTATCTATTGAAGTGCCAAAATTTTAAAAACATCCATAGAAATAAGAATACATCAGTCGCAAAGGTGAGCAGAATAAAATATCATATAGCCCACATGTATCTCATTCTATTGCTAAAACCATTTTAAGACTTCATTAAATATTTATAAATAAAATCTAACATTATAAATTACATAAATTATGAACTATGAATATTGACGAATATCCAAAACCATAAAAAATATGTATTTGTTTATTGTGTGTCATTAAATGTCTATATACTACTAATGATAATGTTATTCTAATAATGATGATCATAAATTAAATGATGTAGTATTAACAATAATAATTGATAATGATTTATTAATTAAATATTTAGTTAGATTAAATAATTCATTATTCAACAAATAAATAAATAAGAAATGTGTGAATCTCTGTAGAATAACAATGAATATATAACAAATTAATTATATAAAACAGTACATCAATGTGTGTCTGCTATGGATCAAAAGCATCAAGCGGAAGAATTGGTCATCGCCAAGGTGGGAAGGTCCCTACCAGGTGCTTCTTTCGACACCCACTGTAGTCAAGATACCAGAATGAGCTTCGTGGATACACCTGACGCACTGCCAGCTGGTTAAGAATTTTGTTTGAGTTGGACAAAAATCTTACCTCTCCATCGGGGCCCTCAGCACAAAGTCTGGCTACAAAGGGGGTCAGATCAATAGGACTGATCCGTCTTACCCCAGTGAAGAAACCATCGGAGCTGAAGGTCCTATTAGGGCAGAGAGTAAGAGCACGTGTCAGAATAAAGATGACTGAATCCAGTAAGATCCAAATACACCTACTTGGAGAGTCGGAGAAAACAGAAATGCAGAGCAACCGTTTCCTCAAAAGTATTGTATAATCATCCTGTTGACTGTACTAGTGACAATAATCTTTTTGTTGTGGCCATTCCTTTTCCCAGCCACACAAATTGAACTGAACAAGCGTGCAGAGTGGCACCCAAACTTTAACACTTACCAGGCAATCAAATATGTGTATGCTGAGACTTTCAGTGTTTCGAATTGCTGGATTTGCACAGCTTTGCCAACAGCATATGGGGGGTTACTGTTAACTTCAGTTCCCCTAGGAGTCAACAAGACCTGGGAAAACTTAATTTATGATACATCAGATGTCACATCACAAGATAAAGTAGCATTGCACTTGTCTGCTCAACAGAAGGGAACTGTGTGTTTTTACAAGAATGATACAGTTCAGGTAGGTTGGAGCGATTGCAATGTGACTGTTCCCTATAGATGCTACACTAAACCTGATAACATCGGATCCTATTGCAACACAAGCTATGATTCATTTGTTGAACTGATGCATAGGACAATTGGTGAAGTAAAACATAATGCTGACCTGTATAGACAACTGTCTATAAATCGACAAAAAAATGTTTCATGCAGATCCAGGGCATAGTACAGTTACTACTAAAGTAGACGATTGTTAGTTTGTATGTGGTAGGAAAGCATATAAATGGTTACCTGAGAATTGGTCCAGCAGTTGTTTTTTGGGCTACATGGTTCCAGCCATACGATACACAGCAGTTTTACCTCAAGGTAGAATTTGGAATGTTCGAGAAATCAAGAAGCCTGTCAATCCAGTGGGCAAATCAATGCACTCTGGAAAAACCATCATGCTGTAGGCTTAGGGGAAAATTGAATGATACTGTTATATCATGGGCAGGTGTACTGCCAGCATATGGAACAACAAAATCAATCTGGGAACTGAGAAAATTGTCTAAGCTTCTCGAAATAATGAGCAATGCACCCTTTTCTGCCCTAGAACTGGTGACTGATGAACTGACTGCCATGAGAACAGTGTTGCTTCAAAATCGCATGGCTCTTGACTTCACCCTAGCAGCGAGAGGAGGTACGTGCGCTTTAATCCAGGAGGAGTGCTGTTTGTATATTCCTGACCACAAACACGAGATAGACAACCATCTTGAGGTAATTCAGCAGGTGTCAGCCATGACCAAACCAGGGCCAAATCCATTGACAGACTTTTTCCAGAAATTGTTTGGGGGGGTGGGGCAGTATCCTGATGAACATTCTGATTGCCATCTGTGTAGGAATAATCCTACTAGTGGTATGTGTGTGTGCTGCTGCATCCCCTGCATAAAAAGACTGATTAAAGACTTTATAGACATTTCAGTTTCAGAAACCTTATACCAAGGTGCTGAACTTGAAGAATTGCTAAAAAACTGAAAATGCTTTCATGAGTTTAAACTGAATGACTTTCTAAACTGTGAATCCTGAGTAGGAAGAGGTTAGGGGAAGAAAAAAACTGTTTATGCTTATCTTGAAAGTAGAATAAAAGTATTAAAAGGGGGGAAATGTTAGAAAAATATATAATAGTAATATGCATGCTTAGTACATTTGAGGTTTAAAAGGGTTAATACATTTATTCTGTTCACACTGCATGAATTTGCACAGCTATTAGAAACTTAACAAGAGACATTTCATTTCTGCTAATGTCATGAAAATAATAAGAGACATTTCATTTCTGCTAATGTCATGAAACTTAACAAAGAGATATTCATTTCTGCTTATGCCATGAGAAAGTATGCAGCTGCTAGAAGCTTTGATAAAGAAAACAATAGATGCTTGAAAGTATAAACCGTAGTCAGCATTATTTGTACCAAAGCTAGAAATGTACCTTGAATCTAGACAAAATGTAACACATGTATTAGAACTGCACAATTAAAGAATTGAAAGGTTAGGGTGGGCTAAAATAAGCCCAAGGCCAGGTTGTTTTTCTCAAAATGTTTTGCAAGCTAGCAAATAATCTAACCTAGTCAGCAATAAGCCTAGTAACATTTTCTGTAGAACATACAGAAAGCTGTGTCTAACAACGTCAGCAGTAGAATAGTAACATTTTCTGTGTGACATGAAGAGAACTGTATAAGAATAACATACTGATCACCAAAGAGCTAGACAAATCTTGTGCCTACATGCTTTGTCTCCTTGCTGCAAGGAATAAAGGGTGCCTTGCTTGAACCTAATGTGCATTGGTCTTTGACGTTTTTTTCCTTTTACAGCAACATGTTCATCAAAACCTCCACTGGTATCCCAGCAGTCCTGTGGAAATGGGACTTCAGCAATGGAGGAGTCTAGCAGTTCATCACTGCTTCAAATTTGAGGTAAATTTGGCCTCCCAAGCCAAGGACAACCACAAGGCATTCTTTAGCTGTGTTCGCAACCTCAAAGACAATACACAATTGTTTGCAGAGCTCATTATAAATGAGCCCCCTATACTGAGCCAGAAGATGTAGCAAACCTACTGGCCAATAAATTCAGCTCCAACTTTACCCCTCTCTCCCCTCAACTTTCCCTCAGGAAATACCAACAAATATATAACTCCCCCCTGCTGTCACTAGGGAACAGATTCTTAATGCTCTGTCTAACACCAAGAACACTGCATCAATTGGCCCAGACAGTATCCCAGGATGCCTTCTAAATACCATTAAACATGGCCTATCAGACCCTTTGGAATTGCTATTGAACTGTAGCCTCCAATCAGGCTTCATACCTCATGAATGGAGAACAGCAACAATCATCCCTCTGCACAAAGGTGGGCAATCAGCAGACCCTGGAACCTACAGACCCATAAGTCGCAAAGCTGTGAAAGAATTATCATTGAAATGACTGATAATGATATAGTAAACCTCCAGATACAACCCAGTTTGGTTTCATCAAGGGCAGGTCATGTCAATTCAACCTGATGACCTCTCTAAGAATGTCACCAAAGTAATGGATGAGGGCAGAATGGTTCACACTGCCTACCTTGACCTTGCCAACGCATTTGACCCAATACCCCATTCAGGCATTGTTGACAAATTCAAGAGGTTAGGTACAGACCCATATGTTACCCAGTGGATAGCCAACTGGCTCACAGACAAGACTCAGGAAGTTAGAAATGGGGAGTCCACCTCTACAAAGATGCCTGCCACAAGTGGAGTCCCTCAGGGGTCAGTCCTTGGACTACCCCTTTTTGGCATTTACTTCTCTGAAGTCAGAGGTAGTGTCAATGGTCTGACTAAATTTGCAGATGATTGCACACTAGGAGCTGTCATTAAATCCTACACTGAAACAAATATTCTCTAGGAAGGCTTGACACAAGCAAACAACTGGTGTCAAAGCTATGAGCGAAAACTAAATGCCAAAAAATGCATAATAGTATCCTTTAGGATGTCATCCATCCCTAGTAACTGTCATATTGACAACACACCCCTTAGAACTGACCCAGTAGTCAGGGACTTAGGGGCACACATCGACAGTAATCTAGCCTGTGACCATCACATGTCTACAGTAGTGAGAAAATCATTCTATGTTGCGCAACTTATAAACAAAGGTATGGCATTCAGGTCCAAAGAAGTCCTTATTTCACTGTTTTTGGCATTCATCAGACAAATCATTGAGTACAGTGCCCCGTTTTTGTAGATACCTAATCAGACATATCCAACAACTGGAACGTCCACAGAGCTTCCTCATTAAAAGAATACAGGGAGTAAGTAAACTGTCCTCTGTAGACTGCCTCAAGGCCCTACCCCTGTATTCTGTCTTCTACAGGCTTTTGAGAGGATATCTGTGCCTGGCATACAGGGCATTGTCAGACCCCACTCTGATGGACATACTGCATATCCACAACAAATGACACCAGAATTACCCATTCTGGAGACTTAAACCTTGCCTTTGGTATAAATAGGACCTGCTGGAGAGACAGGTATGTGTCCCATCGACTACACTGACTCTGGAACAGGCTTCTTATCCATGTGAAGCAGAGTTCCTCCCCAACGCAATTCAAGTGCAAGTTGGACAGCTGGATGGAAACCGGAAATTCATCTCTGGTTTAGCACCTATGTCTCTAATGGACCCAGGCAGTCTGTAAATGGTTCATCTACCAGGCCCCTACTTGTAAATGATTAATTTCCCAAGCCACTGCTTACACTTATCAAGGGTACCAGAACTTGTCAGAAATTTGGGATGCATGGCTAGGCATAAAAAGGGCCCTGTGTTCGTTAGCCTAGTAAACAGCTATGAACCTATAAGGCTAAATGCCAAGCCTGGTATAGCTGCAGCTGTTTGGTCCATGTCTTACTGCAGCCCTTCATTCACTCTACGTATGTAGCAAAAGGGACATTTCTGTATGTTGCAAGTAGCCACATTGTTGCAGCAGAGACCTAGGTTGGTACCTTAAGTGTATGGCTAGGATAGTTTACTGTACTTTTAAAGGATTTATATGATACCCAAGTATACTTTGGTTATGCAGAATTTATAGATTTCGTACAAAGCATTTTATGTCTAATAAGATTTAACCAGAGTATGAAAACTTCCTTTTTGCAACATTAACATTTGATAAATGTTCTAGGTTATACTTGACATGTCTAGTTAAAAGTAAAGACCTCTAGATCTTGGAACGTTAAGTGTGCATTCAGAGGAGATTTATTATAATTTTCTATTTCTAGTATCATTGGTACAGGGAGAATAGACAAATGTCATCACATTTATCAAAGTGGAGTGTTTATACAATGTTATCAGATGCAGCAGAGGCTTCATTAAGCTCTTCTGTGTCTGGGGTAGTTTAAGAAAGAGTGACAAGGACTAACCTATTTTGCAACAATGTGTTACAACAGTAATTTTAGATCTAATTTACTTAATGTTCCAGTAACAAAAAATTCCTGTTCATCATTCAGTGTAAGAATGCAGACGACTGTTTCTATCTTGCATTGCAAGTTTATAAATCCAGCTAGTGGATGCTTTAAAAAGGAAAGTAATGTGGTCACAGTGGAATGGAAACTGAATTCCCACAGTCTTCTTCCCATTGGATGTATGGCATCCCAGATGTCAGCATTTTTGTCCTGCATTACAACAACCAAGTCCAGACTTCTTTGATGCCACATGCCTTGTGAGACAGTTTGGGAGATAAGTGCTTTCCCTCCTTTTTATCTAAAAGTAAGTCAAAATAAGATCATTTCCACATGGGCAACATAACCCAGACATTCTATACTAGAGAATATGATTTATTTCAATTATAACTATAATGTTTGCACATCTTGCTGTGGCAACAGTAAGTCAGTGTGCTGCGTTCCATTATCATAAGTCTGAATCCATCAGCCAGGAAGTTATCCTTTTAATTGCTAATAGCAACTCCTTTACTTAAAAAATTAAATAACATAAGAAATTTGAAAGACCTGATATGAAAAATTTTCCATAAAAAGAAACTGACACATTCAATTAGGTCCCAAGATTTGATTTTTTCATTGCCTGATACCAAGCTTCTTACATTACTGAAGTTATAATTTTTAATCAAATACAGTTTAATAAACAGTTAAAGTTCATGTGCTTTTGCAGTCCCTGTTTGTATGCATCCTTCACACAGATAGTTACAGAACCTTTTGTTAAGGCCTTGTCAGAAAAGTTCTTAATTTAAAGAGCACTAAAATCATATTCCATCTCCTTAGGATTAAACTCGATATTAGATAATCTCTTTCTGCCTCTTTTTTGAATTCTTATGAATTCTTATTCTTTGTAAATATTTTCCTGTGGAAAGCAACTCTCTGATCTTATTTCTGATGGAAAGTTTACAGAATTATATAAATTGATGAGTAAACTACCTTTTTGTGTTTCACATTGAAATGGTGTCATTCAAGACAAAATTTATTTATTTTGTATATTTTACATTTGTTGACCGGGGTAGTCCGACTGGATACATGTCCATTTTCAGCAGAAGGCTGGGGAGAAAAGCTCCAAAACACAGTACACAAAGTTATCAAGACAGTACTTAAAACATAATACACAGAAAGTTCTCTAGTAATAGTAAATACCTAGCTCACACAGGTTACAACAGTGGTTTAGCAAGCAAAATTTACAGTCATTCATTAATAACATAAGATAAGTAGATTTGCTAATACAGGTATGGGATAGCAGTTTAGTTGTGGAGATGGTCTTTTTAAGACTTTTTTTTTGAGCAGAGAAAGTGAGGATTCCAGGGTAAGGACTGCAGGAAGTGCGTTCCAGATTTTGCCAACGGAGTTAGCAAACAGAGCGTCCCCAGCTGAGTTGCTGGATTTGAATAGTCTGTTAGATGATTGAAAGCTACTTTAGGGGCTAATTAAGTTTTTGAGTGCAGGTGTATTATCAGGTTGGTTGAGGACTTTATGTGCTACTATGAGCTGGTTGAACTGCAATAGGGGGGGGTAATTTGAGCCACCGTAGGAGATTTAGGTTTTGACAATGGTGTGTCCTGTATGCCAAGCCTGTGGCAAATCTAGCAGTGTGGTTGTAACAGCAGGATAGCGTGTTAAGATTGGTTTTGTTCAAGTTGGTTAATAGAGGAGAGACATAGAGAACAGTAGAAAGTAGGTGACAGCGGGCAATAGCAGTTCTTGCAAGAGGAGTAAGGAAAGGTTTGATGTTGTAAAGGGAGACAAGTTTTTTGTTAATGGTTTTGATAGTTTGATTGATATGCAAATCAAATTTGAGGTCATTGTCTACTATGACTCCCAGGAGTTTGGTTTGGGCTTCCGTGGAGATGATAGCGCCGTTATTAGATTTTATGGTGAAGAATGGAGGGGAGGGCCTATTAGTGGTGGAGAAAAGAAGCATTTTAATTTTGTTAGGGTTTAAAATCAGATGGTGATTGGTAAGCCAATTTTTGATGGTATTAAAAGTATTCTTGGTTAATGTTAGAGGATTTTTTTGAGGAGGTGGCTGAGCAGATCAAGGTGGAATCGTCTGCATATTGAATGCAGGTAGCATTTGGGATGATGGAGTGGAGATCATTAATAAAGATAGATAAAAGTAGGGGTCCTAGAACAGAGCCCTGAGGGACTCTTAGGGTGATGAGTTGATGGGTGGATAGCTTTCCCTGCCAAAGGACTGCTTGTTGTCTTCCAGACAGGTAAGATTGAAACCATTGGAGAGAAAGGCGGTCTAAGGAGAAGACCTTCAGAGTTTGGATGAGTAATCAGTGGTTAACCATATCGAAGGCCTTGGAAAGATCAAGAAATAGTTCTGAGGATAGTATGTTGTTGCGGTTGTAGTTAATGACATTAGAGAAAGAGAAGAGCACTGAGGTGGTACTGTGGTATGGCCTAAAGCCGTGCTGAGAGTCAACTAGCAGCTTGTTCTGAATTAGATAGTGCATACATTGTTTTTGGACACATTTCTCCATAATGTTAGCTAGTGGTGATAAAATAGCTATAGGTTTGACGTTTTATAGTTCAATGGAGCTGCCTTCTTTATGGAGGGGTGTAACATGAGATATTTTCCAGACTGAGGGGATGGTAGCTTCGGAAATAGATCTATTAATCAAGATTGAGATAGGCTATACAATGGCATTTGCAGCTTTTTGCAAATACTCTGCAGGGAGGAGGTCAGCATCTGTGGTGGTAAGCTTTAGTTTATTTGATACGTGGATTGGGAACAGGTTGAAAGCTAAAGGAGATTAGTGAACTGGGTATATTAGTCTCTGAATTAGAGCAGGTGGGAGTGAGTTGGCTAGCTAGAGCCTGGATAGTCTCTGTGAAGAAGCTGTTGAAGGAATTTGCAGTGTCCTTCATAGAATTGTGGTTAGATGCTGAGGGGGTTGGGGGTAGATGTTAGGCCTGGGTGCAGGAGTTTGTTTATTGTTATGATGTTTTTGTTGCAGCTGGCAGTAGTAGTTTTTTTGTCTAGAATAATGGATTTTTTGGTGTCATTCCTTAGCTGTCGATATTTAAGTTGGTCATGTGGGGCTTTAGTTGAACACCAAGTGGCCCAGGCTTTGTTTACTAGTATGATTTTGGATTTGGTTTCTTTTAAAAGCCATGGTGTGATATTTGTTTGTGTTCTAACAAAGCAGGGAGGAGCATGGGAATCAAGGATGGTAAGGAATTTCGTATTGAAGTGATCTACTGCTTCATCCAGTGGAAGTTGTTTTAGAACTTACCAGTTGCAAGCCTTGAGCTCATTTTGGAAATTGGTGAGGTTAAAGTTCCTTTTGTTTCTTATTGTTTTATAGGTGGGCTGGTGGGGGTTGTCCACCTTGAGCTTAATAACATATGTGAGACAGTGGTCACTTATGCCATCAGGCAGAGTCCCTGACTTATACATTTGAGGTTGGCCATTGATAAGTATCCAATCTAGGGTACTCTCTTTGCTATTGGATTTACTAATCCTGTTGGGGGAGGATATGGTCTGTATAAACCCATATAGGTTAACATGTGTAGTAGGAGAATCTGAGGAACAGGTGTTCCAATCAATGTTGAAGTCTCTTAGAACAATGTTTTTTGGGGGGTAGTTGCTAGATATCCATAGTAGGATGTCTTCTAGGGTGCTAATGTTCTTACCTGGTGGAATGTATACACAGGCAATGTACATAAATTTGTTTTTGTTGATTTGAAGTTTGGAAATAAGAATTTCTGCATTATTAACCTGGGAAGGTTGTTGGGTGTCTGTGGTAACAGTTAGGGTAGATTTATAGAGTGTGGCTACCCCTCCACCCTTCGTCATGGACCAGTTTAATCTAAATATCGGATACCCTGGGAGTAGTACCTCATTGTCCTTAGTAGCAGGTTTTAACCAAGTTTCTTTGAGACATAATATGTCCAGGGAATGAACCACTAGGAAGGCATGCAGGTTATGGACCTTATTGTTTAAGCTTCTAATGTTTATATGACAGGCTAGGAAATTTATTTGGGGGCCTATCTGACAGATTTATGTTAGTAGGATTATTGATGTGGGATCTAATCGCAGCAGGTGAGAATGGATCTGGGTTAGGGTGGATGTCTCTATACATCGTGAGGTGTAGTGTAAACTCGTTATAAGTTTCAGTATTTTATTTATAAGTTTTTAATAGTTTCTGGTTTTCAGGCTGATGTAACTGGCTCTATTAGGTTGGTAATATTTGGGGGTTAAAGAGATGGGTGATATGGGGAGTGTTCATTTTTATTTGATACATTTAGTGTGGAAGTTTGGAATTTAGGGTAGTGGAATCCTAGGTAGTTCTGGTGTAGAGATAAGAAAGAAGCAGAAGGGAGAGTAGGAATATTTTGGATACTAGCGTTGCTACAGGCTGGGGTATTATACTGATATTATTTAGAACAGAAATGTAGAGAGACTAGGTAAATTGGTGCTGGTAGTGGGCAGTACAGTTAATTAGCAGGTTACTGTTGACTGGCTAGTGAGGAGGAGATGTGGTTTAGGTATTATACATTTAACAGTACTAGGGGTGGGTGGAATTTGGGGGCAGGGTGGGGTGCGGAGCGAGCCCGAGCATAGCGGGGCTAAACCGGATCACAAGATACCAGTAGTAGTACATGCAAGGTAGGTAGGTATTTTACTGAATGTAAAATTATTTATTTCATTTTAGAGTTACACAGCCAGGTTGTAATACAATTTAGGAGGTAGTAAAGAACTTATTTTATGCCTTTAGAGGTACTTTTACTAACGACTGTGTGTTAGTCAGTTATAGTAAAGTTTTAAAATTTTTAATAGGAGCTCAGGGGAATTAATTCCCAGTGCTGTGGACCCAGTTCAGCGATAGGTTAGACATAGAGTTTATAGGTTTAAGGATAGTAACCTTGTGCAGACTCTTAACTTAGAGGGATAGGGTGGTATAGCCTTCAGTAGTAGTCACAAGGGAGATGTCCTTTAGTGTTGAAAGCGTTTCACTGATAGCAGAAGGGGGGACAGTACCTAGAAGAGGATATTATGATTAGAGTTCCTTTTCATTAACTGCAGTTAATAACCTTATGAGCACCATTAACAAACATTTACACAGTCTAAACATTTAAACAATCAACAGTTACATTAGGAGCTTTATTGTCATAATTTATTCAGGCAATAAACTTTTTAGCATTTTTTGAGTAGCATTAAGTTATAAACTTTTAGCGTTTTTGATTTGCATTACATTTAAACACATTAGGCTTCAAGCACAGGCTAGCTTTTTAATTACTAACATAGTACACAAGCACGCATTCAAATAACAAAAACCATTTTAGCAACCAGCGTTTGACACAACTTATAGCAGCTATAATAAAGTATGCATAGCCAGCCAAGGTAACTATACGTAAATGCCAGTGCAGATCACCTACAGCAAAATCTGTTCTAATGTAAAATTATCAGCTAGCAGAAGTATTCAAGGCAGATACATATAACTGAAATATAACAAATCCTTAACGCAGTTCTGTAACGTACTGCGCTTGAGGGAGAAATCAGCCAACTGAGCCGTGCAGCACTGGGTGTTTGAGAAATGGCGGTTAGTGTAGGGAGTATAAGTAACCTCGGTACTGTGACTAGAGGGCACGCTTGTCCTTTATGCTAAAATTGTATCAGCAGATATTCTCAGTCTAATTCACTCAATTGCCATGGTACAGGTACAGAACATGGATGCATTTGCTGTCAGATCCCAGATAACTCTGTTATTATGATAGGGGTTCAAATTATCCTATGCTAACTTCCCATGAGTTTGTTTCATTACACTGACCATTGACCATCAGTGTAATACAAAATGAAACTGCATTTTTAAATGAAAATCATATTTTATCAGAACTGCAAGAAGACATATTAAAACATTTGATTTATTTATTTATTGTAGGGGCACCCCCCCCCTCATCACCACCACGATCTTAGTAGATTTTAACTGTATGTACAGTATCAGAGATGGCTTAGGGAATATGGAGACATTGTCGCCTGTAGTGCCTTCATGTAATATGGTGGGCCTGAAGGTGTGATAGGTATTAAAACCATAAACTGATGCGGTGTTTTCATTGGTCATGAATCAGGTCTTCATTGTGATGATGATACATATATCTGTGTTTTCCTAGGTATGGAGTGCTTGTAGCGAGTGGATTTTTTTAAGGCTCCTAGCATTGAGCAGCAAAGCCTTAATGTTATTTAGATAGCATTTTGTTGTTTTGGAAGCTTTAGAAGACTGCTATTGCCTGAAAAAGGCACTCTCAGGGTGGATATGGATTTAGCTAATATACAAAAACCTTAGGACTGTATACCATCTCCTACTAGGCTGATATTTATTACATCCTCTTTGAATGACACCAGAGGCTAGGCCAGTTGTTTAAAACAATAATCATTTGTTTGTATTGTGACATCATTCTTGGTGATGGTAAAATTCTGCTCAAGGGTAGGTTTGTATCTGCCTCAGACATACATTCTGAGGGCTACTTCATGTGTGTCTTCATATAGTCCAGGGAGGTAAATCTCAAGTCAGTTACAGCCATGTCTACTGTGACTATGTACTTGTGGTGCAAGGACTTGAGTGCTTGCTTAATGTGGCATATCAACTGACTGTGACCCTCCTTGCACAGACTGGTAAGTGGGAAATTCAGTATGTATCACTATGGCGTCACCTCTGATTAGGATATTGGTTTGTGTAGTGGGTTGCCTTATAAGCTTTTGATCTGAGTTAGTGTGCCTTTTAGATGTCTGTTTCGTGGAGGTTGCTGCCTGTGATGTGTGTTTTTGAGGTTGCTGAGGATACCTGTCCCTTAGGTTTTCTTTAGGAGACCTTTGTGATTTTTAGATAGGTTACTTTTAAGGACCTCATTATGTCAAGGTCTATGTCTTTGGTCTGAGCTGTTTGTGATTTCTTTAGTGTGGTGTCATATTGTATCAACAACCTTCTTGTTATTTTGTGTGACTTCATATTGTGAGCTTTGCCTCCAATAAAATTGTATTGTTTTGCACACACGGAGGCAGGAGTCAGAGCTTGACGTGGTAGAGTTGAAGATGTTAAGATTTGCACTGGGTGTGACGATGGACAGGATTAGGAATAAGTATATTAGAGGGTCAGCCCAGGTTGGAAGGTTTGGAGACAAAGCCAGAGAGGCAAGATTATGTTGGTTTGGACATGTGCTGAGGAGGGATGCAGAGTATATTGGGGAAAAGATGCTAAGGATGAAGCTGCCAGGTAACAGGAAAAGAGGGAGGCCTAAGATAAGGTTTATGGAAGTGGTGAGAGAGGACATGCAGGTGGTTGGTGTGACAGAGTCAGATGCAGAGAACAGGAAGAAATGGAAACAATTGATCTGCTGTGGCGATCCCTAATGGGAGCAGCCAAAAGAAGAAGGCGGAGTCCACTGATTTTAGTAGTCGGTGGTTGTCAGTAAACCAAAGACAATTGCTACATTGTTTCAGGATGCACAATTCAACCAGGTTAGCTACAGATATGATTGAAAAGTGCAAATCCATGGTTCCAGTTGCTTACTGCTGTGGATTCTAGGGTAATTGCATCTATGAGAGTTCAAGTTGATTTACTGGAGGTAGTATCTGTCTAAAAGGAGCAATTTTAAGTCTACATGAAGAGCAATGCACCACCTAGTGCAAACCAGAGCCTGTTTGGGCAACTCCTGACTATTGAAAGTACATTAGGTATTGGGGGAGAAGGTCGTATGCAAAAAGTTAAGGCTCAAAATGCCTGGGCCTATACAGAGCAGGGTGCCATGCCTCTGCACAATCAGCAGCTTCGCTTTGTGAGCTATGATACTCATGGAGTCTGCATGAAACCAGGTCATTCAGGAACCGCAGAGCTGAAAAATATTAAAACAGTGTGCTGGTCAGACCCCATGTTCTCCACCTTGGTCTTCCCGACATTGTTAGTAATGCCTGCCAGTCAAATGATAGACCCCCACACTTCCTATTGCATATGCAGCAAGCAGTGTGATTGGCAGGCTACTTGCCACAAAAAGCACTGCATACGCACAAATAACGTAACTCCCTATTGCAGCTTTAAGACCATCAGCAGTGAGCCTTAAAAGATGAGAAAATAAATTGTGAATCCATTTCTAAAACATTGCATTCCAAAACTCTCTTGTATGAGTAAAGTATTTTAGTAGAGAAGGTGGTTACCCAACCTGCATCTCCCTATATGGGGATTACTCCATGTTATAGTAACCATAGACTTGTATTTTATCCCAGATTGCAATTGCAGTCTTGGCCGTGGACAGGAGACTTTCACCATTCTTAAATTTTCACCAGCAAAAAAAAAAATTACATCAGGAGCAACCATGCTATTGCAGCAATCTGTCTATCTTCAAAAGCAGGACTATCTGCTGACTTTTTTGGATGCCGAATGTTGTGTGTTCTGCAGCAGAAATGCCTTCATACACAGCATTTTGGCACCTTCTCTTCCACCCTTTTGCTGTTCTCCATAGTCTTGCCCCAGTGATGTTTCCATCCAAGTTTGCAAGGTTTTACTGCAGGTTATTTGCTTGAGGGAAGAGGAGAATGTATCTTCCTTACTTGTCATCTCTGTAGTGCCACAGTCCATCTGTTAATCTAGGAGTGAGATAGCCAAAGGTGCGAGCTGCCTCCCAGGCAGTGTTTGGGACTAGAAATTATTCAGTCCTCTGTGTCAATGTGTAGTGAACAGACTGCTTAATTCCCTGCTTCTTGAGAGTTAACAATGAAGAACAGAACGTCTTTCTTTTCTCAGCTGCTGCTTTTAAGTAGTCATTATCAAAGATCAGTTTTACTTCATTATACAAGACTGGACCCACAGCCAAAGCCATGTTTAAGATCTCCTCAGTTTACTCATAGAGACATTTAAGATTCACAACCTGGGGCTTTGTGGATGCAAATGCAGGCTTAAAAGACAGTGATCTGTGGGCTTTTTTACTCTTTATAATGCTGATAGTGCACCTGAGAGAGATGGCATTATAACAGTAATTAGCATTTCAACAGTGATCCAGTATCCTTAGGTTGTAACACTAGGCCATGTTTTTGGCATCATCATCCTTTAACAAAAACGTTCTGAAACGCTTATAATTGTGCTATACAGTTGATCTACTCTATTTTTGCACTGTTATAAAGCTTTTTTTATTGTTTCACTGCATTTATGTACTGTTTTATAATGTTTTAACATTACTTAACTGTAAACTGCTTTTTCATACTGAAAGTTGTATTTTCTGTTTGTGAGTGCTCTATCCGAGCTTTTCTGTGCATTTTTGTCTGTTACACTTAAAAGCATTATCGAGTCTGCTCCTTGATCTGTTTAAAACTTTCATTTAGTGGCTACAGCTAGGAACTGTAATTTTTCCCACCCACCGTCCCTAGTGTTGTGTGTTCTTATACTTTGTGGCTTTGCAGTTGCCCGCCCATACTGTATATTTGATCTGTGACACTCCTCCCAGTCTAGTGTCATTAGTTCACTCAATCTAATAGAGAACATTTGTGAAGGCCAACCCACTCAGATTCTTAATGTTGAATTAACTTCTGTTCCAGCTTCCTCCATTTCCACTTTACTGGGAAAAAAAAATTCTAAGCTTGCTTCCCCCCTTTCCTGTGTCAGGTCAGATACATATTTGCTGTGTCCAGGACTGTTTGTGAGCTCCTAAGCCCCCCCCAAACACTTAACTGGGGTTAAACTATTCCTGGCGCCATAAGGTCTGTTCTTCAAAATTTCCCTTGCAACTAGCCAGCTTTTTAGTTTTAGCACTCATCTGTTCCTTTGATCTCAGCACTTGTTTAGAACTCATTGTAAGCACTAAATAAGTTACAAATTACTACAGCACTCAACTTTCCTCACTTGTCTAGAGGAAAACAGTTTTTAGTACTTATTAAATAAGCACCTATTCAGGCATGTCTAAAGGTCAGCTCCTGGTGTTTTCTCCTGTCTACCTGATGAATCTGGGCATTTTTGGGACAATGCAGCAATTGCCTCATGTACACAGATAACCCTCTCCTCCTACCACCCAACACTACGACCTGTGTGAGATGCACTTATATAGCCAAACTGGAAGCAAAGCTCTCTTCACCAAAGACTAGCCTAGACAGTCAAGAGAAGAAGGTAAACACTTGCACCGCACCACACTCATCACATAGTCCCTCAAAACCTACACCACCAAAACACACACACAGAACCACAAAACACACACCTACATTCGCGGAGGCTCTCAGTACACATCTGCCCAAACAACAGAGACCTCCAAAGCAGAAATGCAAGCAACCTCCACCCCCCAACACAACCCAAATGACACATAGCCCACATACTCAGTGTACCACTCAACTACAGCCCATAAGGCATAACGTACCCAACACTCTAGTCATAGGTGACTCTATAGTCAAGCACACTGATGTTCCACACACCAGGCTAAACAAGGAAAAAGTTACTGTCAGCTGTCTGTCATGTGCCAGGATCCAGCACATAATGCATGCACTCAGGTCACTCCACGACAAGTACAAATATGACTCTGTCATTGTTCATGTTGGTGTGAATGACCTGAGACGT
Source organism: Protopterus annectens (assembly GCF_019279795.1). Lineage (NCBI taxonomy): Eukaryota > Metazoa > Chordata > Ceratodontiformes > Protopteridae > Protopterus > Protopterus annectens. The sequence continues at coordinate 932,400,042 of NC_056734.1, forward strand.
ACCTCCCTGGACAACATGAAAAGAGACATGGAGGAGCTGTCCGATCTTGTAGCCCAGGCCGGTATGACCCTAGCCCTGAGTAGCATCCTGCCATCACCCAGAGTGACACCACAGTACAAGGACAAAATGATTGACTTTTAACAATTGGCTAAGCTTCTGGTGTCATTCTAAGGGAATCCAGTATGTCTGCCTGGGATGACATGATCGACAGACCATGCTGCTTTGCCAGAGATGGCCTGCACCTGTCGCCCTAGGGATTCCAGATACTGGCAAAGGCTCTTGCCACCCCTATAGTGCCTTTTTTAGGCAAGGTTCAAATGACAAATTCACCACCGTAACAGGTATAAGCAAACAAAATCTGAGGGTAATGCTACTTAATGCTAGATGTCTAAACCTCAAAATGCAGTCACTCGAGGCACTCCTTAAAATGGAGAACATTGACATCTGTGCAGTGACAGAGACCTGGTTCAAAGCTCCAGAGAGCACCCCTGCGTTACCAGGCTATAATTCATACCACACCTTTCGGCCTCCAAACCCGGACCGAAACACTAAAGGTGGAGGCGTGTCCATATTCATTAAGGATATCCACACCTCCAAGCTAGTTGCTAAGCATAATGCATCTGAGATTATCCAAGTTAAACTAACTCTGGGCAAAACTGCAATCCAGATTGTAGCTTGCTACTGACCTCCCACCATGCCCCAGGATTCCCACTCATCTTTTCTTGATACACTGGAAAATATTAAGGTACAACCCAATACTCTAATAATGGGTGATTTCAACTACCCTACCATTAACTGGGAAAACTACTCATGTACCAACTCTTTTGCTCAGTGTTTTCTGGAAATAATCAATTCCAACGCTTTGGATCAACTTATCCACACCCCCACCAGGGGCATCAATACCCTAGACCTGGTCATCACCAACATGGGTGACCGGTGTTCCACACCAGAGGTCAGCTCCTCGTTGGTCAGCTCCGACCACAAGCTAATCACCCTAGACATCCACATCCCGCTCCCACCCCCCATTAGGAAAACAACCGTAAAAAATTTCTCCAAAGCCAACTTCACCCTTCTTAAGACAGAAGTGGCAAACTTCATGACACCCATGCAGATGGACAATAGAGGTACGACTGCTGAATCCTACACAAATGCACTTTATAAGCACTTACACGAGTGCATGGATCGTGCTATCCCTAACAGAACCAAGATGCTATCCTCCATAAAAAGGAAGCCAATCTGGTGGTCTTCTGCCATAAACAAACTCTACAACAGAAGAAAGAAACTGTTGCAAAAAAGAGTAAAATCCCACGATTGGAGGAACTCCCTGGTCAGCCTCAGTAAGAAGCTGAGATCCCTCATAAAATCCTCCAAAGTTAGTTATGAAACAAAATTGCCACTGATTCTAAAGACAAAAACAAAGCATTCTATAGCTATGTCAAAAATCTCAATGGCAACACTCAGATCTGCTCTGAGGTACAACACAATGACACTAAATATACAGAACCAACTGATATTACCAACATCCTGGCAGATAGGTTCAGTGCTAACTTTACCCCCCTCTCACCCCCTAAAGGGCCCATCTTTATACCGGAAGAATGCAAAGTTCCTGTAATCACGGCTGCACAGGTAAAAACTTCACTTTCCAAAGCCAAGAACACAGCATCCATGGGACCTGACAACATCCCAAGTTGCCTTCTACATGAACTACAGAATGAACTGGCACCCCACCTAAGTACCATGTTCAATCATAGCCTCACCTCAGGCTTTGTGCCCATTGAATGGCGCACCGCAACAGTTATCCCACTCCACAAAGGGGGGGCCACAACAGACCCCGGGAACTACCGCCCCATTAGCCTGACGAGCCTCGTCTGCAAGGCCATGGAACGTATCATCATGGAACTCATAAAGACATTGGATATCTCCAAACTCTGGACCCCACACAGTTTGGGTTTGTAAAAGGCAGATCATGTCTCCTAAACCTGATAGACTTCTTTGAAGTAGTCACCAAAGCCATAGATGAGGGTAAGGTAGTTCACACAGCCTATCTAGATCTCACCAAGGCGTTTGACACCATCCCCCACTCTGGAATTATAGATTAACTCACTAAACTAGGTATAAATCCCTATGTCACTAGATGGGTTGCCAACTGGCTTACTGACAGAACCCACACCGTGAAAGTAGCAGACTCCAAATCAGACTTCAGACCAGTGATAAGTGGAGTACCACAGGGTTCAGTCCTGGGTCCTCTCCTGTTTGGTATCTACTTTTCAGAAGTACAGGCTAACACAGAAGGTCTTTGGCTAACTAAATTCGCAGATGACTGCAAACTAGGAGCCATAATTGAAACTCCTAACGATGTGGACATCCTACAAAAGGGCCTCACTGAGACAGATGCCTGGTGTCAAAGACATGGTCTCAAGCTCAATGCCAAAAAGTGCATTGTCATCCCCTTTGGTAAAAACTCTGTACCCATGAACTACCACATAGGCGATAGTCTACTTAACACCAAAAGTGTGATGAGACCTTGGGACACAGGTGGACAGTAGTCTCTCCTTTGATAATCACTTTGCCACAGTGGTCAGGAAATCCTTCTACGTGGCACACCTCATCACAAAAGGTTTCTCATACAGAAAAAAAGAGGTCATTGTTCCCCTGTACTCATCACTCATTAGACCCATTATAGAGTACAACGCCCCTTTTGGTATGTACCTCACAAGACATCTACAACAACTGGAAAGGCCACAAAAATACCTCACAAAGAGGATTACTGGCCTCAAACAGACCGTCTCAAAAAACTCCAGCTTTACTCCATCACATATCGCCTACTCAGAGGCGATCTCTGCCTAACATACAAAGCTATGTCAAACCCAGAGCTGTTGGACATGCTTCACTTAAAGAAATCCCAATCCCTCCGAGCTACACGCTCTAGGGACCTAAACCTTGTCACCACAATAAACAGAACATGCTGGAGGGACAGATTCCTGTCCCAGAGACTTCCCATACTCTGGAACAGACTACCTATCTTTGTCAAACAGAGCTCCTCATTAACACTATTCAAGAAAAATCTTGATGATTGGATGGGTAATAGGAAATTCACCCCGGGGATCACTTCTGTAGTTCTGCTTGACAGGGGCACAGGAAAATAATTTTCTTGGGTCGCGAAAGCCAGGGTACCTTTTTGGCTAGGCTCGTATAGGCCCTAGGGCCAATAGCCTAGTACCTACCTATGAACCTATTAACTCATTAAATTGGAAATCCGTTTGCATTTCAGTTTCTTTAATTTTCAGGTCTTTTGTGACAGCATAACTCACCTTCATCAGCTTAGTGTTGTGACAATAAAACAGCTCTCTAATCTCGTGACGCTGGGTTAATGTAATTTTTGTAACTCCAGCAGAACATGCATTAACACGTAGTTTTTAGTTTGAAGACGCACCTGACTGTCCTCAAGCAAGATGCTGGCATCAACCAAGCCTTTATATTTCATTGCATTAGGCCTGACAATTTACGGGGGTTATTAATTTTTTGAAATGGTTCAGATTATATGTATTCCCAGTGAATGGATTGCTGTATTGCTTAATAGCTGGTGAAGCAAAGAACTAGATTGCAATTGCCTCAGAGGTTATATTTCACTCCATTTTGATTAATTAGTGGCATGGAGCATCACAAAACCTGTCTGTTCAGCTAGGTGCCATAAACAGAAATGACAAGTTGCAACATGATTACCTCATGCCCTCTTTCTGCATTCCAGTTCCACATAGAGCTGAGAAATTGCTTGACATACTACAGTTTAGCAGTGTTATGTATCTGTAGTTTTTACATTTGTGCATGCACATTCGCAGATAAACACACATTACTAATAAATGGAAAGTTTTTAGAGAAGAGATGTTGAGGAAATTGTGAGAAAGTTTCTCCCGTTGCTGAAGTGTAAAAAGACTGAATGTCAAAATTTTAGAAAATTGGACTATTTCTAGCAAAACGAGAGGAACCTTTCATTGTGAATTTTACAAGTGTTGTAGGTATGGCCCCACTTTTTAATTCATTTCTAGATACTACCATTGGATCGAAAACATGTAATTCTCAATATGAAATATGTCTTTCCTACTGTGCCTTCTATATTACCTTAACAGCACCTGTAGATGACACTACAATCATCCCTCTTTCCTACATTATGCTTCTACCCCTCACCTTCCTTCCAACCTCTTGTTCTCCCACTGTTTTGCTATCCTTTCTAACTTTCCGCATTTAACTATGACATTCAACTACTGCTCCCCACACCCCTCCAAATTCTTGCCCCCTATTATTTTGACACTACCACCATCCTTCCTTCCACCCCCACCCTCTTGTTTCACTCTTTGTGTAACTTACCTAACTTAATCCCATTGCTACCTTTCCAGACCTAGATACACATTTCTTCTCCATTCTTGCCACTCTGTTCTTTCCTACCTCCTCTATCCTCCATCTGTTTGAAATGCCTCATTTGCTGAATTTCCCTGACTTGTACAGCAATGGTCATCTACTTAATCCTAATCTTATATAAATCTTTTTCTGTTTATTATGTTTGCTTACATAACCTGTACTGAGAATTCACTACTTGTTTGTTATCCTCTCTTCACTGACATAATCCTGTACTGAGAATCTGTTACTTGTATGTTATCTTCTTTTTATGTGCATAACCTATATTGAGAATGCATTACTTGCTTAACATGTACTGTGGAATTTTTAATTGCATACTTTAGACTGTGAAGCTTTTCTCCCCAGGCCTCCACTGAAAAAGTGTGCAGCTCAAATGGACTATCCCAGTCAACAAATGTCAAATAAATAGTCTCTAGAAAGCTCACTAATAAGATATATAATCATTTGTGCCCTTAAGAGCAAATTTAACATGAATGCTTTAGACACATTCCATTACCTCAGTAATTATAAGAAATGTATCTTTATATGGCCGATCAGTTTTACTGCATGCAAGAAGAGTTGGTACAGTACCATTGTTTGAGGAAAGAAAAATGTGTACGCATGGCAAGTTAAACTGAATAACGTTAGGTGTTCAGGGATCAGTGAAACGCAAAATTTTAAAAGCATTTTAAAATCAGACTTTAAAATATTAATTATTATTAATTTCTTAATTTGCAAAGTTGATTGTAAATTCTATAAATTCATTGAAATTTATAACAACAGCTGACTTATTTGCATAGATGTTTTAAACAAACATTCTTTTCTGATTTTACTTATTAAATAATGGTTGGTATGTTTTAATACTGTGATATCACAAATGTTTTTTATATTAATTCAGACTTTGATAAAGTTTTAAGATGTGGTAAGAATGAAGATGCTTAGTACAGACTATGCTGTAATAAAGGGGGGGGCACTATCTCTGTTTTTTTTTCCTTTCTGCTCTTCCATGTGTGTGACAAATTAGTGCCTCATGCCATTGTCAGACAGGACTCTGTATTGATTCTTCCAGTAGTACAGTTTCACAAGCTTGTCAGGCATATACTGTATAACACTTTTATAAATTTCATTCTTAGTTTCATAAGTTTGACAAGATCACAACTTAACTGTTCTTCAAGACGCTTGACTGCCATAACCATGTACTGATATTTTGTACTTCACAGGAAGTTAACTAGCTTGCTCCAGTTACAAGGGGAAGTTTATGGCATAATCTTGGAAGGTATTGTGTAAAGTATTTGTCATGTTTTTCTGGTATTATTTTTAGTACCATGTTCCCCAGTCTATTGCTAGCTCTCTTAGTGGTACATTCCAAGTGCAGACTTTCAAATAGAACCAGATTAGATGTCTCCTTGTAGCCCAGCCAGAAGTCACTTCTAATTATCCTGTAAGAAAAACAGATACAGTGACAATTCTTAGACCTTCTTTAAACAGTTAAAATGTTCCAGATGTGTAATATTTGTAGTAATGGATTATTTTAACTTTTTTCAGGTTGTCTTAGTTGGTGTGTTCAAAGGGTTTGTTTGGGTAGTTGAGATCACCAGCAAACGTTACATTTTCATTAATTTTTATGATCTTGAGGTGTAAATTTGTACAGTGTTCTCCTTGGAGTGACTAGACATGCCCTTTAAAATTAGATGGGCTGGAGTATGTTTCTGACTTTGGTAGCTACACAATGGTCAGAGTTTACATTTTTTACCTTTATCCTTAGCTATTTAGTATGCCATCTTTTTTTATGACTTGACTTGTTTGGTTTGTAACAATGTCATTATTCTCCACATATAATGATGCTTTGTTTTATTGACATTAAAATTGATGTATATTAGGTATGTATTTTTGTAGACTATCTTGGATAACATTAGCATAATTATGTTGCACAGTTTGAACTATGTGTGGATTGACATTTAATGCTCAAAGTCTGAGATGAGCAGAGTGTACGGTCATATGTTCATCAAGTGCTGCAGTTACCTCTTCAAAAAATGCCATGAGATTCATAAGGCAAGTTCTCCCCTCAATGGAAAGGTACTGTTCCATGTTTATTAGAAGTGCTCTCCCCTTATCAATCTCTATTGTGGTTCTTCTTGTGATTTTACAAAGAATACTAGTTATTTTAACAGGTCTAAAATTGTTTTGCCTAATGTGACTCCTTCCTCTTTGTGAACTAGTGCTATTTCAGCCTGTCACCATAGATCAGTGAAGTGCCCAATATACTTAACATTTTTTAAAACTTAAAACAACACTTCAAGTTGATATGAAAGAACAACAAATGTTCAGGTATAATCCAAAAAATAAATTTAATAAAACAGTACTTCTATCAGTAACACCAAAGAAAGCACTCTAGCGCCTTCAAGGAGTAAAATTATTTTTTGGCTTGTACCTGAACGTTCATTGTTCTTTCATACTTAACATTTTGTTTAACATTCTTGATGGGGTTTTATTAAAGTTTTATTGATTTTCTATAGGAAACCACAAAGTGTGTTGTCTGGTCTTATGGACCTTGGCTTTTTAATTTAGATGTGGAAGCACTTGTTATAAATTTGCAACAGATGTCTCCCTTTTTTTTCCTTCATCACCCTAAATGTGTCTTTGTTTATGTATAAATTTACTGTGTGCATTCTGTTCCAGTTGAGTGACATGTCACACTTTATTGCTAACATAATGCAGTCACAAATTTTCATTTCATTTTTATGGTGTAACTAAATCGTATCTTAATATTTATTTTAGCCTTTAAGATCAGGTAGAGTTTTGTAGTTATACCAGAAATAGTTAATAAGTTAGCTTCTATACTCACGTGTGATTGTTATGAATATGATTCCATCAAAGGGATTTTTGTTGCATTTTCTGTGCATCTATATATTACCAAAATGTGCTCATGCCTGGCAAAGTTAATAATATCAGAGAGCTCATATAGCTGTATTCTGAGCAAATTTGTGTCACTGAAAACAGTATCCCTATCTTTTTTGGATGTATATCATTTATTGATTCATAGGTAATATCTGGGAAGGATGAGTTTACAATATTAAAGCTGATAGTGTCACTATCTCTGTTTATTTTAAAAGTTATAACCATAATGGATGTGCACCAGAATGATCATAGGTTTGTTTTGTCAGTATGATATTTAAGACATTGTTACCCCAGCTAAAATTTCATAATGTTTGATCTATATTGTTTTAACAGTCTGTTAATATCTGTGCTTTTTAAATGTTGTGTAGTTTACCCACTTTCTTGTTTAGGTAGTTGGAATATCCAACAAAATTATATTTTGATTGATTTTTTACATCTTAGAGTTTAGTCAGGATATTGAGTCTAAGCATGAACAATTTTCTTAGTTTTTAATTTTTGTGTGTTTTTTACAAATATGAGACACCAGAATCTAGCTGTTATCTGATCTGCATCACTAAAAGGAGGTATATTCTGGCATTCTTGACATGCATTTTCTATCTTTAAGCAATGTTTCAATAAAGGTAATGGTACAGGTGTCAACTTCATTCAAGCAGAGGAGAGCTTTTATACTATCATTTTTATTGATGGAATCTTAGAAATATGAAAGAATATTAGTTCTCATTTGGGATTCAAATTCCAAATCTCTAGTATTCCATGCTGGTGTCACTGCTGGACTAAAAACATTCTCTGGACAGCTAGTTATTGAGTTTGAGACTTATAGTGTTTACCAATGCCATCACCTCTGAGTTATTATTTCTACTTTGAAGCTTTTTTTTAAATTTAAAAAGACCTGAAGAAGACATCCATCAAGTGTAAAGCACTTCAGCTGGTTCTACGTCTGATAGAAGGTTGTCAGGCACTGAATAACGTGTCTGTCACACCATGTCCTTGGCTGCTGACTGAATGGCAACATTGCTTTTTTAATATGTATGTGCTCTATGAGTTCATGAGAGGATTTCTCTAAGTATGTGATTTGAAGTTGCTCTCTCTCGCCGTTCATACAAGCTTGAGGTCTTCAGATAGCTCGAGGCCAAGTCCCTATCCCATGATGCACCTAGAGTTACCCCACATCTAGTTGCCACTGCAATAGATCGGAGGTTCTCGCTAGCTCGGACCAGTAAAACCTGTCTTATTCAAAATATTTGATAAATAATTTCTTAGATATTTAGATAAGCTCTTATAGCTTTTGTGTAGTTCCCTACCCTTGGTGTGCTCTTTATCTGGTATTTAGCTGTCTTGGTCTCGTTTTATTTAGGCCTTGTTTAGTGTTTAAATTAGTTGTGTGCTAATAGCTTTAGAGTTAAAAAAGTGACCTTTCTGTCACAACTTTGAATTACTTCACCTTAGAATTTAGATACAGTGTGTGCATTAGTCGCTATATTATAGTTGTGTGCATTTATATAGTGACTTCTGTCACAATTTGTTTATATTTTCTCTTTACCATTTAAACAAATAGTTTTGTGTGTGCGTGCTTGCAGATTAATATTTAGCCTGTATTTTTAGGATGGCTTTTTGTTGTTTAATTGTTCTTGGGTGTGTCTATTTTTTTTACAGCACCCTACTAACATTGTGCTTTTTGAAATGGCTGATGATAAAGACAAACACCCTAAGTCAGGGTTTAAAAAATGTCCTAAATGTGGGCAGAAAATGTCTGTCACTGACAGTCACATAAATTGTGTCTATTGTTTGGCAGAATTGCATCTCCAGGAAAGCTACTCCATATGTCATTCTTTCACTTCTAGAGTTCTCCAGGAGAGAAAGAGAAAATTGGTAGACAGTGGTTTACTTAAACTTTCTTTCCAAGAGGCTTTGAGCGACCAAGATGGATCCCAGTAAGTCCTCAAAGTCTTTCAGGACTTCTACATCTGAGGTAAAAAAATCAAAAAAAGTCTTGGTTGGCTCCACAGACCTCGGAGCAGACTGTTTCGGAGCCGGTCCCCAGTTTTGGAACCGGTATCCGAAGTACCTAAATCTCCAATCTTACAGTCTGTACCACCTTCTATCCACTCATCTCGGTCTTTGATTTGCCTTTCCGATTTGGATGTAGATCGTGTGGTGCAGAAGCTTTTGCAGGCATCGGCCTTTGCAGAATTCTTATCAACTCTGACCCCAGCAGCTTTGGAACCGAAGACCCTTTTACCAGCTACTACTCTTCCTCCTCCGAGCCATACCAGTCCTTTGGAGCTGGAGGAGTCGGACTTGTTGATCGTGGAGCCTTTGGAGCCAACGCTTGCTCCAGTGTCTTCGACTTCATTTACTCTGACGTCCTCGGTGCCAATAGAGGAATCTAGAAGCCGACACTCTCTGTTCAGGTCCAGGGAGGATAGACTGACTTGTCGGTTCTGAATCTGCCTCTCGGGGCTTCAGCTCAGATGAGCTCGGCACCTACATCTGGCTTGGAGCCCATTGTCCTGGTGCCAGGGGTATCGACGGTTTCCTCGGATCCATCAGTCCCTTTGCATCGTAGCAGTGGTGCCATTGAAGCCATGAGGAGAGTTATGTCTCCTAAGACATCTTCGACTTCAGGTCCGGCTGCCTCCTCCCCTAAAGCAGCTGTGTCTGCTTCTGCTTCACAGATCCTTGCCAAGCATAGTGACCCAGAGTCTCAGGAAGCCCCATTGGGTGGCCCCTGCTCTTCCGAGACCTCACCAGAAGCCCCCACAGATGAGGTTCTCAGGAAGAGAGTTTGTAAGAGGAAGCATCTAGACTCCCCACAGGAATCCCTGACATTTGACTTGGATGAATCAGAAGGGTCCCCACGGTCCCCCTCTGAGGATATCTCATTTACTGAGATACGAGATATCCTTAGGCAGAGGGGTGACTAGCAGTCCACCAACCCTACTGAAGATGAGTCAGTTCTCCTGAAGGCTTTTGGGTCTCAGCCCTACACTTCTTTGGTGTCTCCGCTCTTCGATGAGCTTATGCAGCTGGTCTCACGATGGGCGTGGAAGTCTCCGGCCACCATGGAGCCTGTCCCCAGGAGGCCTAATAAATTTGTCTCTGCTTCCCAAGACAAATATTTTCTGATCAAGGGTATGCCAGTTGATGCCATGGTGGTGGCAGTAGCCACCAGAAAGGAAATTTCAGAAAGAAACTTCCTCTTCTATCCATCCTCCTAACAGATTCTAGGATCATGGAGAGATATGGGAAGTGTACTTACAGTTCAGCGACTTTTGCACTGCGTTCGCTCAACTATCTAACCCATTTTACTAGCCTGCAAAGAGATCTCCTTAAAGAACTGGGAGATGCTCTTCAGGGTACAGTAGCTGCAGGAGCTTCAGATAAAGTTGCCTCCCAGCTTGCTACCCACAACTCCATAGTTAACTCGTCCATGCGCCTCATTTCGTATGCAGCTAATGGAATGAGCAGGGCAGTGGGTACATGAATTGCTCTTAGGAGACACTCCTGGATGCACTTGTGTTCCTTCACGGAGCCCTTCAAGTCATCCTTTGCAAATACCCCTTTTGATGGCTCGTCCCTTTTTGGGCCCAAAGTTAAGGAAATTTTGACCAGGTGTGAGCAGGAAGGAAAGGCTCTGTCTGCCGTCGGAGTCCATTTTTCAACCCCTACCAGACCCTACCCCAAGAGTCAAAGGGGAGGAAAGATGTGGTTCCGAAAAGCCAAAGAAGCTTTCAGGGCACATGTGGTGAACCCCCCTTCAGGGACAGAGGAGGGGGCAGTAATGGAAGATGCCGCCCTCGTGGCAGAGGGGGTCCGCAAAACCAGGGCGACAGAGATCACTTCTTTGGGAAGCCCTACCAGCGCTCCTGAAAGGAGGCCCAACTATCATACTCTGGAGACAGCCTGGGGTTGCTTATCTTTGTATCCAGACGCCTGGCTCAAAATAACAAATGACAACTGGGTACAAAGTATCATTTCCAGAGGATATTTCTTTCCTTTCACCACACCCCCTCCACTGACGAGAAAAATCCTGGACGTTCCACCCAGTTACAGGAAACAGGCAACAATAGAGGTCCAATCGTTGCTAACAAAGATAGTCATCCAACAAGTCCCAGCAGACCAGATAGGATCCGGAACTTACTCAAGATTATTTTTAGTTCCAAAAACGACAGGGGACTGGAAACCTATATTGGACCTTAGCAGACTAAACAAATCTGTCAAGAAAGAGAAGTTTCAGATGGTCATGCTTCAGTCAATACTTCCCTTTTTATGGAAAGACAATTGGATGTGCTCTATAGATCTCCAGAATGCATACTACCACATAAAAATGGCCAAACCATCCAGGGATCATCTGCACTTCCGACTGGGAGCCAATCATTACCAGTTTTGAGCCCTGCCCTTTGGTCTCACTACAGCCCCCAGAGTGTTCACCAAATGCATGGCTGTGGTCACAGCTCACCTGAGATGTTTAGGATTCCAGGTGTTTCCATAAATAGACAGTTGGCTCATCACTGCCACCACCAGGCATCAACTCGTTCAAGCCAGGGGACATCACTCTTTCACTCTGCAGCCAGCTGGGCATTGCAGTAAACTCAGAAAAATCTGCCTTGTCGCCATCCCAACATACCATTTTTATCGGAGCAGAATTGGACACCACCACCACATTGAGACTTACAGTAGAAAGAGTCTTACTACTCTGTCAGCAGGTCTGCAATCTGATATTCAAAAACAAGGCCTCAGCATCAGAAGTACTAAAATTATTAGGCATGATGGCAGTTGCAATATTGACCATACTGCTTGGTCGCATGCACATGTGGATTCTGCAATGGCTGTTGTTCACTCAATGGTCTTACCAAGAGCTCCCAATGTCTCACCTTATAATGATCACAAACTCATGCAAAAAGGATCTTCAGTGGTGGTTGACCTCTCTTCATGTCACGATAGGTAGTCCTTTTGTCCTACCCCCACCAGCGGCCATAGTGACCACAGACGCTTCCCTGATAGGGAGCCCAAGGAACATGGACCGATCAAGAGACACATCTGCATATCAAGGTTCTAGAGATGAGAACAGTACTTTTAGCATTGCAGTGCTTCCAGGACTCTCTTCCTCTGGGAACAATTGCGATGAAGACAACATGTCAGTGGTCTGGTACTTGAACAAACAAGGTGGAACCAGGTCCTAATCCCATTGTTGCGAGGCCCTAAGAGTATGGCAGTGGGCTATATCCACCCAGCGCTTCCTGTTAGCAACGCTCATCCCGAGGAAATCCAGTGTGATAGCAGACAAGCTGAGCTGAGCAATTCTGTTGCCTCACGAGTGGTCCCTCAAGAAAGAAATAGAGGACAGGATATTCCGCAGATGGGGCTAGCCTTGCTGCAACCTTTTCACCAGCCTCATGAACACGAAATGCAGGAGCTACTTTGCCCTGTTTCCCCCTCCGGGAGAAGCCCCAAGGGACACGATTGGTCTCCGGGTCTCCTCTATGCATTCCCACCAATCCTGTTGATACCCAAGGTACTACAGAAAGCAAAAGCCTTGGGAGGAACCATCCTTCTAATAGCCCCTCATTGACCTCGTCAGATTTGGTTCCCCTTCCTTCGACTTCATCTTTTGGAGGACTCTTGGATTCTGGACCCAGTTGCAGATCTTCTGACACGCTCTTCAGGGGAACTTCATTCCTCTCTTCAGTCCCTGAAACTGACAGCTTGGCTGCTCCAATTGCCATCATAGCCAGGTTCCATAACCTTTCTAATGAGAAGAAACAAATTCTCATATCCTCTCATAAATCCTCTACCAGGAAGCTTATACCTTAGCAAATGGAAACAATTTTCTATATGGGCCTCTCAAAACAACATTGATCCCTACCAAGCCCCTGTGGCCTCCATTTTAGAGTTCTTAACTATGATTTTCAACAAAGGAGCTGAAGCACTGACAGTTTGTGTTCAACTTGCTGCCATTTCAAATTTTTACCTTGGATTTGAAGGATTGAACATTATATCACACAAACTATCCAAAGCCTTTCTCAAAGGGACCTTTCATCTCAGACTAACTGTGCAATCTCCCTATACCCCATGGAATCTAAATTTTATGCTTTCTCACATTATTCTCCCTCCATTCGAACCAGCCTCCTCATGTGACCTCAAATTTTTGTCATGGAAGACTATCTTTTTAATAGCTATCACTTCTGAACACAGAGTGTCACAGCTTCAAGCCTTGTCCATTAAAGCCTCCTTATTTGATTTTCCATGCTGACAGAGTCTCACTTCGAACTAACCCCTCCTTTTTGCTTAAAGTTTGCACTGAAGCTAATCTTAATCAAATTATTGATTTGCCAGTCTTCTTCCCCAATCACTCCAACAATTTAGAATATATGCTGCACAAACTTAATGTTCATAGACAGCTCAGATTTTACTTGGATAGAACAAAAGATTTTAGAAAATCTGAACAGCTTTTCGTTTCTTTTGTAGACTCCAGAAAAGGTATGCCAGTGGCTAAACAACTTTGTCTAAGTGGTTATCTGACTGTTTCACATTTGCTTATTCAGCTGTTAATATGCCCTTACAACATAAAATTAAGGCTCACTCCACTAGAGCAGTGTCTACATCCTCTGCCTTTTCTGCCAGACTTCCTATAGATAACATTTGTGCAGAAGCCACTTGGTCAAGACCTCATACCTTTATCAATCATTACAAAGTTGACAGGGCCTCCTTTGGGTCTACTGTCCTGAAACACATACTCCCGTGAGCCACCTGAGATAGCTGGTGCTTGGGACGCCACCCATCTGTAAGAATGAACGGCGAGATAGAACAACTTCACATCAAGAAGTTATGTACTTACCATTCCATGTGAGTTGTTCATCTCGCCTTCATTCTTACTTCCCACCCTCCTACCCCCTCCTGGGCTTTTCGAAGACCAAGATGCTGGATTCTTCCTGGTTGCTCAACCCTTCCTTAGTTTTCTCTTATGGAGTGATAGAATGACATATGGCATTATTATACACAACAAACAAGATCTGAGGTAACTCAAGTGCATCATGGGATAGCAACTTGGCCTCGAGCTATCTGAAGACCTCGAGCTTTGTAGTAGGTCAACTCGGAGCCGAGGATCGGCTCCGAACCCATCTGTAAAAATGAAGGCGAGATGAGCAACTCACATGGAACGTTATGGTAAGTACATAACTTCTTTTTTTTCTCCTGTTCAGAAAGATATTCAGCGATCCTTCCTATGGCCATGTAGTAATCACCTTTAATCCTTTGTAAGTAGTTGAGCTGTCCCTAATTTTGTTGTCAGCTAGGCATAAATGACCATGGGATACTTATCCTTAATCCCATTTAAACTAGTTGCTATGTCTTTAATTTTGGCTGCATGCAGGAAGTATCACAAAATAAAGTGTGGATTTTTTTATGCACAGTGCAGTCACCAATGATTAATGTTTTTTGAGGATTGCCAGTTGTGGTTTTGTTTTAAATCAGTATATTTTCTGATGGACCCCCCCTCCCACCCATATTTTACAATTATTGTGTTATTTAATCTGGTCACCATCTGGTTTGTGTCATGTGTTGCATGCATGAGGCTCATTTTTTTGTAGAGCCTATGGCTTCATGAGGTACAGGTGAGTTTTTGTGATTGCGTACTTCAGAATTCCTGTCTTTATAGTATAAGGTATCAGTATGTGTGCATGTGCAAGCAGGCACATGTAAGCTTATAGGGTTATGGTACTGCTGAGAGTTTGGCCTCATTATTCTGGTTGCATTGTATCTCATCCATATAGTTAAGGTCTTGTGTTTTTTGTGAAAATGAGGTAGTACTTGACCTCCTGACCATCAGTCTTCAAGTCTTTGAAAGTTAGCTCATGTAATGCCTCCATACGTTATCAAAAGCATGTACCTTCCTGTGTAAAAATATAAATCAGCGAAATTTTCAAGGTATAGTTTTATATCAAATGACCACAAAGCTGGTATATTTCATAATCATTTTTTTTACATATTATGTATATGCTATCTCATCTGTTTACAGCACTAGTACTTATTGGAGATTTTAAAGTTAGTTTGAAAAGGGGGTTAAGAGAAGGCTATTGAGAGTAAAACTACTGGTTTAGAAGTTATGAGTGAGAGCGATTTTTAACCTAAGAGGTGGATACCAAATGAGCCAGTCAGATATATATGCAGCAGGGTTTTTTTTGGCATTTTACGCAAGAAGACAAACAAACATTTAATTTTTTACCTTTAATACAGAGAATGGTTTTCAGTTCTTTTCAGCGATCATATTCAATCAATATCCTTCAGTTATCAGAGAAAAAAGAAATATAAAATTTGACTTCTGTTGTAACCTATAACTTTTAAAACTCCAGTGGAAAAAATAGTAAAATAAAATAAGTAAATGAAAATGTCTCACACTGAATGCAAAAAAGTACAGTGCAGTAGTACTGAATAAAAACACTGCTCCTATCACACGTTTTAAATGGTATTCTTCTTCCAGCAGGCATAGTCATAAGACACTTAGGTGCTTATGTGGATAGTTATCTCCCTTTTTTGGTCATCATGTTTCCACCATCGTGAGGAAATATTTCTATTTTTCCCAGTTCATTTTCAAGGGAGTTCCAAAGAAATCATTCCATAACTGCACTTTCCCTTATCAGACCCATCACTGAATACAGTAATCACCCCCCCCCCCCCAGCATGTCTAAATCAAGTGCACAGTGCTGAACTAGAAAGGTCACAAAAATACTTTACCAATAAAATGAAAGGCCGTAATTTTTCCAACAATCCTAAAGAATTAGCACAATTCTCACTATACTCATTAGCCTACACGCTACTTTGAGGTGACCTGTGTTGCTTTTTGGGCTGTAAAACACCTAATCCTATTTGCAAAACCAGTTACTCCACAATTACTCATACTAAGGACCCAAGTCTATGCAAACAAATAAATGATTCACTGGAGAGAAAGGTTCCTCACTCAGTTTATTCCCACCCTATGGAACAAGTTACAAGTACAGTTCAATGTACTACTCCTGACTACCTGTAAGGCTAGTCTTAATGATTGGCTGGGTAGACACAAATATACACCTGGATTATCTGGTTTGAGAGGTAAGCAAAAAAAGTTTGTCTGCTTAAAGAGTGTATATGGCTAGGCATTTTATGGTCCATGTGAATTCTTGTCTAGTATTGTTCCTATATTAATACAGCACTACAGAAAAGCAGAAGACAAACAGAAAAGCAATTTAAGTATAAAAAAACAAAAACAAAAAAAATCAAATACTCATGTAATAGTCTGTTCTGGTACTAGGAGATCTGACATCTTCTGATGTCTTCCTTTACCCATGCTTTGAACTGCCTTCCTTATCTTCTTCTCTGAGATGTCCTTATCCAAAGGTCTACCCAATTTTTCTCGGTTAATCTATCCCATTCCTTTGCCTTTGTCCATGGTTTGTAAATTGTGTTACTGCATTTTCTTGATTTCTCTCCTCTTTTGGTTCTTCTTTCCGCAATATCTTTCTCTGCCACCTCTTCCTCCTCCCCCTCATTACTACCTTATTTATCTCTGTTCTCTTTGTTTCCCTTCTTGTTACTACATCCCTTTCTCTTTTTTCCTCCTTCCCAGTCCCCCTTTTGATGTAGATATGCTCTCTTTCCTTCTTGCCTTCTCTAGTCCCCTTTCAACACTTCTGCTGTCTCCCTATGTATCCAGTTCCTTCTCATTTCTTCAGTAACATCATACCAGGTCTTATCCTATTTTCTAAACGTATGACCCAAGCTGTCCTATTTTCCATGTACCATTCATCCATGGGCCACCTTTTTCTTCATTGCTTCCTTTAGTTGATCTAGCTTTGTACCTGCCTCTGCGGTGACCTCCCCTACAGCTCTGTGAGCTACACTGCTGCCCTACTGTCTGTGCAGTTAACCCACCTCTTCTTGTACTGTCTACTTCATCCTTGCTCCCTTGTCTTCTGTTTACCCTTTTCTAGTTTTTTTCCCTTCAGCTTTTTAAGTTTAGCTGAATCGCCCACCCTTATAAACTGCAGTAGCAGTCTTTTACCCATAGTCCTCTGTGTTGCTGTTCTCAGCCAAACATTTGGGCACACTACTCCTGTCTTATCCTTTACAGCATTTGAAATAACTTCTTTGCAGTTCTCCCTCGTTGAAGTGCTTACAAGCACTATTTATTTGTGCAGAAGTGTTGCCCATTTTCCATCCTTTAGTCAACATTTTCAGGTGTTTGTGAAACGCAGTCTTTTGCTTTTCTCCTTCTTCTTTTTATTAACAATTCTACATGTGTTTGACTCACTCAGGTGTACTTTAGGTAGCTCCTAGTTAGCACCATTAAGTTCTTGTTTTCCCTACTAAAAAGCTGTGTGTAACAGTATGTTAAGCTTTGCAGGAAGGAGATACACTTCTGCCTTAGCTGTGTGCTTTGTTGGAGTGGTTATACGAACTGACGACTACACTTCCCTTGGCTGTGCTGTTGCTGTCTTTGCATTAATGCTGTACCTCTCTTCCCCGTGTTGCCTGCTGCTGTGTCTCACTTTATACTATTTAGTCTTCCCATTTTATTGCATTTTAATTAAGTACTGCAAATTGGGTATATTTATTTCCGTGTAATTGTGCTCTGGGTTTTTCTTTTATGCTAAGTTTTATTTTCATTGAGTAATGAATAATACTATTTTCACGAAAGGGATGTGATAGAATTAGCTATATGAAATGAGGTATATGGTGTAAGTTATAATTACACATGATAGTTATGTGAATCTGCTGTATGATTCACGGATGACTTTTCATGTTTAATAACTTGCATTATTTGTGTTTTTCTGAACCTTCTGCATCTTTAACAGCTTGTTTAAGGAACCATTTATTTGCATTTTGTGTCATGCAGGAAAGCAGTTTTCAGTTGGGCATTCCTGTACCGAAATACTTGGCTGGCGTCAGTACTTCTGCTGTACAAGGAGGAGCTGTTGCACCAATGACTGGAACCATTGAAAAGGTAACATCAGTAATTTAAGTAAGCCTTCCTTCTCTCATATCCCTGACACATATTTCCGTTTTCATTCCTACCTACTGCACATACTTTGTGTTGGCATTACAGATCTGTCTCACTTTCATTTTTGATTATCACACAGCCCTGTAGAAACTTTCAAGGTAGCTGCTTCAGGTTCTGCAGAGTAAATAGAAGTGTGGGTGAATGGGTCTTCAGTTACTCCACTTGCCGCTCCAGCAGATTATGTACAGTTGTGCATGTGACCTTCTGAAAGTTGAAGCCACAGCTGCATGTTATCACATTTGTGTTTTGGTGCCCCAACTTGATTATGTCCTGATCCCCCTCCTCAATCCCAGTTGCAGAATATTGGTGAAATCAAGGCAGCCTGATATGGCTCCATCATAATGGTACTGACACGTCTTTCTGTTTGATGTACACTTTGGGTGCAAACTTGTATCAGCTTTAGGCTTCTGGTACTGGATTGTCAGCTTTGGCTGAAAGAGTGAAATCATATGTAGCATTCTTAAGTGCCTTATGGCACAAGGACCAAGTGATAGGACGCTAAAATGAGTTTGACATCACTATTTATGATCGATACTGAGTTTGAACCATTTGCTCCACACTTGAAGTCATGCTTCTTCACTGTTACAGTAGCACTGCAGTTGTGTGCTGTTTCTAGTATACTGCAAAGGTTTAATCTTTGAAAGTTTAAGAATTTCATGGATGTTTGCATTTCCATGGTATTGCATTATCCCGTAATCAGAAGTATACATTTGTGTTGGCAGTGTTTTTTTTAACTTGTAGTAGCTGAAGTGAGTTTTGGTAAACAGGTTTTGATGTGCCTGCTTAAAACTATTTTTATCTCTCTTTCTATTCTTCATTTTATAGAAATGTACTTGCCTGATACCCCTTTCTTAATTTGTGAAGTCATAAAATGTTCCTATTTAACATTAGTTACTTTATGAATCTGGTGTGTTTGCACTGTCAGTTTAGAAACACATTTCTCCTAATGGAAGTTAATCTGGTGCCTGAAAATGAATATCAAAATGTGTGCCATATGTGTTCTAAATTTAAGGGATCAAAACAACATGAGTGACAGGATTTATTAAATATTACTTTTAGTTCTATACATTCTTTAAAATACATTTGTGAACAAAATGCTGTATCTTTAGGGAGTTGTTCTGGAGAAAGAATCCTAATAAATCATTCTGTAATTCCAAGTCTCATGTAGTAGTTGATTAAAAAGTCTTGATAAGATAGTTGTATTGTGAAAATAATACAAATTTGTTTTCTTTTCATGCTGTAGGTATTTGTAAAAGCTGGAGATAAAGTGCAAGTTGGAGATCCACTAATGGTTATGATTGCTATGAAAATGGAGGTGAGTAGATTGCATTTCTAGGTCTGATTATCTTGTACTAACTCTGTTATCAAACTAGTAATTGAAAGCAAGTGAAATTCCACTGCAACACACTGAGCTGTAGGCATACAGTAGTGAGTGATGAAATATGCAGAGGAAATGTCTGGAGGTAATATGACAGCATGAATATTGGATAATATAAAGTAGTTCCGTAAAACAGTGTGGCCAGTATCAGTGATAGCATCACCCCTCTTTTCCATTTTCCTACATGGGGTCGGGATTTCATGTGAACTGTCACCACCTCTGTCAGTTCAGTGCCATTCGCGAGAGTCATGCATGACTGTTGCAGGTCTTCCATCGTGCAATCCATCCATCCATCTTTTTGCAGATGTTCTCATGTCCACTTTTCTCTTTCCTGTCTCTCTCCAAATCCCTTCCACCAAACTGTCTTGTTTTTCTGCTGATGTGCCCAAATCACCACACTGTGTTGTCTGTGATCTTCTCAGTAGCTGATGCTACTTTGGCTTTTGCTCTGATGTAATTTCTTTGTCTGTCCCACACTGTGCATCTAGCCACCTGTCTCAGACACTACTTCTAGCACTGTGCCTTTACTGCCTGGGTTTCTGTACCGTATAGAAGTACTGGGCTCACCACTGTGTTGTACACCTCACTTTTCAGCTTCTTTGGCAGTCTTCTGTCAAAACAGTACCCCTGACATTGAGAGTCTGGTGGCTGCAGTCCCCCCCACCCCCGATTCCACCTTTGGTCTCCTCATTCATACTTCCGTTCAACTCGACCACCCCTCATAGATACTTGAAGCTGGTAAAACTGTTATACTGTTTTACTTTCTAATTCAGTGATCAGCTTCTTCTGATTTACCCATTTGCTGCCATGACAAATATCTTGCCTGTGCTCAGCTTAATCCCATGTGCCTTCAGTTTTGCATTCCATTGCTCTGCCATTTGCTGATCTCATCTGTAAACTGCATCTTTATTGATCTGTCCCCACTGACCTATTGTTAATGTCTGTGTGTATGAACAGCAGTGGGCACA
Organism: Protopterus annectens; assembly: GCF_019279795.1. Lineage (NCBI taxonomy): Eukaryota > Metazoa > Chordata > Ceratodontiformes > Protopteridae > Protopterus > Protopterus annectens. The sequence goes on from NC_056734.1 coordinate 932,420,713, forward strand.
GAACTAAACCTAGATAACATTCCCCGTCCCACTAGGAACTCCTGTGTGAGTGTGAACTCTCTTTGTAATTGTGTCATTGGGTCTTTGTTCATAGCCTGCTCTAATTCTACCAATTTTTCCAGGACTTCATGCCATCACTGGATAGTCCAAATCAGCTTTCTTGGAACGTTCTAATATGCTTTCCCCAAGGAATACCCAGTTGGATTCTTTCCATATGTCTAGCTTCCTCTTCTCTATCTGCCTCAATTCAAACATAGTTTGACACATTGTGCTGCATCCTGATCTGGATCCAAACTGCTCATCTCCCATCTTACTTTCTACTTTTCCACATATTCATTTATCTGTCTCTCTCTCTCTCTCAACACCATGATCATATCTGCCATGATTTCATAGGAGTCTGATGCTTTCTGTTTATAGCACATTACAGCTTCTGTGGAATTTTCTTAATGCAGAAGCTGCTGGAAGTACTCTTTCCACCTGCCTTTGATGTCCTGTGGACTGGTGAGCAGGTTTTCACTGGCAACTTTATGACTGGAGTCTGATGACTCTCTTCTTTATCATTCTGTCTTTGCTTTGTAAGCTGGTAGTGTATCTTTGAGTAATCTGCTGAGTCACTTTCCGGAAGCTGGTACAGTGTCTCTGATGCCTTATTCTTTGCTACTGTGACTGCCCACTTAGCCTCTTTGTTAGCCAACCAGTATTCATACTTAGACTGATCTGTCATTTCTGTCTCCCACTTTTTCCTGCACTAACTTTCTGAACTCCTGCATGCACCACCAACTCCCTTTCTGTGTGTCCCTTATTTTCATACCTGACTTGGTTGCATACCTGTTCTGTAGTATTCACACATGCTGTTTAGAGACCCTGCCATTTTCCTTCACTGCTACCTATTTCTTATTCTTCTGAGGTGCTGGACTCTCAAGTATTTCACTGAACTCTTGTGCTTTCAACCCAGTCCACTTCCAGGTCTTCAGCCTAGTCTGTGTTGGCCTTACAGTTTTTTCTAACCACTGTAGGCAATTTATTATGGCCACCAGGAATTTGTGATGTGGGCCAACTGTCTCACTAAGGATGACTTTGCAATCTCTGATTCTACCCCAATACCTTTGCCTCACTAGAAGAAAATCTATCTCATATTCATGTTGACAACTCTTGTATGTAATTGTGAGCATCTCTTGCTGAACCATGTGTTTTCCACCAATCAATCCACTTGCCAGACAAAAATATAGAATGTCTTATCCTTCTTTTTTCTTGTTGCCCCACTCATGTGGATCCAGGCAGTTTTCATATCCTGTTCTTTCTTTTTTCCTGACATGAGCATCCAAGCCTCCTGTTATTACCACAAACCCATGTTGTCCTGCTTTATCTCATAGGTTTTACAACTATTTGCCTGAATGCATTCTTTTTTCCACTGTTACAAGCCTGCTGTGGATTATATGCTGAGATTATGAAGATTGCAGTAGCCATAGCATTGGTAAAAGTTAGTGAATGCAAAGCAAGGCTCCATTAAAGAATTAGAGAGTAAGACACCAAGGTTCAGTAATTTATTAGCTCATTTGTAATTCCTTACTTGACAAGGGTTTCTATGTATTAGCAGGTTAAACAAAACTTTCAGTAATGTTTAATAAAAAGATTAGTCAGTGTAAAACAGATATGAGAAGAGTTCTTCCTCTCTGATAGCTTGCCTTTTTTGATTTTGTCAGTTATGCAGAGGTCCAATCACATAAAACAGTGTTTTGAGATGGTAAGGCTAGTATTCCTGAGAAGACCTAGACTTATCTCAGAAGAAGTCCAGGCAAATTTCAATAATGCTGATAAGGAGAATCAGACCAAATGACAATTGATGATGGTCAATTATTATGTATATTTGATTACAAAGGAATAGTAAAAATATACTCTACTAAATGACATTTTATTTTGCTTGCATTTATATCACCATGTCTTAAGTACTGGCAACAGTCTACCTCTATAGAGTTCATCTTATTTTTATGGAGAGATCTAATGTTCTGAGGCTTGGTGATTTTTTGCATTGGTATGAGGATTTGGTTTGGCAAGAGTCAAAGAACCTGTGACCTAAAGTACCTATTTTTCAAGATTCAGATCTGAAAGCGAAGAACAATTTTCATCCATTCAGTGTTACTACATACATCAGAAATTAACTGCTTTAGGTATTTAAATAATTTAAAGTTGTTGCTTAAGATGCACTGATCTGTTAATGCAATGTTTTCCATAGTACTGCTATAGATATATGGAATATATATAGTCATTCTCTGCCCTACAGTTTAAACACAGACAGGGAAAAAGAAGTTTTGACTACTGTTTTGAGTAAAATGGTCTACTACAGGTGCACTCGTACAAGTAAGTCATGACAAATTTGCTTGCTGTCACTTGTTCAATAAAGCAAGTGGTCTAACTCCCAGTAGCAGAATCTTCCATAACCACATAGTCCTGCCATCACCTGACACTTCAAAACTGCATAGCCCTACCAGACTCCTAACTCTAAACCTAAAACTCCCTTCCCTCCCCCTAACCCTAAATCCACCCTCCCTTCCCTCCCCCTAACCCTAAATCCACCCTCCCTTCCCATGGCTGCCTCACTTACCTCACTCAAACTTGAATAATATGTTTTCAGGAAAGGTGCAGAAGCTGCTTGCCCAAACTCATGTTTAAGTTGAAACATGAATGGTGTTCTACATGAGCTACAAGACAAGACTTGAGTCCCTCACTTTGAGACGATGTTATTAAGAGCTTGAGACTCAAGATCTTATAATAGACCCAAGTAAAATTGTATTCTGAATGAAAATGTACTAGATTTTTTTAAATGAGAACCTAAATTCTGACTATTGATCCTACCCTACGCTAGTTAACAAATTTAAATATATAAGAAGATAATGAAGCAGAAATGGATTATGGGGTTAAGAAGAAGTGGAATGCTGGTTTTGAAAACAGGCAGCAAATGAATACCAGAGGAAATTATTGGAGAAAAGCAGCGGATAGGAGCAGCTTAGAAAGAAGGAGGCAAAGGAGGAGGAAACATAGGCAGGGAGAAAAAATGTTTAAGTTCATGTTAACAGTCCGTATCTGTTTTTAGCTGTTTGCATCTGTTTTAAATCATTAAGTTATTTTAATCCATGATTTTTTTTTTGTTTCTGAACCTACAGAATCTGGGTAAAGTGTTGTAAAGCTCTTTAAGCTTTTAATCAGTAATTCTATTAAACAGTGCTCAGTTTTTGCTTTTTAAGTGGTTTAAGTTGTAACTCCTGGTTGTCTTTTTATGAGAGACATTGAGAGCCAGGGTGAGTGGCATAAGTTCTCATTGCTTCCATGCAGGGTCACAAGTGTAATTAATTGCTGTTGTCTGTGGCCCATGAGCTTTTTAGTCAAGCCTTACATTTCTGTTTTTGCCATTCCCAGGCTATTAAAACAAGAGAGCTAAGTGGATGAAAATAATTCTTACCCTGTTCTCGATGTGTTGTCAAGTCCAGTGCCTCTCTTCTTGTATATCCTTTATGTTAATTTGACCCTCCATTTCCTGTTTCATTGGCTGTTGTCATAAACACAAAAGTATCATTTTGAGAAGTCATCTCCTTTTAGCTGATTTATTTACTTGTACCCTCCCATTGTTTCCATAGATCGTGAGTACAGGATGCCCATCGTAACAATCCATGTTGTTCTTTTATACCTAGTGGCTCTTTACCTTCCCTCACTACAAATGTTCTTTGGAGGCTCCTCCCTGTCTCATCTCATCTGCTAAATACTAATGAGCATGAGAAGATCAAACTGGCAGTTTCTTCCCTTACACTACTAAAGCTTGAGTTACCTTCTCTTTCATATCCTCCTCCCTGCTTGGTCCACACTCCGGTACTTGGGTGTATTCAACTGTTTGTGTTTTTTCCGTTTGATTTCTAAACTTGTGACATCTGGGATAAGACTACCATTCACTGGACAGCGTAATGTTTTGTGTATTTTAAAACAGTCATACACACCTGTCGTTGCATTTACTTTATTAGTCAGTAAACATAAGCACTGGATAGGATAGAAGGTCAGCATGTTGGTTTCAACACTGTTACCAGCCTTTTATCACTAGGTCTCCAAAGATCCTTAGGTTTATAGATAATATTCTCAGTGCTAATAATTCCATCTGTGAGACAGGTATGAATGTGTAATTTATCTGGAGGCTTCCCCTCACCTAAAAACAAATGTGAGCTTCATACACCTCCATCATAGTCCTTCACTGATCAAACCAAAATGTCTTATGCTGAGGCTGTAAAGAAATCACTCCCATATCCTCCTAAATGTTAAAGTATTAAGTTTCAGCAAAAGTCAGGCCACTTATCCACTTAATGCATGCCTACCATAGAGTCCTCCTGAGCAGCAATACTCCAAATCCACCACTTTAAAACACAGCAGCAGCAGAAATGCTTAGCGATAGATGCAGCTGTTATCAGGCACACTAATCACTCACTAGGCTGGTCAAGGACAGAGCTGCAGTGAGCTGTCTTCAGGCACTAGGATTTCTGATGTTACAAGGGCCTTAAGGAGCCTATATCCTGACCAACACTACTCTGACACAGCAGTGGTACATGTTTGGGCAAATGATTTGAGATGTCAGAATTTCCTTGTATGTTACAAATGCAGGTAAGACTCTGGCCCTAAGAGGAATCCTTCCTTCACCTCAAATGATGCTTGGATCCAAAAATAAGATAGTTTCAGTAATTCATTAAATTTCTGGAGTCATTCCAGGGGAATCCTGAATGCACTGGCATGAGATGAAATGCATGACAGTCCAACTTGCTTTGCTAGGGTATGGCCCGTACCTCTTGTTTAAAGGCTTTTGCGTATAGGCTAAAGTCCTTGCTTCCCTCAGTGCCTTTTAGGCAGAGTCCATCTGATGGACATTCCAACATAACTAATATATCCGCCTCGAAACTGGACCACATTAGGCTAGCTCTCCTCAGTGCCAGAAATCTAAACAGTGAATTGCCTGATCTTAAGGAACTCCTGCATTTGGAAATCATCCATGCCTGCATAATTATTTAGACTTGGTTTAAATGTAAAGAGAGGACTCCCCCCTGTAACTGTGTTTTGCATTTTCCCTGACTTCAGACCCAGTAGTAATTGTGGTGGTGCCTCCATATTTGTTAAAGAACATATTGGCTCCAGGCAGATCTCTGGGGACCAACAGACTAAACTCACTGGACTACAGATCACACTAGATAGAATTAATTAGTTTATAGCTTGTCAAAGAATACCTTCTTTGTCCCCTGATGACCACTTTATATTCCTCAGTTTTCTAAATGATCACCCTGTTGATAAAAACTCTTATTATTTTGGGTGGTTTTAACTATCCTTCAGTAAAACAGGACACCTATACCTCTGTTGTAGGATATTCCCAAACATTCCTAGACTTTATAAACAAAAACTTCCTTGAATAGTTTGTAAGCAAAACCATTAGAAGACTCAGCATTCCTGACTGAATTCTTACAAATATGGCAGCCACATAAGACTCAATAGCCTTGGAATATCTACTTGTAGCAGTGCAAAATGTACGTGGAGAAAGCAAATAAAGCCCATAATACAATACAGTTAATGCTGTGACCCACCTCAAGCAGTTAAAGCTCAAAGACTTTGTCTTTGTATCCATAAACATTCTACCTCATTGACTGGTTTTGGCGGAGAACCATCTGTGGGAGGAGCACCTGCATTCCACTAAAGTATCTGATTGTACCTCCCCTTATGTCAGTTATCCTCCAGCTACTATAGATTTTGTGGCTCCAAATTAAAAATAACTTTTCTACCCGCAGACCCAAGTCAAATCAACTCCCTCCAGCTGCTTCATTCTACAGTAAGGTACATTGCATTTTTTTTTTATTTCTTAACAGAACCTGTCAATTGTTTCATTTTGGTTTAACCTTGTACTGGAAATAATCACACATAAGCTTCTACCGTGTTAAAATCTGGTGAAGTGTTATTGTCTTTCTGTTGTTAATGTGTTGTGTAGCAAAAGTATTGTCAAGTTCCTACTGGCTTTTGCTGTAGGGTTCAGTGAAACACCTGACTTTTTGTTTTATGAACTGTACAGTTGCAGCAAGTAAGTTTCTAATTTGTTGCCATCTGGTTACGTGTGTTTTATTTTTCTGCTGCTATTCTCTCGCATATATCTTAGCATGGTTCTAGCTGTAGGTTTCAGTTGTAATACCTGATTGTATGTTTTATGAACAGCACAGTTACTGGCTAGTCTACTTGACTGATTGTAATCTGAGACAAGTCTGTTTGTGAAGAGAGTTGGGTCGTGGTCTAGTGTTTTCATATCTGTTAAATTTCAAGCTGCTTATTCTGAAGTGTGTAAATGTCACATTTACAGTGTGGATGTTGTGGAGCAGAGCATAAGAACTAAGTGAGACAGGCATTCTACCTGTCTTTTTAAAATCTAGAAGTATCCATCTCAGTAATCACAAAAGTTGCATACCAACAAGCATCTCTTGGTAGCTGCTTTAGTTTCTATCTATCCTTTTAAACTCTGGAAGCATCCATTTTATTGAGTCCAAATTTGCATACCAAGACATATCTCCCATTACCTGCCCTATTTTTCAGTTTAAAAGATATTACAGCCAAATCTACAACTGTGAAAAATAGTTCATTACTTGTGTTGGCCAAGCAGTACTTAATGCAGCCGAGCATAGAAGAATAATACTTTATTTGCCCAGTTCAACCACCAAACAATCCTAATTATTTTAATCTTGTCTCTCTCCCATTGTACTGAGCAAATGGTATCCCTGATGATTTCTGTTGCAAAAGTAAAACAATCTCACTACCAAGGAAAGTTCTACAGCTGAATTTCAGTCCAGTTGTAAAAGCACAAAAGGTGAAATACCTTCAGTTAAAACCAATGTAAGGCAGTTTCCAAGAATCAGATTAAACTACTGAAATATCTTGTTTTCCCTCACTTCTGCATCGGTGTGCTCTGTACTGTAGTGTTGAGTTTGCTAGGACTCCCCCACCCCCACCCACAGGCCTTATACTGCTTAAGGTGAAGCTAATTTAACACTTTAACTGGCATATTTTACTCTAGCAGTGCAAAATTTCCCTGGAGAAATCAAGTAAAGCCGATGATAATATAATTTAATGCTGTAACTCACCTCAAGTAGTTAGAATTCAAGTATCTTGTCTTAGTATCCATAAATATTCTACCTCATTGATTGTTTTTGTTGGAAAATCATTTGTGGGGAGGAGGGCATAACTTAATTCTACTGAAGTACCTGATTGGTTGAGCCAGCTTCATTCACCCTCACTATGCTTGAGCTCAGTCTGCTCCCCTACCACATTACTACCAATCACAAAATAGTTTTCAATCTATATTTTGGCTGCTCCTTCACACACCCACTAACCACTCCTTAACTTTTTTCTTTCTTTCAACTTGATTCCTTGTACATTTTATCTGAACAATCCCTCCCACTTCACCCAACCCACACCCAGTCACCCCCTATCCAGCATACTGTTAGTATCATGTTTACATTTTCACTAGCTGAACACTCTCATGATAATTAGCATTCTAGTCAAACTGCTACAGTTCACTTCCCTCCTCTTTCTTGCATGCATAACCAACTGTCATACACCTGTCAACACTATCTTGTGCCCAATGCTCAGTCCATTGCTATCAATGGTAGTTATTCCCATATTTCATTCAGTATAGCCCACAGCTTTTACAACCTATCTTACATCCATCTTTTCAAACAAACATATAGAAAAGTAAGTAACCCAACCCAAAAATTAGTCACAAAGAACAAATTTAAAAAACAAGTGGCATTGTATATTCCAGTTATCCCTACCCAGTCTGCAACTGTGTGGTGACAGTCACCTCAATTCAGGTCCAGCCGCAATAGTCTCTACTATAATAGCCCACACAACCATTGATAATGTAACACCTCACTCCTGCAACTCCAGTAAAACAGCTCTAAAATTTATAAACATTAACCATAGAAGCGTCTGTAACAAAGTAAGTGAACTGCATCCTTTCATATCTCATTACAACCCTGACATCCTTTGAAAGACACTGAAATCCTCCCTCCAGGATATTGAAGCCTTTGTGCAGACTGTAGATCCAAAAAGTAGGTGGGGTAGCTATTGTATACCCAAAGCACCTGAACATATCCATTTATCAAAATAAATAAATAAATGACCATCCCTCGTTAAGTAATGCAGCGATTTTTTTGCCTTACTCAAGTTAAATTCTTATAAGACCATATGTACTGTAGCCCTTATGTATTCCCCTGGCAATAACATCAGCACAGCAGTGGACATACTATCTTGGGCATCTACCAGTGTTCCCCAAGAAACCATTAATCTTGGGAACCTTCACATAGACTGGGCCCAGATTATACCAAATAACCACACTATGATTATTAACCTATATGGTTTCTGTCAGCTTATCAATACACCAAGATATAACAAGCCCTTCTCTAAGGCCTCTACACTAGATGTTATTATCTCATCTAGACTTAGTAGTATCTATAAATATGGCACACTAACTGACAACCTAAGTGACCACCTGCCCAGTTTTGCAATTAGGCTTGTATGCATTCCAATAAAACATCATGCATACAAGCATACGTAACCTATCCAATTTTAATGTAGACAGTTTCATCTCCACTCTCAAGTAACACAATTGGAATATGTTAAAAAATTTCCTTTAGATGAAGTTATTCTTGAATTTAACAAAACCTTTTCCAGTATACTGAATGAGAACATGCTCCATCAAGAGAAAGAGTTAAACGTAATCCAGCAACATGGCTATCTAAAAGAAATAGGTAGCTAATTGTGCTTAGAAACAAGGCCTGGAAAGCATGGCACACCAACAAATCGCAGGAAAACTTCTTCACTACAGACTGATAAGAAATAAAACCAAACATGTAAGGTTTGACAAAAACTGCATTACTTTAACTTACAGGCACACCAAATCGATCCTAAAAAATTCTGGTAATCTGTCCAAAATCTATAAAATCCAGGCCAAAGTCAATAACCTACTCCTCCCCAGAAGACACTTCATCAGCAGTCACTAATAACTTTAACAAATACTTTCCTCAAGCTGCAGCCTCACTTATCAAAGACAACCCCACCATCAAACCAGCCCACAACCAACAAAACCCCATGGAAGCTCACTTCTCACTCCTGTCCCTGTGTTCACCATAAGAAAATATCCGCTAAAACTAAAACATACAAGCTCTGCAGCAGACAAAATGCATTCTAATGTTTATATTATTTATTTATTTTACATTTGTTGACCAGGATAGTCCGACTGGATACATGTCCATTTTCAGATGTGGCCTGGGGAGAAAAGCTCCAAGGTCACCAAAATTAGATTAAAGATGCAGTATATACAGTAATTGACATATATAAGCAAGCAATAATGTAATTACCATTTATACAGATGTTACATACCTATGCAAATAATAGTAGTTCTGGGGTTAACGAAAAACAGAGAGTAGGTCTTCATTAAGTAGTTCAAGTCAGTTATTAAGTCTTACAGTTATTTACAGATACAATATTTACAGTGGTTACTTGCCAAAACACATTAGAGTTAGAGAAGGTCAAGGACAGGACAGTGCCACAGTTAAGCCAAAATAACTATTTTAGTCTCATTGTCAAGAAAAGTTAGTCAGGTTTACTACCATGACATAGCCAGTTTAACGTCAAATATAGTTTGTCTAGTCTTGAACTGGCTCAGGGAGTTGAGCAAAGTAATTTCCGTTGGGGGAGAGTTCCAGGTTCTGCTAACAGAGTCTGCGAAGAGAGAATTTCATAAAAATTGCAGCTGAAGCTCTGTCGTATTCAGTGTCTATACTAATAAACAGATCCATTCTAGAATGTTAGGGTCCAGACATTTGGAGGAAGTCATACATACTTCCTCTTCATAAAGGAAGACCCTCTGCTGACCATTCCAACTTCAGGCCAATTGCCATCCTGTCACCATTATCTAAAATATGAGAAAAGTGTATCCATTCCCAATTACTTCAGTACCTTATCATAAACAATCCCCCCTTCCCCACACAACATGCCTTTCTTCCCAACCATAGCACCACTTCTACCTTAATTAACTTTGCTAATCCCAGTAATAAAAACAGAAGTACCAGAAACCTACTATCATCCTTATTCCTAGACCTGTTCAAGACTGTTTCTCACCATACAGTATTACTAAAACTCTTTTTCTGGGTTCTGTTCCCCTCCTCTCTCTCCTGGTTTAACAGCTTCCTAACAGATTCCAAGCAATCAAATGGCAGCAAGAATACTCTTCATTTCTACCCAATACTGTAGGAATGTTTCAAGGTTCCATACTTGGACCCCTCCTGTTTAACATATTTATAAGTGGTCTACACACTGCTTCTAAACACTCCACTCTTGTACGATATGAAGATGACTCTACACTCATTTGCACAGCCTCTAACCTACAAAAACTTTAAGAAATTACTCAAGAATCCATTACGTCCACAGAATCCTGGCTAGACAGTTCCCAACTCCTGTTAAAGCCCCAAAAATTAAATTACTACTTTTCACCCCAAAAAAACATTCTCCAAAGCAAAACTCTTGCCAAAATCACTTTATTAAATAACACCCTGAGTGAACATGTCCCTAACACCAAACTCTTAGGAGCCACATTTGATGACAACTTTAAATTTGACCTACACTTCCAAATTGTTATTAAAAAACACATACTAAAAGCTTGGCCTCTTGTATAGAAAACAGCTGTACCTAACAGACAGAACTAGAGAAGCCATAGCTAAAGCCTACCCTACTGTATGCTTCCGCACTCTTTACAAATCTACAAATGTCCACACAAACAAATATGGAACAATACTACAGTAAAATAGCTCACTTTGCTATATAAATCGTCCCTTTAGAACTCATCAGTGTTCTGCCATTGAACAACTGTACTGGACTGAACTTCCATATCACTTCCACTATAGTCAGCTAGTAATATCTCATACGACAATATACTAACCTGATAAGTATCATGCAATAAACGGCCTGCTTCAACACTACCAGCCTAACAAAGTTCTTTACTGTATAGACAAACTCCTCCTTTCCATCAGTAAAGCTCAAAATGCATCGTGAGCCTCCTTATAGTCAAACTCTGTAGCTACCCTCTGGAATGCCCTTCCATATGCTGTCAGGCTTCTTAAAAACCAACAGGCATTCAAAACACATCTAAGAAAACACCTGTCAGCATCCTGGCTCTGTGGATGTTGGCTCAACTCCCTGAGCCAATTCAAGACTAGACTTAAACTACATTTGACGTTAAACTGGCTATGTCATTGTAGTAAACCTGACTAACTCTTGTTCTCCTCTACTCTGTCTCCAACTATAACTCTGTCATCACCCACCCCACGTTCTTCCTATGCCTCTCTTAACTCCTTTACCACTCATTCGTTTATATCTCATAATTAATTCAACCTTTTGCTTTCCACTCTTTGTAAATAACTCCTTTCTCCTTATTGTGACATCTACTGTACTGCATAGTTATATTTAGCTATATCTATATAGAGTAGCATTGATATAAGAAGGAAGCCTTACAAGCCTTATAAGTATGTACAGTTAGTATGTCATCTGTTATGATATTGTAAAATGTATTTTAATTATATCCAGCCTAATATTGTTGATATTATATAACTTAAAAGATTTTGTTTGTACTGCATGTACTGGAGCTTTTCTACGTGGGCCTCCACTGAAAAGGGGCTTTTGTGCCCAGCTGGACTTCCCTGGTAAACAAATCTTAAATAAATTGATTGTATGATAGGAAATGTAAAAATTAACCACCCTGGTGGTTTGTTGCCATTAATAAACTCTATGACGAAAGAAAATCCCTAAGTTATGTAGCGGATCCAAAATTCCTTCTCACAGAAAATATCAAACGCATTGGAAAAAAAATGAAAAAGACTCTAAACTTATTCAAACTGACACCTGTTCTAACCCAATAGACATTGCCAGCATCCTTGCTGACAAATTCAGGGCCAACTTCATCCCCCAAACTTCTGTCCAATGCCCTAAAATACCTGAACCTGTTTACTCCCTCATTATCTCTAAAGGTCATTTACTGAAAGCACCAACCAAGACTAAAAATACTTCCTCCACAGAACCTAACAGTATACCTGTTTGGTTAATAGTGTCAACACACTACTTAAACTATGTTTAGCTACTGGTTTTGTCCCTGACAATTGGCACACTGCAGAGGTGATACCCATTCGTAAGGGGCCTTACAACCAATTCCGGTAATTACCGACCCATTAGTCTTACTAACCTCATCTGCAAAGCCATGGTAGATTTCTTCAAAAGATTATGGAGACTGCAGAGTGTAGCCATGTGGAACATGCAGCATATCTTGACCTGCTCAAGGCCATCTACACAATTCCCCATGCTGGTGTCATACAGAAGCTAAATGCTTTAAAAATCGACCCATGTGCGGAAGACTGATAAACTGGCTGACAGACAGAACCCATGCAGTGCGAGTTGCAGTTGACTCATTAGAAAGTATGAAAGTGACCATCCGCATTCCTCAAAGCTCAGTACTGGGACCTCTCCTATTTAGACTTCTTGGATCTCCAAGTAGAAAGCCAAAACCTCTGGCTAACAGTCTGTAAGTGACTGTAAACTGAGGACTGTTATTAAGTCACCCTCTGACACCCAAACCCTCCAGAATGAACCCTCCCTAGTAAACTCTGTGTGCTAAAAAATGTCCTCAGACTAAATGCTAAAAAGTGTAGTATCATCACTTTTGGTGTACATTCCCAATAGCGTATTGATAATACACCACTACAGCCAACAATGTAGTCAGGGACCTAGGAACCTAAGTTTATAATTCCATCTCTTTTAACATGTAATCCTTCTATTTAGCAAAGCTAATTGCCAAAAGAATATTATCAAGTTCGAAGAAATAATCACTCCCTTATACTTAGCAATTGTCAGACCAATTATAGAGTACAATTCCCACTTGGCGATGCATCTCACTAAGCATATCAGACAATTAGAACAATCCCAGAGGTTCCTAACCAAAAAAGAGTACAGGCCTACATTTTCTGGGTTATCAAGAGAAGTTGGAAACTGTATGCCTTTATTCTCCATTTTATAGACATTTGAGAGGAGATTTCTGTCTTTCTTCACTGTGCCGTTAGAGACCCAGTTGTCCTGGACCCCATGTATCTCCTTAATTCTAATGGCTCCGTCAACACTAGAAGTAGGACCTAAATCTTCACTAACTGATACATAAAACACTGTGGAGGAACAGGTTTATAATTCATTGCCTCCCTAACCTCCGAAATAAACTCCCTTTGCCTGTTAAGCAGTGCAGCTGTGTATCTTACTTTAAAAATTTGTATTTATTTATTTATTTAACATTTGTTGACCGGGAAAGTCCGACTAGGTTCCACAGATCCTGTTTTCAGCGGAGGCCCGGGGAGAAATGCTCCAGAAGAATAACTATAAAAGAAAAATAACCTAGATGACTGAATGTTTTTTTTTTTCACAAATTTGCGCCAGGTTGACTGGCATGGCCTTCTTGGAGAAAGGAGGTGCTGCTTGATAGAAGGTACTGGCAGGGCATAAATGGTCATAAGACTCAGTAGCCTTAGAATGTCAGTGAAACTGTGAATATATGATAAGGAGTGCATGAGAGCAACTGTGCAAAAGAAATGCAGAAGGAGGAAAAAGATGTGGGGAGAAGCAAACATTTAGAGAGACCTACACAAGGCTGGGGTGGGATGGTCAGTGTAATGTAAAAGCATTGCTTTGAGAGGTGGAGAGAGATGGGTCGGGAAGAATTGGTTCTGCTCAAATTTATTGGTTAGATTTCACTGCATAAACACCTTTCACATTAATTCTGACTTGTACATTTCCACAGCTGTGTTGAACATCATAGCTTAACTCCTTTCAAAATGTAATTATTTATTTCAATTGTTAACTGGGACTGTACTAGCTGGTCCACATTTCAGTAGACTTTGATGAGAAAACAACGTGCCCCGGGATTCATGAACCTCAGCGCAAGGGCAGCGTTAGCCTTGCGCCGACTGTGCGGCGTAGAGATGGCACAGCAGCACCACATGCATATTAATGAAGGCGCGCTGCCGCAACAGCCACGTGCATAGGAAATGTACGCGAGTGCAGGGGATGTGTCCAAGTGCAGCACGGAGGCGTGAACATGTCAGCTGCATAGGCGCAACCTAAAATGCTGACTAGTACAGCCTGCCTGTAATAGTAATCACTCCTGTCAGTGTCCGTGGGTACTGAAATGTATGCAAAGCATACAAGACAGTTTTGCAAACACCAAAATAAAAAGTAAACACAAAGGCATGTAGCTGAATATTAAGTCCCCGTCCCTCGAACAAATGACATTTAAAACCTCGTGCCCATATTCTATTGTATCATCGATAGTTATACCAAGTGGAAGCGAAATGCATTGTGTTAGTGCGCCGCCAATTGCTAAGCCTAGCCCAATGGTTAGGGCTACCACCTGTCCCACATTGTGAGGGACAGTCCCCCTCTAGGCAGTTGTGTCCATACCAAAACCATTATAAATGTCAAATGTCATGCGATTGTAGGACATAGTTATGTCCCATATTTTATGTAATAGTCCCATACAATACTTATTTCCGTATGTAAAATACCTAAATGTTACAGGAAACAGAATAAGCAAGTAAACAAAACAGAATGAGCAACTAAACTGCTACAACAATAAGCTTACATTTAGGCATAAAACTAAAGTACTATCCTTTGTACTGACCGTGGGTATGTGTTGGCCTGAAAATCTGATGTGTGTCCCGAAAATGTCCCATCTTGGTCATATGAAAAGGTAGCAACCCCACCACTGGTCAGAGCATTCGCCCAATATCTGCCCATTCGCGGTCCAAGTCGTCCTTGTCAGGACGGCCCAAAGATGAACGGGTATTACCTGGGTCTACCTACCATGTCATGAAAGATAAGTATTTGCGTGTACCTATGTGTGTGAAGTACAGCATGTGGCAGATCAGAAATGCTAGGGTGGTCCTCATAACAATATTGGTACCAGAGATATGTAGTGTACGCAATGTGTTCTGTTGACTGTGCCATGGGCCATCAACCAGAGAAGGGATGGATGGTGTCTGTGGAATATGGGGATGGGGCGGTGACGGGTAATGTAATAATTCCGCAAGAGGAGACTGGGTTGGATGCACAATAGGTGAACTCGAGGTGTATGAGGGAGCAGTGGGTGAATCAGAAAGATAACCAAAGAACAAACATTCACATCCGCAATACAACCTGACAGGCCATACTGTAGAACACAATCCCACAAACATATGAACATTAAAATGTGCGATACACATGTACAGAAACGTTACTGGCACATACCCACATAATCTGGTCTGAACTGAGACATCCAACCCCAACACACCTGGATACATAATTAAATACCCATCATCCCCTCCAAAGCACACCACCCCCCCCCCTCTTTGTGAACGTCCACCGAAACCACCCATACTCGGGCTGCTAGCTTGGCACAGCCATATCTGCACATAGTGACCCCTACTCATATCTAGTAGGCAGCCTCACCCTAGGCAGTCTCAGGATTGAAAACTATGTATTCCTTGCATGTATAACCCTGCCTCATTTTCGTAAAGCCAAAGGAATCGAGGTCATCGGTCCCCACAATTTTTGGATATCCCTCATGGTATAAGTATCTGTTCTAAACATTAGACTTGGTGTCACGACACGATGTCCAGTCCTGTAGCTATCTGGACACAAGTTGTACGAGCAATCCCACAAGACTGCTCAGCCTCCAGCCTGTCCTGCAGAACCTACGACCCGGGATTAAACACCTGACCGTGATGCACGTCTCCCCACGTGCATTATCGGGAATATATACCTTACACATTCGCATAGTGGCAGTCGGATATAGGGTGATTAAGGCACGTAAAGCAGATGTAAGTAGGGTTACCACTTGTCCCACTTTGCGAGGGACAGACCCTTTTTGGGCAGTTGTGTCCTGACCAAAAATAATACAATGGCAAATGTCCTGTGATTGTAGGAAATAATTATGTCCCATATTTCATGTAACAGTTGCATAAAACAGTTATTTCTGTATGTAAAATACTTAAATGTTACAAGAAACAAAATAAGCAACTAAACTGCTACAAGAATAAGCTTTCATTTAGGCAAATAAGTAAAGTTCTAACCTTTGTACTGACCGTGGGTATGTGTCTGCCTGTAAAATCTGACGTGTGTCTCGAAAATGCCCCACTTTGGCCATTTGTAAAGGTGGCAACCCTAGACGTAAGCGGGTATGCAAGCATGTGTGCGCGACGGTAAGTGGCAGTGATTCAATGGTATGGGAAATGTAAATAAGCAAGTAGGTGTATATGCATGTGTATGTACAGACCAACATAGCTATATATATATATATATAGATATAGATATAGATATAGATAAATATGTAGATATATATATATATATATATATATGTAGATATGAAGAATGAACATGGTCACAATATAGCAGTCATAATGAATGTAAAGGGAAACAGCAGCGGAACCCCCCCCCCCGTAATATTTAGTGCTGTTATATATCAGGATGGCCAGAAGTAAGCACACCTCTGCACCCCCAACCACAGGTAGGACGCTAAAAGTGGAACTAATGATGTCCCCGTGCTACGTCTGACTTTCAACTAGGTACAGGGCAGTCCCGGTCCCCAGTCGGACAAGCCTAAACCCGGATGACCACATGAACACCCTGACAATCGAATACACGTATGTGCCAGGACTATAGGATTTGGAGGTCTGAATATCCTCTGAGTGAGTCAACATGCGGCAAGGGTCCAGAGCAGTAGGGAATGGCGCATGTGTAGTTTTGCGATTTTTCCCAACAAGAAAATGGATGCCTGCTGTGTTAATGAAGTGTTGAGTCGTGTGTTCAGGTAACTATGAACCATGGGTATAAATATCCTCGGAGTGAGTCAACATGCGGCAAGGGTCCAGAGCAGCAGGGAATGGCGCATGTGTAGTTTTGCGATTTTTCCAACAGGAAAATGGATGCCTGCTGTGTTAGTGAAGTGTTGAGTCGTGTGTTCAGGTAACTATGAACCATGGGTATACATATAAATGAAGCAGAACACCAGTAGTTTAGTGGTTAGAGCATCCGACTATCGAGCAGACGTTGCCGGTTCGACTGCAGCACACACCATTTATGACTCGTAATCCGTATATGAGCATATCTTGCTAATTTTGTGCTGTATAACGATATAATACCAATTAAATGTGAACAGGGGTGACGTATCACAGTAAGAATGTAGACGGATTTTGCGTGACGTGAATTGGCAGTTAAATGGAAAACCGCAGCTGATAAGTGTTGTACTCACCCTTTGTCCAACGGCCCTTGTTCCACCCAGCAACACAATATACCGCGTCAGCCAGACCCGATGCCAGGGTAGCAGACAGCACAGTCATTCAATAGTATGATCAAAGTAATTAAATCATATAGATGTGTATGCATGTGTACGTAGACACACACACACATACACACACACACACACACACACACACACACATATATATATATATATATATACATACACATATAGGGTAACCACCTGGCCCACTTTGCGAGGGACAGTCCCTGTTTGGCCAGTTGTGTCCTGTACACTTAGTGTCAAATGGCAGATGTCCTGAGATTTAATGACAAAAATATGTCGTATATCTATGTAATAGTTGCATAAAAGTTATTCTGTATCTGAAACACCTAAACGTAATAAGAAACTGAGTAAGCAACTAAAATGCTACAAGAATAAGCTGTCAATTAGGCATAAAAGTGAGGTCCTGTCCTTTGTACTGGCTGTGGGTATGTGTCGGCCTGCAAAATCTTGACGTGTCGGCCTGCAAAATCTTGACGTTTGTAATAAATAAGTCCCACTTTGGCCATTTGAAAGGGTGGCAACTATATATATATATATATATATATATATATATATATATATATATATATATATATATATATATATATCTATATATATATATATATATATATATATATATATATATATATATAGATATATATATATATATATATATATATATATATACACACACACACAGAACGAACATGGGAGCAAGAAAGCAATCATAACGAATGCAAAGGAATATAGCTGGCCAGAGGTGGCCAAAATCCCTGAGTCTGTAACCACAGGTAGGATGCTAACAGTGGGAGTAACCTTGTCCACGTGCAAAATCTGTCTTTAAAACGGGTACAGGGTTGTTCCGGTCCCCAGTCAGACAAGCTTAAACCCGGATGACCACATGAACACCCTGACAATCAAACACATGTATGTGCCAGGACGATAGGCTTTGGAGGTCTGAATATCCTCGGAGTGAGTCAACATGCGGCACGGGTCCAGAGCAGTAGGGAATAGGGAATGGCGCATGTGTAGTAGTGCGGTTTTCCCAAAAGGAAAATGGATGCTTGCTGTTTAAGTGAAGTCCTGAGGCATGTGTTTGGTTAACTATGAACCATGGGTATACATATAAATGAAGCCGAACACCAATAGTGTAGTGGTTAGAGCATCCGCCTAACAAAAAGGCATTCACGGTTCAAGTTCGACTATAGCACATATCATTTTCCTTGTGGAATGAATGTCGCTCTGCTGTAAAGCCGACATTTAAACATGTAAAAGTGAACGTGTGTATCACATGAGACTATTAACCAGATCCTTTCAATCAAAGTGGTACTGTCATAATGAATAAGGCACAAGTAAGCACAAATTAGAGGCAGTAAACATATGTAATGCACAGTTAGCATAGACGAGTGCGCCTGCGCGGATGTAAGCAGCTCCCAGCATAGGAAATGTATGTTTGTATGTACAGATGTAATATATATATATAGATATATATATATATATATATATATATATATATATACACACACACACACATATATATATATATATATATATATATATATATATATATATATATATATATATATATATACATACACACACACACACACACACACACACATATATATGTGTGTATAGATATATACATGAAATATATATATATATATATATATATATATATATATATATATATATATATATATGAAGAATGAACGTCATAACAATAAAGCATACACAAGGGATGTGAAGGGAATCAAGAGCAATTATGGTATTATATAGTGCTTTCAGCGTATGTCATAAAAAGCTGCCCAGGAGTGAACAGAGCACCGCTACTCACACCACAGGCAGGGTTTTACCAGTGGGAATATCATTGTTGAATTGCCAAGTCTACTTTACACACAGACGGAATGTAGTCCCATGCCGGGACCGCCAAAAATTGGAAAGCGCAAATGGTCGTATTCCATAACCCCAGGAAAGGCACGTATGTGCAAATATACATGGCGGGAGACCCTGTGAATACACGAGGCAGGACAAAATGTGTGTAGGGCCCAAAATGCTCTGGAGAGGGCAGTGTGTAAAGGTGTGTCATGGCTGCGATAACAAGTGGATAATGGAAGTTACCCATGTAAATTCAACACGGGTGGGGTGGAGGAACTATAGGTATGCAATGATGGATCCAGGCATGCATGGCCCGGTTCTAATGGACCGCCCTGTGGAGGTCAGCTAGTTCGTAATAGGTATGTATGCATACACACATACAGACAACAATATGTTGAAGTACATTCTCTGTAACACATGCATTCCATTTGTTGACATAAATAATAGGAATGTGCACATGCAAACTTCGACAGTAGATGGAATAATAGGCTGTGCAGAAGAAGGATGGGTCGAATCACACTGTATCACATTCCAGTTACCATCGGTAATCCGTACATGAACATATTGCTTCATCTGTCCACTGTATAACGTGCTAAATACCGATTACAGGATAACTGGAGTGAAGTGTCGGTGTCATAATGAATAAGGCACTAGTATGCTGGTGAAGCATATATAAGCACCATTATGCATGTGTAAGTGCGTATGAGTGGGGAATGTATTGACACACAGATGTATATGTATATATATATATATATATATATTTAAATATATATATATATATATATATATGTATGTATAGACACACACACACACACACATATATATATATATATATATATATATATATATATATATATATATATATACACATACACAAATATATATATATATATATATATATATATATATATATATATATATACATACACACACAAATATATATATATATACAGCAAGATATGAATATACATGTATGCATACATATGCAGATATATCTGTATATATTAATGTAAATAGATATAAAAATGTTACAGTAAATATGCACATGTTTATAACTAAGTTATGTTAGAGCAGTTATGGGTAACATATGTTCAGACTGGGCATATGTTGGTGGGAGTTCCAATAAACAAACGTCTACCTCCCACTCCCCCAGCTAGGCCGCTGAGACATACAGACACGCAATAAAAATAAATACACCACTGCTTCCCAGACCACCGGCTGGAAACTACCAGTGGGAGAGATCTACAAGGTCTACACTTTAAACATGGACAGCGACGTCCCTTGTGGGACACCAAAAATTATGTTCTTCCAGCCAAGACCAGTAAAGATTGCTGCGACCAGGATGTAGCTGTACATGGAGCAGTAGGTTGTGTAAGTCTGATAACACATGGGTTGACAAAGTACGACATGTGTCCCGACACGGGGAGAGTGGGCAGTGTGTTCATACCCCACCTGTGCCCACAGTAAGGATGAGTGCTGTAGAGGAGTGGCAGGTAGAGGAACTATGGGTATGCGATTATGGGCTTAGGCGTGCAGATGTTGGCTGGCAGAGATGTATTAGGACTGCCCTCTGGATGTAAGTAATATTCTGATGTGGTTATAGCAGACACCCATACCTCCCAAACCTTAAGAGCACATCTACTGGATAGTCTGTAAACCATTGGGGGAACACATAGGGACCATATCATTGAAATGTCCCCGATTACCAGGGATGTCCGTGATTATGAATCAGGATCTAACACAGTCCCAACTAAACCCTTCTAGAACTAGTGATATTAGGAGGAAAGGTGGCGGAATACACGTAATGAATAATGACAACATGTAAGAGTCCTAAACAGCATGTACCTCAGACAATGTGTATAAATACATATGTGCTGTGGGTCCGTCAATGTGTCAGGTTAATAGCACCAACCTTCTAAATGTGTCCGTGAGGTTGTTATGCAGTGTCCCTGATTCAGTGCTCATTCTTCCCCATTCGTATGAGAGGTCTGCTAGTGAGAGAAAGCGCATGTTCCGCCGACTACCTTAGAAAGATGATAGAATAATAGGGTTGGGGTTGCCACTTGTCCACGTTTGCAAGAGACACTCCCCTTTGGGCAGTTGTGTGCGGCAAAATAAATGTAATTATGGCAAATGTCCTGTGATTTAGGACAAAGATTTCCTCTATTGTCTGTAGTAGTTGCATAAAACAATTATTTTGTATCTGAAACAACTAAATGTTATAAGAAACAGTATAAGCAACTATAATGCTACAAGAATAACCTCTTGTTTAGGCAAAGCAGTGAAGTTCTCTACTGGCTGTGGCATGTGTTGCCCTGCAAAATCTAACGTCTACATACAGGTCCTATAGGGTTGCCACCTTTCCAAATGGCCAATGTGGACATGTTCTGTAGAAATGTCAGACTTTCCAGGACAAAACATACATACAGCCATGCATAGCACAGAATTATACTTATTTGCACAAATAAAAGCTTATTCTAGTAACATTTGAATTGCTTATGCTACTTCACATAACATATAGAAGTTTCATATATAAAATAACTGTTTTATGCAACTATTAAAGAAATGTAGAATATAATATTGTTCTGTAATCAGGACATTTGCTATGTCTTGATTATTTTTGCAGGACACAACTGCCTAAAGAGGGACTGTCCCTCACAAAGTTGGACAGGTGGTAACCCTAAAGTCCCAACTTGGCCAATTGAAAAGGTGGCAAACCTATAATAGGTATGCGGTAGCATGGCTCGGCTGATGGATGTGGCTCTCAAAACCCAACTACTTGTCTGTATTGAAGAGTCTCGGTTCCCTTGTATCAGCCAGACAGGAGCAGATTGTATGAGGAACACACAAATGATATTAATTCACTGGACAGGCCGCTGATTCCGTACAGTCGAACGCCATGCCATCGCCTAATGGGCTGCCATTCCCGATACTGCTGTAGTCATGTAGTCTGATGTAATAGGCATCACAAGGTGGGAGCAGATTGTATGAGGAACACACAAATAATATGATTAATTCACTGGACAGGCCGCTGATTCCATACAGTCAAATGCCATGCTGTCGCCTAATGGGCAGCCATTCCCATTACTGCTGTAGTCATGTAGTCCGATGTAATAGGCATCACAAGGTGGGAGCAGATTGTTTGAGGAACACACAAATAATATGATTGATTCACCGGACAGGCCGCTGATTCCATACAGTCGAACGCCATGCCGTCACTTAATGGGCAGCCATTCCCGATAACTGTAGTCATGTAGTCCGATGTAGTAGGCATCACAAGGTGGGAGCAGATTGTATGAGGAACACACAAATAATATGATTAATTCACTGGACAGGCCGCTGATTCCATACAGTCAAATGCCATGCTGTCGCCTAATGGGCAGCCATTCCCATTACTGCTGTAGTCATGTAGTCCGATGTAATAGGCATCACAAGGTGGGAGCAGATTGTTTGAGGAACACACAAATAATATGATTGATTCACCGGACAGGCCGCTGATTCCATACAGTCGAACGCCATGCCGTCACTTAATGGGCAGCCATTCCCGATAACTGTAGTCATGTAGTCCGATGTAGTAGGCATCACAAGGTGGGAGCAGATTGTATGAGGAACACACAAATAATATGATTGATTCGCTGGACAGGCCGCTGATTCCATACAGTCAAACGCCATGCCGTTGCCTAATGGGCAGCCATTCCCAATACTGCTGTAGTCATGTAGTTCGATGTAATAGGCTTCACAAGGTGGGAGTAGATTGTATGAGGAACACACAAATAATATGATTGATTCACCGGACAGGCCACTGATTCCGTACAGTCGAAAGCCATGCCATCGCTTAATGGGCAGCCATTCCCGATACTGTAGTCATATAGTCCGATGTAATAGGCATCACAAGGTAATATTGTGGTCCTCGCTCCCACCCAGGTGTGTGATGACAGATGCAAGCACCAATGTCGGTGCATTTGCAAGTGCGGGAGCGAGCAGGTGTAAGCGTGTTTGGCTACCAGTATGCGAGTATTGCACTGGTAAAGCTATGTAGAGGCTAACTGAGTGTAAAAAGCTGTAACCAGAGGTCAGCAGTGCTTAACACCGTGCAAACCCACGCACAACCGCTCCCAACTGTTTTAATGTGCCTTACTCCCTCCGTATCCAATGGGCTTGTTCTGCCCTGCAACCAAGTAAACGTCCTTTGCAAGGATCGGAACCAGGACCC
Source organism: Protopterus annectens (assembly GCF_019279795.1). NCBI lineage: Eukaryota > Metazoa > Chordata > Ceratodontiformes > Protopteridae > Protopterus > Protopterus annectens. The sequence goes on from NC_056734.1 coordinate 932,444,211, forward strand.
TGCGCACACAGCTAATGTGAATTACCAATATGCCATGGCAGATATACAGACAACGGACAGTACCACAAACATATCATACAGTTCAGTCATTCAACAGTATAGGAATGTATCCCATCATGTAGATATATATGTGAGTGTTTATGTTCAGCATATAGATACATACATATATAGAGATATATCAGGTACATACCATGTGGCAACAAAGCATTACAAACAAATGAAATGGGAAAGACCAGCGACGCCTGTATTATGTAGTGGTGTTGCTCTATGTGATCTCAAGACTCCCTCAGACAGACATGTGTCAGTCATACATGCAAATAATTGTACATTGGCCGTATACATCACTCTGTGCATGTAATGTACATTGACACAACAGTACCTGTCCAATCATTATGCGTGAACAGTACTCTTGCAAGGTGCTGTGTGCAACATCATCATCATGATAAAGGTAAATGGGGTAACCAAGAGGGACTGGTAGTGTTGTGTGTACAATGGGGTCATCCTCATCACGTGTACCTGGACCATGTAGGAGTGATGTGCATACCAGGATCGTGCACCTGAGGGACAGGGGTGAGGATAACAGGAGTATGTTGTGATGCATATTACAAGGGTTTCATGTGTCCAGTGGGCACGTGTGTGTAATGGACAGCTATGTATAGGGCAGATGTTGTCCTAGGAGCTGATTGGCCTAATGTTTCCGTAGGTGAGGGTTGGATGTAGGGAAAGGAGTGTAAGTATGGCCGTGGAGGATAGGTAGGATCACAGAAAAGACAGCATACAGGGTTGGTATATGACACAAATGGGTGGGATACACCCCGGACGGGGATGGGTGTTCGGCATTCACAAGCCCATGGGAACAGTGGGACGGAGGTCCCCAGCCATGGGCAACTGCCACTGCACCTCCACAGCTGCAAAGGAGGCAGTGCTGGGAGCTGTCCAGGAGGGGCAGCATCACCCTGTAAATGTGACACTCCACCCTTGAGCTGGCATATCTGGCTTCGGAACCCCTTAGTGAGCCACCAACGCAGCATGTCCGGGACTGCACGATAGCAGACATGTACCATGTCTGGTCCTGCTGCCAGGGGGGACATGCTCCATCCTCAGTGGTGGTACCACCAGAAGTTGGTGGAGAGCCAAAAGAGGTTGATGTCTAAGGCTGGGCCCCAGATGTGCTAGTGCCTGGTGCCATGGTCAGCTGAAGTGGGACAGGAGGTTCTGTCGGGACCTCCCAACCCATTCAGTCTATGGGTTGCAGTTTAAACCCACATATGGCGTAGTGATAGACAACAGCATACAGGATTACCTACGACAGTATGCATAGATATCACCAGTAACCCAACACAACAGATGGTATACATTTGCAGAGGGAGCACAACACATGCATATATACTGCATGTCATCTGTACAATGTGTAGTCGACGTGTGACCGCAGCTATGAACAGTTGCCCATTATTGGCTTGTCACTGGGAACCCCAGACAGTCTCTGTCATACCACTGTCTCATGTGACACATGTCCAGTCAGGGATGCGATGGCAGTAACACATCCCTATCATCATGTACTGTCTGCAATTCCCACACCATGCTTCTGCTGTGCACAGATGTGTGTTCAGTATATAACACAGGAAACAAATGGTTGCACGCACTGACCAGTTCACAGATGGCCCTAAAGATGGGGGTCCCTCATGAACAGAGTACTGTCATGTCTGTATTATAACATGCAGAATAGCCATTACCACACACATGTTAAACAGGCAGTAGTCTCAATGCAGCATAGTTACACTTACATGCTGTAGTTATGTGTGGCACATCACCCTCCTGTCTTTAGGCTACTTCCCACTATGGAAAATGATTGAGGTACATCCAGATATCATCTGTGATGCCGTGTCAGAACACCACATCCAGGTGCCACTCACAGCGACTGTCATGGCCAAATAACAGCATGTTTTCCTTAGATAGTGTACTGTGTTTATCATGCGGATGGCTATGGGAACACCATCACAGCTGTACCATATGCAATTAGCTAGAGGATGACTGCAATAGGTGCAGAGGCCATCACCTGACCATGTCCATCACTTACAATACACATGCTGCTGCTGTGCAGGTGTACTCCTTCACATCCACAAGTGTGTGTGGGTGGGACAGGCAAAGTACACCAGGGAAGGGCTTGGAAACTTAACCATAAGCATCATCTGCCACAGGCCAAGCAGTACAGGGGTCAAACCCCTGACTACTCATTACTATTACATGTGCATGACGTTACTACATGTGCCACAAAGGTGACATGTTGCTGTACTATAAGAACATATATGTGTGTGTAGGTGAGTGTCATCTGCAACAGAGAAATAGTAGACATACATTAGGTGTGACACACATGGCTGTCCACGTGAACGGATGCCATTGTCACCACAACCACACTTTCTAATGGACACGCATTGACACCTTTGCCAGGGCCACAAATACACGGCGTAGCTACTTAATTTGCCACACTGCAGTATTGCACAGGACCACATGCACCACAGGTTCTATGGGCTAGGGCATTTGAAAGTGCTTGACATCTGTTGGTATGCCAACGAGGGTTATACTGGGAGTGACTGTGGTGGGGAGCATCACAGCCCGCACACAGACACAGGGTGCCAGTACTGGCATGCAGGTATGCATTGCTTCATGGGTGTGTAGTGGTTGGCTGTGCAAGATGGCTGTACAAGGCTGGGTGAGGGGTAATCCTTGGCATCGCGTCACCCGACCTTGGTGTGCAGTGCAGGGGTGTACGGTCTGCAATGTCCCACACAGATGGGTACTGCATTAATCTGGCCTGACATCCTGGTTACCAATGTGTATGGCCAAAGCTTTGCAATGCATGCCATGTCTGTGTTTGATAGTCCTTCACGTGGACATTGCCTGGGATGTGCATGTCCCATAATACTGTACAGTGACATGTACAGGTGTACCTGGTTTGGCAGACACATGTTGTGTACACAGCATGTTATCCCCCGATACGCCAATAATGGCCTGGTGTGGCGAAACCTACTTATAGTGAGCAGGTCGACCCTGCACCTGCATGGATAGTATGATACAGGTATTCCATGGTGTCAGTGGCATGGGTCCATACAGGGCACATGTGTACAGTATTGTCTGGCCTCTGTGGATCACATTTGATGGCACCACATATGTTGCAGGCATTCAGTGTGGAACATAGTGAAGGCACAATGTCCGCATATATGTGCCTATTGTACTGTTGTATGGGGTGCCATGTCCTCTGCAGGCCACTGCATTTACACCATGCCTACTTTCTGTCATCAATGTGCATGGTACTAGCAACATAGCGGGATATCCTAGGCAAGTTTGTTTGTGCATGGCACATTGATGCGGGACATATACCGGGTACTAGTAGGGCTGCATACTTTGTTCACCGGGCCTTTTGCCAGATGTATGGGTATGGCTTGCCAACACAGTCCCATGGCTGACTGACAGCTGTACTCCTCGTGAGGTGGCCAATGTGTCATGAGACGGACACCATATAGGAAAACTACAAAATCCACTCCCAAACATGTCCAATGGTAAGGCAATCACGGCCACCTCTACACAGGCTCTGACAGACAAACACACACTTGCCATGTCCTGTATACAAACCCCTACCGTATCACACTGCAGCAATACGCATTTAGGGCATGCACTACGGCGAATACTGGGTTGCGGCACGCCTACAGGTGTATACCTAGGTGGGTGACAACAGCAGGAATGACAAAGGTGGTCATGCGATTTGTACAGAGAGTGCATACTCTACAAAGCACTGTACTTGTCTCATGCAGGCAGACACACACATACACACACACACACTTGGCATGTCTGGGATTAGAACACCAACCTAACGACTTTATTACACTATAGCATTACGCAGTTACAGAACACGCTACCGAGATTACTGGGACACAGCACTCCCAGAGCTGTATTTGTAGATGGGTGACATTGTCAGCCTTGACAAAGGTTGTCTAAGAAATGTATGGAGTGTGAGCAGTCTAAAAGCATTACTCAGTCCTCGGGCAGACGGGGACAAACACACACACACACACACACACACACACACACACACACACGGCAAGTCTGGGATTAGAACACCGACCTAACTACATTATTACACTATGGCATTACGCAGTTACAAAATGCGCTACTGAGATTACTGGGACACAGCACTCCCAGACGTGTATTTGTAGATGGATGACATCATCAGCCTTGCCAAAGGTGGGTATAAGAAATGTATGGAGTGTGAGCAGTCTAAAAGCATTACTCAGTCCTCAGGAAGACAGTGACAAACACACACACACACGGCAAGTCTGGGATTAGAACACCGACCTAACTACTTTATTACACTACAGCATTACGCAGTTACAGAACGCGCTACCAGGATTACTGGGACACAGCACTCCCAGAGGTGTATTTGTAGATGGGGTGACATCATAAGCCTTGCCAAAGGTGGGTATAAGATAAATGTATGGAGTGTGAGCAGTCTAAAAGCATTACTCAGTCCTCAGGAAGACAGTGACAAACACACACACACACGGCAAGTCTGGGATTAGAACACCGACCTAACTACTTTATTACACTACAGCATTACGCAGTTACAGAACGCACTACCAGGATTACTGGGACACAGCACTCCCAGAGGTGTATTTGTAGATGGGTGACATCATAAGCCTTGCCAAAGGTGGGTATAAGAAATCTATGGAGTGTGAGCAGTCTAAAAGCATTACTCAATCCTCAGGCAGACGGTGACAGACACACACACACACACACACACACACACACACACACACACACACACGCCAGTGGTGGGAACGGAACACCTGCCTATTTACAGATCACTGTTACAATACTACATACTTACAAGTCGCACCACACAGACTACAAATTTCAAGGCTGTCATTATGACCTTCTAGGGATGCGGACATCAACAGGGATGCTGGCAGTTAAGATGTACATACCTGTGAACCTGTGTGTTTAAAGTAGGAATCCATCCTGACCTGGAGTATGCCCATCTGTGGAGTGGATGACTACTACCACTATACAGGGTTACAATGGCCATGCCCATACACAGAGGCACATAACCGACACAAGGTATCACTGGGCATGCTCAAACACTTAGTAGCACAGGGCTGTTCGGAATGCACTGTGCCCATCTACACAAGGTTGTACTGGGCATGCTCATACACTTAGTAGCACGGGGCTGTCTGGGATGCACTCTGATTCTAAACACGGAAGGCCACAGTGGCCATGCTATTATGGGTAGATGTAAAGAACACATTGTAATGGGCTCTGGTGTTAGTAGTTGTCATTGTTAGCAGGAACACTGCTCTACATATATTTGACACTGGTCTTTTACACAACGTCTGCTGCTGTCCATCACCTTAGATGTACCATCCTATACCAAGCACAATATCACCACTTGCAGTGATGTCTTGCTAGGAGTGGAAACTGCTTGACAACACAATGAGCCTTGCTAGACGTGGCAACTGCTTGAACAACACAATGAGCCAATGTCCTTCTTATAAGTACGAGGTTGTCCAGTGTTTGTCATTCTGGGATGACATGACTGACAGGAGACAGGCCTTTGACACATATCACATGCATCCATGATTCAAGGGAGTGGGGATAATACCCAAGTCGCATCCGCCCATACAGTGCCATTCCAAGGCAAATGTCCTAAACACAGGATACCACACTGACACCTACAGGACAACTGCATTGTATGCTTATGTTAACCAGTGCTAAATGTGTAGCGTCCATAATCACAGCTGTTCACTGTAGATCCAACAATGGGGAGTACTGACATCTGTGCAGTGAGGAACACCTGGATGATGGCTCTGTAGTGCACAATAGCACTACCACCATATACCTCAGAACCAGACATGTGGGCCATAACACAGGTACGGACCGCTCCAGGTGGTGGTGCCCCCACATACATAGAGGCCACTCACATGTACTGACCGGTACCCCCATGAAAGGCATCACAGATGAGTCATGTGCAGGACACAGTGTCCCATGCTGCATTCTAGGATGTAAACTTCAGACACCACCATGCCCTCGGACCACCAGCATGCATCCATGCATGTTGTAGGACATATAAGAGTACACCACCATGGTGGACTGTACCAAGCTCTACAGCAACTGTAGAGAGTACCCATGTACTGACACAGTTGCATCATGTGTTATGCAATGCAATGATACCACTGTCTGTAACCATGTCAGCTGTACACATACCAGGGGCCCTCGGTTATTTACAGCAGTAGCAGATGACTGTTGCTGTACACCAGTACACACCCTCATGTATGGATATGACATACGTGTACCTGCCCTGCGTATGTACATGCCACACACACACACACACACACACACACACACACACACACACACACACACACACACAACATGCATGTAAATAGCATAGCTGTTGTTGTCCTTTGTGCAAACAGGTGGCAATAGCCATTACACACATGCACATGGAATGTAGGTCAATGGCTGCTGAATGCTAACAGTACATAAGGTGTGATATCAATTTTGACAGAGGTAACATTCCCTCTGTACTGATCACCCATTACACCTATCATATCATACAACAGTCCATGTGTCATATATGTGATTACACATGTCCACCAATTGCAATGCCTACAAACATGCCCAAATGACAGGATTGTAGGACCTACACACATGTACATGTAGTGGTGTGCGTTCAGATAACATGCGTGTGCAGTTGCTGATGTATGCAGGTGGCGTGTATCCTAGTACATCATGCAGTTGCAATGCAGCCTCAACATTGCCAACTGTATATGGTGATATGCTGAATGTATAGAAAGATGTACCTCAGGTATGGACAGATGTGTGGAAATAACTAAGTGGTGGGGCATCTTTGCAGATGGATGTTTGCTGAGGAAAGCTCACAGGTGTGTCACAAGCGGTCCTACAATAACCTGTGTAACCGGTAAGCAATGGTTTTGTTAACTGAAGGACATAACACACAACTTAGACAGCGGTCAGGGTGACAGCAAAGGTAAATCACTTGACACCTGTTAATAGTTAAGATGTCCCGTGCGCATATATCAGCACTGTTGCCAAAGGAAGCATCAGTACACTTTGTAACTCGTTCAATACTGCTGTAAGTCTGTCATACATATCATGAGCTAGGCAGGTCTTTGATTCACAATACTGGCATGTGTGGTTGCGTGTGTGTCCATATATGTCAAGTATGGTGGGGAATACATCACAGTTGTTACTCACTGTCCTGTACACTATTGTACACATCTGTACAGACTGCAATGTAGAAAGCAGGACATAGGCAGGGGAGTGTATCTCACACACGTGAGGTATCTGTATGTGCGTGACATAAGTGCATTCAATAATGAATGCCACAGTGTGTGTATGTGTGTCTGTGTGTATGTATGGCTGTCTGGTCCCTGGAGTGAGGATGCATGTTACCATACTGAACTGATAAGACCCCTCCCCCCATCCAGGCGATGCAGTCTGCTGTCCGTGTTGATGTCCCCGATCTTAGGCCATATTGACTACCTGTACATGTGTATTCTCTGTGGCGCGTCATGTAGGTGCACAGTACTGTAATGATGATTTGCACATAGACAGGGTTCCTCATCTCACCAGTAGCAAATCTGTGCCGAGTGTGTTACTGTGTCGGTGAATCTGTGAGTGTGTGGGTGCGTTACTGTGTCACTGAATACATGTGTGTCAATACCTGAGTGTGTGGGTGCAGTTGTGTGTTGGCATCCTGTCATGGGAACGTGTATTACAGCTTCCCAATGAGGCATCACACTTCCCACTGGCCTCTACCCTTGTAATCAGCTAGACTGCTCTCTTACCTCACCACTCCATGTAACTGTACCTGTAATGGCACCCTGTATGGATGTCACGTCTGTAGCCACAGTAACTTAATACACAGCTGTCATGCTCTTGGATCAGTAGACATGTTTGGAACGTGGGACATTCTCACTCTTATGTGGCAGCTACACGGTGCATGCTGGTATATTCATACATACCTGTGAGTAGTCCACATTGACATATGGGACACTAACTGCAAACACTGACATCCACCAGCACGTGCAATTAGACCTGAAGGAGGACAGCAGAACATCATGACGAACATGCAGTTACTGTTGTTACACAAGACACATACTGTTAAGAGTACGAAATGCATTGCACACCTGTAGTACATGGTATGTCTGCTGCCTGTCAACAGTACTCAACAATTGTAAACTACATTCATCTTCCTAGTCTGTTCACCCTGTGCATCAGACCATATGAGCATGTCCCTGCACCGGTGGTGTGGATGTCAGGGATGCGGCACAGGCATCATCATATGCACAGGGTGATAATGTTTGCCAGAGGCCTAGGCTGCACCAGTGGATAACATCGTATGTGGGTTAGGGCCTTTGATCTAATTGTGTGTGTGTGGATGTTATGCATGTGTGTGTTGCAGTGCCCTACATATGTTTCCGGTGTGTGCGTGTATGTATGCACACAGTTCTGGCATGTGTCTGGCCTACACAGGGGTATTATTGACAGCTGCAGACTGTACAGGCCAGGTTTTACAGTTCACGGTGTCTGGCCACAGGCATGTGACCTGTGCCTGCCAGGGGTTGCATGAGCACTACCAGGCAGAGGTACAGATTGGGTTCTGTCTGATGTCACTTGTCCACTGGAACCTTGTCCCTGTTGGGACCATCCTGGGCCATGTGCACGTGGCTTGCTGTGTCGTGGTGTGGACAGCACAGCACCAAATGCACTGCTGCTGCTACTGCCACTATGGGAGCAGACATGTGAGGTAGCTCGTACACATAGACCTGAAACAGGTGATGTAGCAGGCCTACGTCCACGTGCCCGACGCCTCACTCCTACCATATGTTCCAACACAGTTCACGCTCGCGGATTGTCATGCCACGGTCAAGGACTCCAACCATGTCACCCAACCGTCTATCCAAAGCTTCAGTAATCTGCTTTTGAGCATTTACCATTGGCTGGATGTTGTTTAAATAATGGACAGCAGCCCTCTGAAGCCTCTGATCTTCTCTGTTGTACCGTTCAGCATGTGCCTGTGCCTCCATTACAGCCTGAAACATGCATCTAGTGACACCAGCTGCTGTGCTCTGTTTTGCAGGAACATGTTGGCCAGAGGTCCTCCTTTGAGCAGCACTGGCCACATGCCTGTGTGGGGCACCACCGGTCAGTTGGCTGACACCATGGTGTGCAGGCACACCTTCCATAGCCCCCACACTTTCCTGTTCCAAGCTACCACATGCCAACTGTCCTTCCTCTATGTCCACTGGTGATGGGGTATGTGCAGGCATGGGATCTGTGTGCGGGGATGAGGGGGATATAACTGGAATGGCAACCAGTGGCCCAGCTTCAGCCCCTGACAACTCTGTCTGTGCCGCAATCATACGTTCATCGTCACTGCTAGAGTCTGTGGGGATACTAACATCAGATGTACCGCAGATGGGCAACGCACCTACATCACCTGTGAGGGCAGACAAGAACTGTACACAGACACACATACACACACACAGACACACATGCATGTGATATGACAGAAGGCATGCAGCACAAACAATAATAGTGGTAGTTATCATACATCCCTGGGTTGCACACAACAGTATGCATGTGTCATAGCAGACGGCATGCAAATTACACAATCATAGTAGTAGTTAGCATACATCCCTGTGTTACACCATGTAGACCAGCACAGGTTAACAGTACACCTGCCTGATGTGTGGCATACGACCTTGACAATCACATGTAGCATGACATGTGATCTGCTGATGTGTGCAATGACATGCATACATGTTTAACACAATGGTGCCCTGTCAAATATACAGTGGAGTAATGGTGTGCCAATGCAGTGTTGTGTGTCCACCCTACAGATATACTGCACATTTAGCTGATGTGCATGTCAAGTGCAGGGAATCATGAGGCGTCTCTATTGCTATACAGTGTGAGTTACAGACACAGTTCATAGCCATGACTGTGTTCAGATACAATACATATATACTGTGAAATGTGACCCACGTCACTGAGATGTATACACACTAAACCATGATGTGAAATGTGTGATACAGGTCACTGAAGGGTATACAGATGACACCCCTGCACATCTGCAACCGTATTGCTGCTGCCTGGCAACTATGGCCAGACATGGCGAACACGTCGGTACACCATGTCCCACATGACATCTGTGTACCAGACACACACACACACACACACACACACACACACACACACACACACACACACACACACACACACACACGAGGAGCAATTATGACATTGATGTCCAACACCAGCAAGGGGAATGCACTGTATTGTGGGCTGATGTGGATACTGTACAGGTGACTGCTGTCATGTTTTGACACCCTCAAGATGTTCAACACATCTTATGTGGTGGATTGATGTCACGCCTACACAAGATGTGCACAGGCCTGTAGGATGTCTAGTGTTCCACATCTACAATATAACCATTACACAAAGGCCGTACTTGGACCATGTGTAGCCATTGTACGACAGGGTGTACACACAAGCACATCACGTCTACTGTGTGTGTTGCTTCATGTCTCAGGCCATCCTCCATGGCCATGTGTGTACATGTATTGGCCAAATTATTGTGACGGGCGTCTATTTCACATGTCTGTGTTGTCCCATATGACATACACCCATAGATGTCATATGCTCCACTGACGACAGGGTTATGCAGACAAAGGGTTGTATGTGGGATATGTTTGCAAGTTAGTTGGGCAGTGTTGTAGCCAGGCCACTAGATGTCATGGACATGTCAAGATAGCACATCACATTGTGCGACATTCATAGCAGGGATATGATCCACACCAGTGAATCATGTGGGCTGGCCATACTCCAGCCTACTGTGTAGTACTGTTTGTATTCCCATGTGTAGTTCTGATCTGTAGTACATGTCCCTACAGTGAACAGCACCTCCACCATTGTATGCACAGCTGTCCACACATCTGGCAATGACAGTTTGTGAGGATTCATGTCGGTGAGGTGATTCACATAGTTTGCAAGTGTTGCACATGGGTAGGCATTGTGATGCATTGAAGGTCCGACCTGTATATTGTGGCAGGACCCTACATTATATGTACATGTTGTAAATGGGCACATGGCAGATAGATCTGTGCATTACGATGCCTGATAAATAATAACAGTCTCACCTGCAACGGGCTGCTGTCGCAGCAGAACGCCAGAGGTACCTAAATAGGAGTAACACAGCAGTATGAGCATTATCCACACCTGTATGATGGCTACAGGGTGCACTGTGCATGTTAACACATACATCAGTACATTAGACTATACTATGGTGTATGCACATATGAGCATACACAGAGTAGCATACTATAGTATGCGGCATGTGTGTATACATGCCTTGCATATGATGTTACATTACATATTGTATAGTGACATATGCAACTATGTGGAATATAGTTGTTATAGGTGCAGTACTGACTTGCCAGGCAATTCCAGACTCAGTGGTTGAGAGACACCCACCTCCACAATATCGGCTAAGGCTTGTGGATGTGGTTCTGCAGGTGTCCCCAGGTTGGTCAGTAGCTCCTCGGTACGTGTGAGTGGGGGCTGGGTTGGTGGTCCACCACCTGTTGCACCTAGTTCCCTGACGAATGCATTCACACGCTGTTACGCCCATCTAATGAGGTCTGTACAGTGTCTGCGCACCTGCTGGTATGTGCGGTTGTGGCCACCCACATCATTAACCCTCCTGCGAAGTTCCATCCACAGGGCATCCCACTGCTGTGCATCCTGTGGCACATGGCTGAACAGGATATTATGATTGTCATGTAGGTATGGGATGAGGGCCTCATCCTCCAAGCGGGTAAAAGGGGGTAGCCTTGCATGCGGCATACCTGGAAGACATGATGGAGACAGGTCACAGTAACTCACAGAGACATACAGAGCTACATACATGTGTATCACATTTATTACAATTAGTTGTATTTGCAAATCTACATGACACTGATGTGTTTGTGTCACACACATGTGACACTCGATGGTGAGTGGATATTATCACCATATATGTGTGTGTGTGTCGCTTGATCACATTGCTCATAGTCCATGTGGATGCTGTCTTGATGTGGGCATGTCTGTTTGCCTGTACTGGTGTTCCTACCTATCAGCACATGGCTGGATGTGTCCACATTAATGCAGTCAACCTTGATGCAGTGTATATGTCACATATAAAGACTTACACTGCCTTAACAGACATGACCTGTGACCCTGCAGACTTGCTCACATAAGGTTTTACATGTATGTGTTCTGCCATATACATCTACATGACACTGTACAGCAATTCAACATCCTGCCTTGTATCACCTGTTTTGCACATGTGATACACATGGGACACTGGCTAGCCAGATGGTATTTGCAGGGATGGATATCAACTATAGCTTGTACAGTCAGTCAACTAGTGGGCTATATGCCATGGGCCATGTATGAATCTAGGATGAAAGGTTACCTGGCTGTAGCCGACAGGTGGGTCTCTGGGGCCAGGTGGAGCAGTGCCACATTACTGATCCACAGGGTTAATGATGCATTGTCATCACACCATGTCTGAGAGGGGAGCGATGTGCAGCTTTGACAGACAGGAATGCATGGTATGACAGGACTATGTAAAGTGTATGGGACAAGGATCTGTCCAGCATGTGGAAGGTGGATGTCCATGAAGTATGTGTTTGAGATCAGGGTGTGTACATGTAGCATGTCCAACATCACTGGGTTGGACATGGATTTATTCAGGGTATGCATCATGCTGCATAGTGGAGATGGGGAATGGGAAGGCTAGTGTAGGCCTTCTGCACATGGCCAATACCCCGTAAAGGAAATATGTGATCTGATATGGGTCACTTGAGTGTTGTGTATGGCTGGACAATGATCTCTGTATTCATGGATGGAACCCTGTCATTGTTAGGGTTGACACATATGACTACCTGACAGGTGTAGTGATGTAGCTATCACAGGAAAGACAACTGCCCAGCTTCATCCCTTACACACAGTGTCCATTATGTTGACCGCTGCCTAGGTGGTAGTTCATGGGTACAGGGTTATTAAGATAGGAGTGACAATGCAATATATAGTTGTCAGATTGTGGCCATATGTCACACACGCCTCACCCACAAAGCCCCTTCTGTATGTTGTCCACAACACTCTTGAGTCAGCTATTGCTCCTAGGTCATAGTCATTTGCATACTTCAATAGGCAGATGCCTTCTGTTTGTCTTTGAGGTATGTACTACAATGAGGGGGAATACAATTAATTAACCCTGTCTTACTGTAGCTGGCACTGGTGTGATGAGCATGTATTATTCAGACACCTTCTGTAGTGTTGGTTCTGCCAGCAGTCCCATTGCAAAACACTCTTGTGACATAGGAATGTACATCTAGTAATACCGAGTGTAGGTGGAACACAGTATGGGTGATGATGTCCTATGACCTGGCAAGGTTATGATATGCAGTGTGAAATCAACCTTACTGTCATCTACATCTGTACTGCTGACATCAAATAATTTGATCAAGGTTCATGGCCTTTCAGACCAGACTCAGCAGGGTAGTAGTGCAGTATTTCCCATTATCGGTGGTGTCTCCCCCTTTGTGGGTTGTGATACCTGTTGGCGTGCACCATTCAGTGTGTACACAGCCTGGCATGGAGTTATGTTTTACATGATGTGTACATGGAGAGCAACTTGTTTTGCCATATGTGTTTGATACAACCTGTGATGTGGACAGGTCCCATGCAGCCTGAGTGCAGCTTGTACCTGCATAGTTGTGGGTACAGGGGCTCTGTGGTGTACATGGATATATGATTGTGTACCTGTTGGGGGGGTAGTGTGTTTATGTTATCCAAGACCCTATCTGGATTGCTTATTCATGCTCGGCACTTGTTCAGAACTTGTAAGCACTACGTAAGCTACTAATTATTATAGCACTCAATCTTCCTCATTACCCAGCGGTATACAGGTTTTGAACATACTTTTCTCACTTGCTTAGAGTAAAATTGCTCTTGTACTCACTTTCTTCACTTATCTAGGGGAAATTAGTTTTATATTCAGGCATGTCCAAGGGTCAGCTGCCAGTGTTCTCTCCTGTCTATCTGATGAATCTGGACATCTTGAGGCAATGTAGACATTGCCTTATGTACACAGACAACCCTCTCCACCTACCACCCAACACTACAACCTGTGAGAGATGCACTTATCTAGCCAAACTGGAGGTAAAGCTCTCTCCAACCAAGCCTGACCCTGACAGTTATGTGGAGAAGGTAAACATTCGCACCACACCACACTCATCACATTGGCTCACTGAATCTACCCCACCATTAACTGAGAAAACTACTCGTGTACCAACTCATTAGCTCAACGCTTTCTGGAATTCATAAACACCAATGCCCTGGATCAACATATCCACACACCCACCAGGGGCAACAATATCCTAGACCTAGGCATTACCAACATGAGTGACCGGTTTTTCACACCTAAAGTAAACTCCTCATTGGTCCGATCCGGCCACGAGCTAAACACCATTGATATCCACATCCCACCTCCACCCCCCATTAAGAGAACCACAGTATAATATGTCTACAAAGCCAACTTCATGCTTCTTAAGACAGACGTGGTGAATGTCATGACACCCATGCAGATGGACAATACTGTTACAACTGCTGAATCCTACACAGATGCACTCTATAAGCACTTACACAAGTGCATGGATTATGCTATCCCAAACAGAACCAAGACGCTATACTCCTAATTAAGGAAGCCAATCTGGTGGTCCCCTGCCATAAACAAACTGTACAACAGGAGGAAGACACTGTTGCAAAAGAGAGTACAATCCCATGCGTGGAGGAGATCCCTGGTCAGCCTCAGTAAGAAGGTGAGATCCCTTATAAGATCCTCCAAAGCTAGCTACGAAAACAAAACTGCCACTAATTCCAACAACAACCACAAAGCATTCTATAGCTATGTCAGATATCTCAATGTCAACACCCAGATCTGCTCTGAGTTACAGCACAAAGGCACGAACATTACAGAACCAAATGATATTGCCAACATCCTGGCAGATAGGTTCAGTGCTACCTTTCCCCCCTCTCAAAACTGCACACTCTAAAACCAATATCACAGCATCCATGGGACCAGACAACATCCCAGGCTGCGTTTTACATGAACCTCAGAACGTACTGGCTCCCCACCTACGCACCATGTTCAATAATAGCCTCGCACTGGGCTTTGTGCCCCCTGAATGGCGCACAGCACCAGTTATCCCACTCCACAAAAGTGGTGCCACAACGGACCAAGGGACCTATTGCCCTATAGGCCTGACTAGCCTGGTCTGCAAGGCTGTGGAGCACATCATCATGGATCTCAGTCACAGAGACAGTGGGTACCTCCAGACCTTTGACCCCTCCCAGTTTGGCTTTGTTAAGGGCAGAACATGCCTCCTAAACCTGGTGGACTTCTTAGAGACAGTTACCAAGGCATTAGATGAGGGTAATGAGGTCCACACAGCCTACCTAGATCTCTCAAAGGCTTTCAACACCACCTCATTCTGGTATTATCGACATACCCATCCGCCTGAACATTAACCCCTACGTCATGTGATGGTTTGCAAAGTGGCTCACGGACAGAACCCACACAGTGGGAGTTGCATACCCTAGGTCCGACTGTATACCAGTTACAAGTGGCGTCCCCCAGGGCTCAGTCCTAGGACCTCATGTTCGGTATATAATTCTCTGACGTACAGGCAAGCACAGGAGTGCTTTGGCTGAAAAGGTTTGCAGACGACTGCAAACTAGGGGACATAATTGTTTCCCCAGCTGTTACAGACACCCTCTGGAAGGGTCGCACTGAGACTGATACCTGGTGTCAATATCATGGCCTCAAGCTGAATGCCAAAAAGTGCATAGTCATCCTTTTAGGATATAACTAATTACCCGCAGGCTACCACATAGGTGCTAGTCCCCTACATACAGAAAAGGTAATAAAGGATCTGGGAACCCCAGTAGATAGCAGTCTCTCCTTCAATACCCATAATGACAAGGTGGTTAGAATATGCTTCTACGTGGCCCCCCTAATCTCTAATGGGTTTGCATCCAGATCAAAGGAGGCCATTGTGCCTCTCTACTCATGACTTATTAGACCCGTTAAAGGATGCAACACCCCATTTGGGATATACCTTACAAGACAACTGCAACAGCTTGGAAGACGCAACAGTACCACACCAAGAGGTTTACTGACCTCAAACAGATGACCTATGCAGGCCACCCTAAGAAATTCCAGCTGTACTCTGTTGCAAACCGCATACTCACATGTGATCTCTGCTTGACATACAAGGCCCATGTCCAACCCAGTATTGCTGGATATGCTTCACCTAAACAGAGGCCCCTGAGAGCCACATGCTCTAAGGATATACACCTAACCACAATGATGACTAGGACGTGCTGGACGGATAGATTCCTGACCCGGACACTTCCCATGCTTTGGAACATGATTCCAATGTACATCAGGCAGGGCCTCTCACTAGCACTCTTCAAGGGAAACCTTGACGTGTGGATGGGAGACAGACATGTACTTGGGGGATCACTGCAGTGGCTCTGCTGGACAGAGGCACAGGGAACTAATGGCTCTGCCGTTCAGAGGCACAGGGAACTAACCTATGGGGGTGGCAAAAGCCAACACACTCTAGCTAGGCTTATAAATACCCTTGGTAAGACAGCCTAGTACCTACCTTTGCACTTAGTACTAGTCTTATGTGCATGGATAGTTAACTAGCTCTTCAATTTTACGTTGTTGTCATGCTGATAAACTGTCGGGTGACTACATGTCATATGTATCCTGTTATTGTGTATTGTAAATGCCAATAGACATAACTAATGTTTGCCTAACATAACATTAATGCTATGAAACTTGTAATACATATCTGCCTACAGTACTGTACATTACACAGTTATTGGCACAATATCCCACAATGCAAATCATAATTGCACAGTGGGCCAACATTCGACATGTTATTCTCAGTAATACACCTATACATATGGCTACTGTTACAATATATCAACATATACTATCCCCTGTTATAGCACATACTTGTTGGACCAGCCCTGCCACTGACAGGGGCTAGTGAGGAATATTTGTGTTCAAAGCCCTTATATAGCATCCCTTGTGGTGTATGCGGTGTTTGCCTTGTGACCTACAGCAGTACACACATAAATACTACAAGCATTACTATGCTCAACAATACATCACTACAAGATAACTGTTTCCATTATATGGATTGCGTGCACTTTAAATATTACAGAACAGGCACTAAATACACAGACATACTGAGTGTTCTACATACCTTATTAGTAACCTGAGGTGTCGTTGACTGTTGATTCAATCCTTTTCAGTTTGTGTTTCAATCTTCTTTGTAACATTCTGCTGGTATATATGGATGGTTTGAATGTGTGATAAGCCATCCCTTTCTAGTTAAATATCGGTAACATGTGCTATCCTGACCACCAATTGGTGTTCCAAAGTAGTTAATTAGATGCACATCAGCTGTGCAGCTACTCCATTAGCCGATACTATGGCAACAGTGGTGTATAACTGAGTACTCCTTTTGGGCGTTGTCCGTTTGCCTTACTTTCAAGGAAGACGGCCTGGATGTGTTGTTTGTGATGTATTTCAACAGCTATATGGAGACAGAGATATATTAGCTTCATGACTCCCGTGGATTGTGTGTAATGGCTAGACGATTTTGTTCTGCATGTGAGCACAGCTGTTATATTTCAGAACATTGCTACTTATGCAGGGTTTGTTTGTACCTGATACTTCTGCAGATGTTTGGGCAGCTTAAGGCTGTATGACTATGCATGAACTGTTATGTGGTTTACAGTGTGCTCACCAGACATCCTTGATTTGGTGTACATGTGTATCATACTGTGCTGTTACTCAGTAATTGGTAACACTTCTCGGTGTACACACAACCCTCTGAAACGGGATTAGTGCAAACAAACCCTGTAACATCAGCAGCTGTTCCATTGTATAACAGCAACTGTTTCACATAGGGCCATGTTAGTGTGTCTCTGACAAGGTATGTTAAGGCTTCTGCAGATGTCGTACAGTGAGTGAATGATTTCTGATGTTATTACAGTTTATATTGTAATTTGTTTGGGTGTGGGGGTGATGTTGGTGGGTGTGCATAGCAGATGCAGGTGTGTAGGAACTGCTTTTATACATAATCGATATGTGCGTGAGGGTTCCTTCCCTATTTGAACACCTATCCTTTAGTGGACTAATACTATGGTAATTGCAGGCTGATTCATTAAGGCACCGTTAAGTGGTTTCTGTATAGCATGCATGTGATGTTAGTCCTAGAATCCTTTCGGCAATACATCAGAATGTAATAAAGTGTTGCTACATGAAAGCTGTGTATTTGTCATAAGTATGTGCAGTCATTGTAGTTGTGTTGGTGACTGACCCTCTTTGGCTAAGGTTGCCACCTTTTCATTTGGCCATAGTGGGGCATTTTCAGGATACACATCAGATTTTACAGGCCGACACAAACCCACAGTCAGTACAAGGGATAGAACTTCTTCTTGCCTAAATATAAGCTTACTCTTGTAGCAGTTTAGTTGCTTATCCTGTTTCTTGTAACATATAAGTATTTTAGATACAGAAAGAACTATTGTATGCAACTATTACATTACATATGGGACATAATTATGTTCTACAATCTCAGGACATTTGCCACATTTAATATATTTGTTCAGGACACAACCGCCCAAAGAGGGATTGCCCCTCGCAAAGTGGGACAGGTGGAAACCCTATCATTGGCTCATGTCCATAGCACATATTTGTAATAGTGTATAGGTATATACTCTCCATATCCTTTGTTCATAAAGGTTGGTCGTGGCGGAATGTGTGATTGCTATGGTCCATGTTATACTCATATATGAACACCTCAACCGCTGTATACGGGATACCTACGGAATCCCGAAACCACACAGTTCCGACGCCCACAGTACCAGGCCCAGACTCCCATACCCCACATTACCGACAGTGACAGTAACTCGCGAAAGTAACACTAACATGGAACACACACACACAGACAGACTGCTACCCACCACATCCAAACAAACCATCCTACACTACGTATGAGCAGGTGGGCAAGCCCCCCTACACTCACCATGTGGGTGTCTGCGCCCCCCACACCCCCCTTACTTTAATATTCTACCTCCTAGATCGCGCAAACAGACACACAAAGCTAACCCACACCCACACATTACAGTCCCCCAGGAACACACACCTACACACACTACAGCCCTCCGAAACACACTTACACACAGTAACCTACCTGAACCGCAACACCAGAAGCACTGACTAACTGTCCCTTAACATCGTGATTTTAAACCTCACACATCTGGTTTTTCGGTACTGTGTTCTTTCGGACTCTAAGCCTCGTGATTACGTCCGTCGGTATGTCAAGCAGTCGGTATGTGGTAGGTATCCCATTTATATGTACCTCCATGGTTATGCAGATGTTGTTAACCTATCTATATATCTACATATATATGTATATCCCCAAGTATCGACATATCTCTCTTTCTCTCTCTCTCTCTCTATATATATATATATATATATATATATATATATACATTGTTTTATATATATATATATATAAAACATACACCTTTCATTGGGTACATGCTGGATTGTCCTATTTCCACACATTCCTACCTTTTGTGTTTTATCCTGTCAGTATTCACAACTGCCATTGATACATCTCGGGTAGCTTAGTGGTATGTTATTGTGAAGATTGTGTACATGGTTGCGTGTTCTAATCCTGGCAGTGGTATTTTACCTCTCAGAGCAGTCACTGGTAGTACAAGGGTGATTAACGCACATTTCAGCGGTTGTGTGTTCCACATGTTTATTATTCTGTGGAATGCTACCTATATATGCAAGCTGTGTTTAATGTATACTATGTAACATGTAAACATCTGAGAAGATTCCTGTCAGGGATACTCCCTATTATTTGGAACTACATCCCTGATTACATTATACAAAACCCCTCACTAACACTCCAGGGAATCCTTGTAGAGTGGGTAGGGAACAGTAGATACACCCCAGGGATCCCGCAATTGGCTCTGCTCCACAGAAGGATAGTTAGTTAATCGATGGGGTGGCAACAGCAGACACTTTTGCCTATGCTTATGAGTGTCCTCGGGCAGTTAGGCATGCACCTACCTATGTATCTATGAACCTCTACATATGGTATAGACACATGCTGATAGCTTAATTTACTGTTCAGGTATTGACTTACCTTGTGCCAATGGCAGTTGTGTGTACAATAGTTGAGGGCCACCTATGTAGGATGCACACAGTAGACCACCTATACGTGACAATTTACAGGTGGTCGTGTGTGTGTGTCTGCCATCCATGTTTGCTGTGTGTGCAGGTAGAGAAGGGTGTCAGTCCTTGAGTGCCTACACTGTCAGTGTGTGTGCTATACGTTCCCTCTTTGCCAAGGCATGGGCATACTGGGCACACCTCAGTCTGCCTACTGGGGCTAGCACAGGGTGTTCTTGGTCTGAGTCCCTCTCTGCCTGTGGGTCCCTTGGCAATGGTGGTGCACCATTCTGTCCCTGCTGCAGCTATTTCCACAGGATCATATTGTGTAGCATGGCACATACTATGAAGATGTGGGCACACGTGCCTGGAGAGTACTGCAAGGCTTCACCAGATATGTCCAGGCAATGGAACCGTGATTTCAGCATTCCAAACACGCTCTCTATGATGCTTCTGGTTTCTGCGTGTGCCTCATTATGGCGTTCTTGCGTGGCTTTGTGTGCATTTCTGATGGGAGTCATCATCCACGTTTCCAGTGCATAGCCAGCATCCCCCACCAGGTGGCCATATGGGATGTCCCCCCTGGCAAATACCTGATACAGCTGTGAGGCATGCCAGATGTGGGAGTCGCGATAGCTTCCAGGGCTGCCAGCACACACATCCATGATAATGCCCTGGGCATTGCACACGACCTGGCAGTTGATGGAGGGGTATCCCTTGCAGTTTATGTAGTGCCTGCCCTGCTCACCGGGTGGTGACTTGATGTGTGTATGCATGCAGTTTATTGCACCCAGTACCTCCGGGTAGTCTGCCACATGGTGGAAAAGACACATATTGCTGGCGAACTCCTCCTGCATTTGGGGGAAGTATATGTACTCATTTGCATGTGGTAACATGGCATCCAGGAACTGGTGGAGTACCCTGGATGCTGATGTCTGTGAGATCCCCATGATATCCCCAGTTGGCATTTGGAGGGTACCTGTGGCTAGTATTCTCAAGCTTACACATACCTTCGTGTCCACTGGGATGGGTTCCCCTCTGTTACTTCTGGCTCTGAGGCGTGGCCGGCACAGCTAAACAAGTTGTTGTATGATGTCCCTGTCCACCCTGTAAAGCTCTACTATCTCCAGATCATGTAGCCCCTGGTAGGTTACCCTGGATCTGAACACTCTTCTCCTCCTCCGGTGTCTGAGATGGTTGTCAGCATCATCCTCCACACCACTGTCAGTCTCCAACACATACTGGTGAATCAAAACTATGGCAGCCCCTAACATGTACATATTAAAAGTTCCCCGTCTGTATACACCAATGGTGCAGAATGTCTGGGAATACACAAGTGCGTGTGCAGGGCTTTAACACCTTATACTGTTGTGCAATGGGTGATGTTGGTGTAATTGGGTGTGTATGTGCAATTCCAGCTGCGGGGTATCTTAATTATTGGTTTTACAGCAGGTACTGCTATTGTGGGGCCTTTGGTGTTGACTTACGCTTGGCTGCCGTGATTATTGCCCTTTACTTCATTTTTCAACCCAAATCCCCTCCCATTGTCAGGAATGCATCCAGCTACCAGCTTTCTTGTTTTGTACTTTCACAACCCAGGATTGTTTTGGGAAATGTGTTATGTAGCTGATCTACTGCAAGTTTGCTTTGTTCTGCTGTGACCATTCTCTTTTCTTTGCTGTACGGCACTTCCCCTTTCCTGTTCTGCAGGTAGCTGCTAGCAGCCTTGTTAGCTGTTGTCAATGGCCCACTGTGAGTTCCTAGGTGTTTATTACTCATTTGTACTCCAATTACCATGCTGCAGCATTTCCTTATTATCTTCCCGTATTCTTCCTGTTTCAGCTGTGGTGCTTGCCGCGCACAGCCGTTTACTGGGTTTTGAGCGCGTTTTCATCCACGTTCACATGCACTTTTGGTTACCGTCTGTGCTCTCAGCTAAGCAAAGCTATGGCTACTTCCACACCCCTATCCTGCGGCATTGCTTAGCAACAGGCAACCTGGATTAGCAATGATCCAATCTGCTTACAGCTACGGTGGCCCTCCCCTCTCTTGATGTCATGTTTACCTCCAGGCCACTTACTCCATGTGGTACATCCTTACACTGGTGGGGCGTTTATGATTCAGTATTACTTGACACATTTGCATGGCATTGACTACTAATTCCTAGTTACCGCTCAGAACACTGTCACAGACCCTTAGCAACCCTTGCGCCATGGTTGTGGTGTAGCATGCGTGCCATTGACTATTATGGGGAATTCATGAATTGTGTTACATCGCAGTTTTCTGACATCTAAGTATATTTTCCTTGTGATCCCGTTTACGCACAGATGCACTGCGGTTTTACTTTGCATTAGTGTGGCCATGACATTAAATGTTATTTTTTTATGTGTTGTGCATGTTTTTTTTATGCCATTGGCATATATTAACATTATAATACGTAAGTTTGGTCCGCTTTCATGGCTCCGATTTTATGTTTGAAAAAATGTAAAACATTTTTTTGGTTTACATTTCTTCATACTTACGCTATGCTTGCACCACTTCATGAATCGCTATATACCTTCATTTGCATGCTACACTGCTGTGCATGGGGTAATTAGCATACATGCGTCAGGAGCTGCACAACTCTGGTGTACGCTGGTAGTGCACTTGGAAACAGCTCATACCTGAATCGCTCGGCGGCCATATTTGGCGCTAGATTGCTGACGCTACTCCGGCGCCTGGTGCAAGCTTCATGAGTCCTGGGGGTGGATAATTCAGTACACTACATAAGCAGTAAGAAAATAAAAAATGTATAGCATGCAGCATAAAAATAGTGTTGATTGGGAAGAGTAGTTTGCAAAATGGCCACAAAGAATGTAACATGATCTTTGACGTTTGAACTGTTTTGATATGGTACTGTTGATACAGATGTCCATGCTTTTCAGATAACATTCCTTTGACTTTCAAATTTTAGTATTCCAGAGTCATCTACTTATGGAGATGTGATCAAATAAATGAAAAATAAAGATCTCTCACCTCTAAAAATTATGCAGCAAGTTCATAGTTAGAACTGGGTTCTGTTCAGTGGTAGGATTTCTATGGCTATCTTAATGTTATTATGGTCTTAGTTATGTCCAACTTTTTCTTCAGAAAGTAACTTTAACATCTGCCTATTTTCTCTTTTGTAACAGCACACCATAAGGGCTCCAAAAGCTGGCATTGTGAAGAAAGTATTTTTCAAAGAAGGTTCCCAGGCAAACAGACATGCTGCACTCATCGAACTTGAGGATGAGGAGTCTGATAACAGCAAAGCTTCCTAGATGTTATGTTTTTAAGTTGCACTCTCCACAGCACGCACCTTTATATTGACTGGTTACACGAACTGAATGATTATGTGGAATGGTGCAGCTGAAGTATAAATGGACCATTTTTAATCTGTATTGTGTCAAGGAAATTGCATTTCCAGGTCACTTGTCAATTTTGCAAGGTAATAAATAGTGTGATATTTATTACCTGATCTTGCATTTGAATGCACTTTGCATTTCCTGTATTAAATAATTAGGTTCTACTATGAACAGAGCAGAGGATGAAATAACTTCATATTGGCTAGTCTTTACTTTGGGCAAGTAGCTAAAAGACTTTTTTCCCTTTTTTTTTTTTTTTTTTTTGTGGATATGGGGTTCAGATTTGCATACTGAGAGTGACACTGTTTTTGTTACTGCAACTGTACAGGTTAGATTCTGTCACCTGAGCTGAAAGAAAACATTTTCAGTGCAATCATAATATATAATGTCTTCTATACCTTTCAACTGTCCAGATTGTCACAGAATGTCCAGATTTTTGCTTCTTATTTTTGTTCTGTCCTTCATAAAATTTGTGGTTTTCTGGAAGCATTGAGGATTGAAGTCACTAAATAATGACAGACATTTGAGTTTCAGACTTCATATCCTTCAAAAAATGGATGCCAGTGCAAAATCAATTATTCTTGAAACTTTCTAAATTTAAAATTTGTCCCTGTTTTTGTGCCTTTTTCCCCACAAATATTTTTTTCCTTTGGTTCAGATTTCTTGTGCTAAAAAGTGAAGAAGTATTACATTTTCTGATCTGATGCCATCCATGTCTTTATTCATTACAAACGGATCTTGGATCCGACCTCAATTCTGAGCCAGCAACTGTCAGACAGATCCAGAGCTCAAGCTCCTCCCCTTCCCATAATCCCCTGCTACCTTCTAACGCTCAGATCTCATATACTGCTGAAACGCTTTGGATGTGATCACAGAGCTCAGGCTAGTCATTCACGTAAGTGCTTTATTTTTGAGGTCTTTTTCTGACTTGTAGCTTAATTTAATTTTGTTTTAGTTGATCTTTAGTAGTTTAGTGTAATTACCTCCTCTCCCATTCTCTGATCTTGTTAGTGTAGACAGGGTTTCTTCCCCTTGCATTGTGTTCTCATTTCCCCCCTTTTTTCCATAAGGGTAACAAAAAAAAAAGTTATAGTTTTAAGTTTGTAGTTGTTAGCTTTAGGGGATTTTATTGTTTGTAGTGTTTGTAGCTGGTGTGTGTGTGTGTGTGTGTGTGTGTGTGTGTGTGTGTGTGTGTGTAGCGTACTGGCATGGCTGATAAACCCTCTAGGTTTAAGAGATGCTCCTCGTGTGGTCAGAAGATGCCAAGTTCCAACTCGTACGAAGAGTGTTCTGTTGCTTAGGGTCGCTGCACCGCAGTAAACTTCTTCTTAAGGGCTTGGCTCGGGGGGGGGGGTCCTCTGCCCTCGGACTCCCCTTCCAAGCCACCTCAGGAACCTAAAAATTGCCCTCCTCCTCCCTCGGGAGGGTCTTCTTCCTCCTCCTCCTCCTCTCATTCTAGGAAGCCGAGGCTCTCAGATCACAGATTCCCTGGACCCAAGTCCTCTTCGGCTTCGGATCCGAGATCTGCCATTTCAAGAACCTCGGATCAGACTCTCGGATCCAAGACCTCCACAAAGCAGAAGCCTTCAGATCTGAGCAGGTGCAAGCCATCCCCGGATCCGACTGGCACACTGTCTAAGCTCTTGGACTCAACTAGGCTGTCGGTTACCATCATAATTGAAGGTTCCCCCTCTCGACTCTTCAGAAAGTCTGATCCAACTCATCGGAGTATGTCCCCTTCCCGGGACCATAGCACTGTGGGTCCCAGGGTCAGATCCCCTGCAGGGTCAGGAATGTATGTTGAGGAGCTTCCTCAAGGCTCAAATTGAGTTGGGCTTGCTGCCATCCCCTACCGAGGTGACTAGGGGCCCCTCCCCATCTGCACGACTCCACTCACCTCATCCAACCCCACAGGCTTTGGAACGTCAGGACCAAGGGATTTCCAGTGGGAGGCCAACAGTGTTGGGCATAACCCCCCTTCTTGACAACTTCAGGGTCCCTGGCAGGCTCTGTTCCATTGCCCTTGGATCAAGGTGCACCTCACCTCTGAGAGGTAGGTGTGAGTTCACTGGGGGTGGGTTTGGGCTCAGATTTTTCAGACTGTTCCCTTCCCCTGGAAGCTTCAACACCGGACAGCTCAGGGATGATATTGTCAGGGGGCATTGGTGCTGCATCAGGTTCCCTTCTCCCTTCCCAGATGGCCTCGGCCACAGGGGAGGGGGTTGGAATTTCTGGCGGTAGAAAGGACCTTCTCTTGTTTTGGCAGTTACCTCTCCATCTTCTCTATTTCCTCTCCTGCCTTTCTCAGGTTTGGGTGCTGAGGCCTCATTATCCTTCAGGCAGGCACTGCCCCACTTGGGGTACCCGTTTCTTCCGAGTCCTCTCCTGAGACCACAGTGGAGGGACCCCCTCAGAAGAAAACATGTAAGAGGGGACACTTGGACTCCCACACAGTGTCCCTAATTGAGGGCATGGATTTTGAGGAGGGAGATGGGTTCCTCCGACTTCTGCTTGAAGAAGTGTCCTTTGGGGACATCCTTGAGGTTCTCAAGCTAAGAGGCCATTGGTCTTCCCCAACCTCAACATCCGGGGAGTCTGTGTTCCTGAAGCCCTTCAGGACAGTTCCATCTTCTACGTGGTGGGCCTCCCTGCTGACGAGCTTGTGAAGCTTATTGCCAGCAGGGCTTGGAAGGAGCAGGACACAGTGGAACTTGTCCCCAAAAACGCAGACAAATTTCTCAGTCCTCCTAAGGACAGAATATTTTGGAGCAAAGGTGTGCTCATTAATGACATCATGATGGCCACTGCTACTAAGAAGGAGATAGCTGAGCAACGCTCCTCATTCCATCCCCTGAACAGGGAGTCCTGGGTGATCAACCTTTTTGGAAAGCATGTGTTTGCCTCAGCTACTTTTGGACTGAGAGCAACTATCTTTATTTGGCCCATTTTACCCAGCTAAAGAGGGACTTTGTTTCAGAGCTTAACACTTACCTTATAGAGTTGTTGCCTCCAGAGAGTCTTAAGCTTGTCTCTCCGAAGCTGTCTACTGTGACTTTCTTGGCTAATGCTTCGATAAGATTGATCTTCAATTTGGCGGAGGCCACCGATTGATCAGCAGGCACAGGTATTGCCATTCGACAGCACTCCTGGCTTTGCAGAACCTTTCAAGATGTCTTTCACTAACACCCACTTTGACGGCTCCACCTTGTCTGGTCCATCTGTTAAGGAAACCTTAACCTGCAGTGAGCAGGAAGGCAAGACTCTTTCCGTGGTAGGGCTCAAGTTCTATACTCCCCAGTGATCCTTTTCTAAGACCCAGAGGGGAAGTAAGAAACTTTGGTTCTGGATGACTCGGTCTTCCTTCCAGGATGCTCCCCAGGAATCCTCTTCCACAAGCTGAGGCAGGGGATTTAATGGCAGATGTGCCCCAGGGGCAGAGGGGGTTCGCAGAACCCGGGCGCCTAGGTACCCTTCTCGGAGAAGCCTTTTCAGCATTCCTGAGATGCTTCCCAACTGTTCTGCCCTGGAGGCAGTTGGGAGTCAACTCACCCTTCACCCACAAGCCTGGACAAGTCTCACTTTTGATCAGTAGGTGGTAAAAATTATTTCCAGGGGTTACTCCATTCCTTTTTCCCAGCCCTCTCCAATTTGAAAGTTTCTCATGGACTTTCCACCCCGCCAGAGGGAGTTGACCTATCTCAAGGTTCAAGCACTTCTTCAAAAAAGAGCCATCTAAGAAGTCCCAACAGGACAGTGAGGGTCCGGAACTTACTGTCACTTCTTTTTGGTGCCAGAGAAGACCGGGGACCTATGTCCTATTTTAGATCTCAGCAAGCTGAATCTATCTGTCAGAACATCCAAGTTCCAGATGGTCAGTTTTCAGTCCATTCTATCTCTCTTGCGCAAGGATGATTGGAGTGCTCAGGGGATCTCAAGGACACGTACTATCGTATAAAAATTGACAGATGCTCTAGGAGACACTTGCTTTCGGTTTGGAGCCAGTCATTACCAGTTCAGAGCCTTGCCTTTTGGACTTGCCACAACCCTCCAGGTGTTTAACAAATGCATGGCAGTGGTGGCAGCTCATCTCTGGCTGCAAGGTTTCCAGGTCTTTCCATACCTGCAGGATTGACTCCTCATGGCTCCCACTAGGCATCAACTATCAATGGCCACCGTATATATCCTCAGTCTTTTCCAACATCTAGGTATCACTGTGAATCTGGCCAAGTTCAGTCTTGTTCCATGCCAAAACCTGGAGTTCATTGTGGTCCAGTTGGACACGGTATTGGAATCTGCAGCACTGCCTCCCTGCAGGATTCAACTCATTCGAAGTCAGGTTTCTCTCTTGCTGGAGCTACAACGCCTATCGGTTACTTTGATTCTCCAAGTGTTGGGTTTGATGGCAGTAGCCATTCAATTAGTTGCCCACGCCAGATATCACACGTGAGTACTCCAATGGACCCTGGCAGTTCAGTAGTCAGTTCTGATTTA
Organism: Protopterus annectens; assembly: GCF_019279795.1. Lineage (NCBI taxonomy): Eukaryota > Metazoa > Chordata > Ceratodontiformes > Protopteridae > Protopterus > Protopterus annectens. The sequence continues at coordinate 932,472,486 of NC_056734.1, forward strand.
GCCCATCTCCATGATTATAAAATTGACTCAGGTGTGCAGGAATCAAATTGCTTGGTGGCTTCAGTCTCAAGACCTATACCTAGGCAGGCCATTTTGTCTTTCCCCACCCAAGGCCAGAGTGACCATGGATACCTCCTTGTTGGGGTGGGGAGGCATTTTCAGGGCAGGACAGTTCAAGGCACGTGGCCCCCCTCAGTGACCAGATTGCACATAAACGTCCTGGAGATGACAGCAGTCCTAAAATTGCAAGCCTTTCAGGACTACCTCCCTCTGGGGACCATAGCAATCCAGACCTCATGGCGGTGGTCTGGTGTATCAACAAGCAAGGGGGAACATGGTCTTATCCTCTGTGCAGAGAGACCATGAGAGTGTGGGAATGGACGATGTCTTCCAGGTGCTTTCTTGTTGGAACTCATATTTCTGGGAGTTTCTGGGAGTTCCAATGTGCTGGTCAACAGACTCAGCAGATCTATCTTAAGTCCTCGTGAATGGTCCCTGAATCCGTTCGTGGCAAGACAAATATTTGACTGTTCGGGTCAACCATGCAATCTTTTTGTTTCCCAGACAACCACAAATGCAGCAATTACTTTGCCCTGATCCCTCCAGCAGGGGAGTCACTCAGGGATGCTCTCATTCACAATTGGCCTCCAGGTCTTCTCTACGCTTATCCTCCTACTCCCCTGATACCCAATGTATTGCAGAAAGCTCATCGCCGAAAGACCCATCTTATCCTCATTGCCCCTTTCTGGCCTCACCAGGCATGGTGCTCCTTACTAAGGTCTCATCTGAAGTATCCGCCTTGGATACTGAATCCTGTTTCGGATCTCATCTCCCATCCCTGGAGGCTGCCACTCCCCAATCTCTGGACCCTTTGTCCAACTGCATGATTCCTCCACTTCTAGTAATCCTTTCACAGTCCAGGCTTCCTTCCCTGGTGACGAGCATTATCCTGGCTTCTCAAAAAACATCTACAAAGAAGGTCTATTCAGGTAAACGGAAAAGATTTTCTATTTAGGCTAGACAGCATAATCTGGACCCTTTTTTTTGGCCCCAATTCCTGATATTTTACTCTTCTTATCTTCCCTTTTTTAAGATGGGGCAGGTTTTTCCACCATTAAGCTCTGGTCAGCGGCCATTTCTAATTTCCATCTAAATAAGGAGCCAACCTTTTCTTCTAAGCTGTGCAAACCCTTTCTGAAAGGGACCTTTCTTCTTAGACCTCCTGTTAAGGATCCATCCCCGCCATGGGATTTGACATTGGTGCTCCAGTCCCTGATGCAAAAACCTTTTGAACCAGCTGCTTTTTGCTCAGAAGACAGCCTTTTTAGTGGCTGTTACCTCTGTCAAAAGGGTCTCTGAACTCCAAGCAATAAGCATTGGACCTCATTTCATGATCTTTCATAAGGATAAGGGTGTCCCTTAGAACAAATCTTTCCTTTCTTCCCAAAGTGGCTTCGGGGATAACATCAGTCTATTCAACTACTGGTCTTCTTCCCTAATTACTCTAATAAGGGAAGAATGTATCTTGCATTGTTTAGATGTCCACAGGCAATTGTGTTTTTATCTGAAAAGGACTGAGGAATTTAGGAAATTGGACCAGCTCTTTGTGACTTTCTCACATAAAGGACCAGGCAGTTTCTAAAGTGACTCTTTCCAGATGGACTGCTAGTTGTATTTCCTACATTTATGATAGTATGCAGTTGGAATTATCCAGACTGGTGAAGGCCCACTCTACTAAGTCTGTTGCTACTTCTTTGGCCTTCTTGGCTAGACTTTCACTAGATGAGATTTGTGCTGCTGTGACTTGGTCTTATCCTCACACTTTCATTTCTCACTACAAATTGGACTTAATATCTAGGAACAGAGCTTCCTTTGGTTCCAGTGTGCTACGGCATATCCTTCCTTGAGACCACACATGGTACATAGTAGCAAGGGTCTCTGACCCATCTGTGATGAATGATGACACAGAGAGCATCACATAAAGAGTTATTTACTTGCCATAACTTGGCATCTGTGTTATCCGGTGTCATCATTCCCACCCTCCTACCTCCTTCCTTCTGTGGGTTCTGGCAAGCTGGAGTGGCTGGTATTTTGGAATGTTTTTATCTTTGCACTGGTTCCTCTGTTGGTTTAGCAAACTCGATCTGAGGGCTGGAAGGTGTATGGGAAGGGGAGGAGTTTGAGCTCTGGATCTGTGTGACAGTTTCTGGCTCTGATCCAAGGTTGGATCCAAGACCCACTGGTGATAAATAATGACACTGGATAGCACATATGCCAGTTTATGGTAAGTACATAATAATGGCAGTGTAATGGTTTTCTTTTTAAAAGTCCTACTGTGGCAGTACATATTTGCAGCTCACTATCCAAAAGCTAACCTCTTCAATTTGTGCAAATCAGATATATGTGTATTTATGGACTTTGATAAATAAGTAGTGGGGCAACAGTGATCTCATTTCAAGCAATGATCTGAATTAATTTTTATGTAGTTATATGCACATTTAATACCAGCAGTCAACACTGCTAAAACCTATATTAATACCAAAAGTGTACAAACAATTTTTATAAATCGCATGTAAAGGTTAAGTAAAAAAAAAAAACTTTTCTTTGTCGTCTGATAGCAGCAATAAATCCTGCTTCTTCACACAGTTCATCTTTCAGCTGTCCATCTGAAGGTGAGTAGGAGAACTGATGAACAGTCTGTCTGTCCCTGGATTGCAAGATATTTTAGTACCAGGCATATTCTCCTCTGTACGTCCCACCAAAACAGAAGCTTACTGTGTGCTGCACATCTACCCAGATACAGTGCAGGCACGGCATTATAGGACCAGGTGCTGTCCATCCTGAGAGATGCAGATTTGTCTGTACTCTGAGAGGTGGAGCTCTTGCAGCATGTTCTCACCTTGAATCCCCTTTCCTATCAGTGATAAAGCTATGGCAATTCACTACCAACCCATCCCTGCCAGATGTTCTCTGTGTTTCACTGTTGTAGTCATCACTTGTGGGTTCCCTGCTGGGTAGCCCTCGGCCGGCCTGAATACCAGAGTAAAGGATTTCCCTCCTGCGTCGGCTGTTCTGAGACTGTGGCTGATGTCAGGTCATCAGGGCTATAAAGGGTGACAGCCGACACCATTACATCAGTCTTTCTTGCCGTGGAGCCCGAAGCAGAAGTAGTTTTGCGAGTGCATAGGTCAGCTGTTGCCAGAGTGAGGAAAAACATCTAAAGTTAAATACCCTGTTGGGGAATATTTTCTTGCTTTTAACCGATGTCAGAGAAAGTCAATAATTGTGTCAGTTGTGGAAAGCAGATCCCACACCAAGACATCCATTCTCTCTGCATCACTTGTTTAGCCCCAGACCACAACGTCGCTGGGTGTCGGTTCTGTGCCCTGTTTAATGCTAGAACCATAAGAAGAAGAGCTGAAACTGTAGCTAGGCATTTTAGTGAGCCTTTTTCTCAACGTGATATGGCATCGGTCTCTCAACTGGCTATTGTACTGACTTACCTAGAAAAAAGAAAAACAAGGACAAAGATAGGCCTCTAAAAGTTAGGCCCTCTGACGACTCAGGTCAGAAGTCTGGTATTTTTCAACTCAGTGCTACAGCTGAACTCAGAGAGGCGCCTTCACAGCCCCTGACGCTATCGGAGGAACTGTTGCAGGCTTCTGCCAAGACCTGTTCTGAGTCTGATACACGGCCGGATCCACCTCTCTCTCTGCCGGTATGTCACCTCATTCTCATGCGGTTGGGTCCAGAGCTGCTTTGCAGGCACTGGCTTCCGCTGAGACTCTGACTACAGAAGCCAGACTCAGATGGATGACAACTCCGCCGGTTAAACTCACTTTGTATAAGACTACTGACTTGTCCAGGCCCAAGCCTAAAACTACCCCTAAAAAGGTCCCTCCCCAAGGACCCGTCCACCAACCTACACCTAGCCAGCCTGTTCCTCAGTCGCAGCAACTGCTCAGAATGGCAGAAGAGTTGATGACTCTTATTTGGAGAAGCCAGCCCCACCCTCCCACCCCAGCCAAAAGAAAAAGGGATGCCTCCCCTGTGGGCCTCTCTGACCAGGAATCAGAAGAATCTGTCCTTGAGGAGTCAGACATGGAAGACCAGCCCTTTGCAGCATTTGAGGACTCTGATGCTGATGACCCCATTCCATCTGCCTCCCCCCCCCCCCCCCCGAGGACCTTTCTTTTGTAGAAACCTTTAATTCCCTCTGAGAACACTTTCAATGGGAAGCTCAGGATTACCCTCAGTCTAAGAAGAGACTGCGAGAGTTCCTTGACCTGCCCCAGCATAAACCTCTGGCCATTCCACCTATCCTGGATGTAGTGGAGGATGTTTTTCTAGAATCTGCCCTTTCACCAGATTCTGTCCCCCCAGCACCCAGAAAGCCAGATAGATATTACAGGGTGCAAGACACCCAGAAATATCTTTGCAGAAACCCTACTGCAGACCCTGAAGTCATTACTCGAGGCCCTAAGGTAACTAGGGCAGGCTCTTCTAAAAACCCCATCCCAGCTGAAAAAGAAAGCAGAGCTTTAGACAGAATGGGAAAAATGTATACACTTCAGCAACTTTATGTGTAAGTGCCTTAAGTTGTCAATTCCATATGCTGAAATTGCAGCAAATGTCCTTGAACTGATTAAACAGAAGTTACATTCCATTCCTGACAATAGTACTACCAGAGAATTAACAGACCTCATACAGTTTGGCTCTCAGGTAGCCAAACACTCCTTGCATTGTGGTTTTGATGCCTTAAAAGCTTCTACCAGGACTGCAGTCACAGGCTCAGTAATCAGAAGGCGTGCCTGGTTAAGGGAGCAGCCTTTGCCTGACCAGGTAAATTCCAAACTGCTAGATGCCCCTTAGATAAAGACCAGTTGTTTGGACCTAAAGTGGAAGAAGTCATTAAGAAAATGGAGGACAAAGCCAAGTCCATGCAAACTGTCAAGGACTTCTTACAGGTGCAACCTCCCAGGTTCAGCAGAAACTTCCCCACTAAACACTGTTCCTTTCCCTCTCAGACAAAACCAGTCCAGAGAAAGGGATGCAGGGACAGAACCCGTAGGCATCAGTCCCATAGCCAACAAAGACCCAGGCAGTGGTCCACTGCTGCTCCTAGACAAGGGAGTTCTAAACTAACTCCCTTCTCCAAGGACTCTCAATGACTCTGTCCCCTCCCCTCTGCCCCTCATGTCACCCAACAGGCTAGGAGGAAGACACTCCCTCTTACTAGGAAACTGGCAGGCCATCATCTCAGATCTATGGGTCCTGAAAATTATTACCAGTGGGTACAGATTCTATTTCAAAGAAAAGCCAAAAAGGTCTGGTTGTCCAGACGCCCCTGCAAATCAGAGGACAGAAGCTATTCTTCAGATAGGAATGCTTTATGCCCAGGGTGCAGTAGAAGACCTGTACCAAAGGAACAGACTAAAAAAGGATTTTATTCAAGACTGTTCCTGGTTCCCAGAAAAGAGGGCACTTGGCACCCTATCTTAAACATCTCCACCCTGAATCTGTCCCTCCTGGTTCCAAAATTCAAGATGCTGACTCTACAAAAACTACTACCTCTGCTCCTGCCACAAGCTTGACTAGTGACCCTAGATCTGAAGGATGCCTACCTGCATATCCCTATCAGACAGTCCTGCAGGAGTTACTCAACACCTTCAGTTCTCTGCTCTGCCCTTTGGCTTATCCACTGCTCCCAGAGTCTTTAACAAGTGCCTGGCTTAAGTCATTGCATTTTGCAGACAGAAGGGCATACACATTTATCCCTATCTCGACGATTGCCTCATACAGGCAGAAATCAAGGAAAAATTCCTGCAGGACCTCTCCTTTCTGCAAATCCTAATAACCTCACTGGGATTCACCATCAACTGGAGAAGTCCCATCTACAGCCCATACGAAGGATAACGTTCCTTGGCACCTTTATAGACACCTCAGCACAAATGCCCCCCCCCCCCCCCCCACACACACACACACACACAGAAGCAGGTCTTTCTGCAGTCTTACTTCACCCAACTGGCACACAAAACCCACCTCACTGCCAGAAATATCCTGCAGACCCTGGGATACATGGCCTCCTGCATCCTGCTGGTACCCCTTGCCAGGCTGCACATGAGAAAATTGCAATGGTACCTAAGGAACCTCTGGTACCAACACTCCCAGTCACTGGAACACCAGCTCTAGGGAAGGAGTTCCTATGGTGGGCCGAAGCTTGCACTCTGAACAAGGGCCTTCCCTTTGTCCTTCAGCCACATGACCAAGCCATAACCACAGATGCCTCAGACATTGCCTGGGGAGCTCACAAAAGAACACTGCGAACTCAGGCCATTTGGGAACAGGAGGTTCAGAGTCTCCATATCAACCTGATAGAAAAGCTAGAAGTACACAGAGCAATCCTAACCTTTCAAGACCATCTGTCACCAGGAGTCCTTTTAATCAAGACAGACAACACTACTGCCATGTAGTGCATCAACAAGCAAGGGGTTACCCATTCTTGCCCCCTGTGTCACTTAGCTATGAAAATCTTGCAGTCAGCCTCAAACCTGCGACTTCATCTGATAGCACAATACCTCCCAGGGAAACAAAACACCCTGGCAGACAAGTTATGCAGACAACTTCTGGATCCCCACGAGTGGCAGTTGCACAGGGAGACCTTCCTAAAGATCAGTCATTTCTGGGGGAAACCAGACAAAGACCTTTTTGCAAGCTACCAGAACCACCAGCTGGCCAAATTCTGCTCAAGAGAGTTTCACCCAGAACCTTGGAGGGTGGATGCCCTCTCCTTCCACTGGGGCAGCCTGTATGTGTACACTTTCCTCCACTACCTCTGATACCCAGGGTGCTGCTGAAGATTAGAGAGAAAGGGCCAAGGGCTATCCTAATTGCCCCAGACTGGCCGAGGCAGCAATGCTGTTCAGTCTGAGCATGCACCCTCCCATCCTCCTACCCCCCACCACAGACCTTCTCACACAACAGAGAGGGAGGCTACTGCACCCAGGCCTAGCCACACTCAAGTTAACCACATGGTTGATTCCTCAAAGATGGATAACACTTCAGCCCTCAGCAAGCAAGTGTTAGACATTATTAAGGAGGCATGTAGACCCAGCACCAGAAAATCTTATTCCGCAAAATGGAAAAGGTTCACCTGCTGGTGCAGCAGCAGAGGTGCATAGAGCACCAGTGTCTCTTTACCACTGGTTCTGGACTACCTGGCAGAGCTTCTAGAAAAGGAGTCATCTTAGTCCTCTGTCAAGACTCATGCTTCAGCTATCTCAGCCTATGTCCAGGCGGAGCAGCCCTTGTTCCCTCAGCACCTCTTAAAACAGTTCCTCAGAGGTGTGGCTCACATCAGACCACCTAGAAGGCCTCCTGCACCAGCTTGGGATCTAAACTTTGTTTTGGAAAACTACTTCCTTTTGAACCAGCATCCTCAGCAGATCTCAAGTACCTCTCTTGGAAAACTACCTTCTTGCTAGCCATCACTTCTGCCAGGGGGGTATCTGAGCTCCAGGCCATCATGGCCACTGAGCCCTTTATCATTTTCCACGCAGACAGGGTCTCTCTGAGAACCAACCCTTCCTTTATGCCTAAGGTGGTTTCTGATGTAACCCTCAACCAGATCATTCACCTTCTTATTGTCTTTCCAAAACCTACCAAAAAAAGGAGAAAGAATTCTGCATATCCTGGGTGTACACCGACAATTGAGATTTTACCTTGACAGGACCAAATCAGTCAGAAAAACTGGCCAGTTACTGGTTTCATTTGCCCCTGGGAAAGAGGGGAAACCCATTACAAAGCGGATCTCTCATTGCATACATTTCTGCTATGCCTTCCATGGAAAGAGCCCTCCTAAATCCATCAGATCTTATTCCACTAGAGCAGCCACTACTTACACGACCTTCCTTAGAGGGGTCCCTACCAAGGATATTCTGGAGGCTGCTACATGGACCTTTATCCACACTTTCACTAAGCACTACCAGCTGGCTACATTCTCTAAAACCAGGGCAGGATTTGCATCTGCAATCCTGCAAGGCATGTTAGCATCCCCATAGCCTATATAGCATGCCTCCACCCACTTCCTAAGCTTTGGGAATCTTCCCATAAATGATGACTACTACAGTGAAACACAAACAACGTAGTGCAGTTGTATACACTTAGCATAAATGTAGATGTTTGAGTGTATTCACTGTTGCAGTCCTGTTTTCCTTCCACCTTCACCCATATTTCTGTATCCTCTTAGGGGCTCCTGACTATTGGGAGGTAAGAAAAACTGACGCAGGAGGGAAATCTTTTACTCTGGTATTCAGGCTGGCCAAGGTCTACCCAGCAGGGATAACCCAGAAGTGATGACTGCAACAGTGAATACACATGAACATCTACATTTATTGATGTGTACATGACTGTACTTTCCTGTGGCATCTGGGTGACTGATTGAAGCCTGATCAACTAGGCACAGTCAGAGCTTTATCTCTCTTAGTCTGCCACATGGCATCGTAAAATTTACTGAAACTGTTTTGTAATACTGTGTTTAATATTCATGCAGTGGTCAGTCGGTTATGTTGACTAGCAACTCTCTGACAAATTGCTCAAACCTCTGGGTTATATTTTTATATAAATTAAACAAATACACACAGACACGCACACAATGCATTTGGCTAGAATATGAGAAAAGAAAACAAGAGGTAAGTACACCCATGCTGAATCTAGTTAATGAAATACTCAAGCCTGGTCATGTATCAAACGGGTTTCTTAAACATTTCCTTCCCTTCACACACAGCAGATAAAAGTTCCACATAATGTTAAAAGAAATCCACATAATGTGGCCACTGTTTTTATGACAGCCCACTTGTTGAAATAGTTAAGCCATATATAGTTTTCACAGTTTTTCTTTTATACTTGCAGTAAGTTGTGTCCTGATGTGATAACGTGTTCTTAGCCTGATGTATAATTTCTGAGGCTTTGATTATAAATCAATTTTTGGCTGGATGGTGGCAACATTGGTGGCATTACTGCAGTAGCAATGCAATGTCTTGACTTAAACCACTGCCCAGACATATCTTTCCTTTTATCAGAAATTCAATAGCTCATGTCACCATTGCTGAAAGAAAACCTTCATTGAGAATATGGAAAAACAAAAGCAGGATACATTTTCTTGAAAAAAAAAAACAATTCTTCACTGTAAGAAAAATCTAAATTATTGTATTAAATAAATAATATAGATTAAAACTCACCAGTAGATAACATTCTGCTACTTTTATTTGTAATCTGTGAGTGCTAGCAGTTTATCTTTATTTGCTGATTAGGACAGTATGAGCAGAGCCTAATTTCTGTTGTTTCCCAGAGAGAAAAAACTGCAGTAATCCAACTCAAGACTTAAACGTTAACTTGATGTAGCTAGTGATGATGATGACAATGATTAATAACAATTCTATGAATATAGACAGTTGTATGCATATATTTATTTTATTTTACATTTGATTACCGGGAAAGTCCAACTTGACAACATGCCCAATGTTCTTCGTCTTCCATTGCTGCAGTCCTTACTATTGGGTATAGTCCACGTCCAGTCGGCCCGAATACCAGAGTATAAGGCTGACGTCGGTCAGGGCGCATTAGACTGACGTCAGTACGTCAGGGTACTAATGCGCATGACCGACGTCATATCCTCAGTCTTTTTTGCCGCATGGTCCGATGCAGAAGCAGATTTGCGAGTGCAGGTTGGCGTTCTGAAATATTTCCGAAACCGGAGTTTCAGACCGAAACAGAGTTGGCTAAGTACCCCGTTGGGGAACATTTTGGTTTTTTCTTGCCTCAGTATTTTACCGGATGTCAGAAAAAGTGAATAACTGTATTTCTTGTGGGAAACAGATACCTCATAGGGATTACCATACCTTGTGTATACCTTGTTTAGGGCCTGAGCACGACGTTGTTGGTTGCCGCTCTTGTGCTAGGTTTAACAAACGCACTATTAAGAGGAGGTTAGACTGTGCCAGGTTAGTGTTTGGGAAGCGTTGCAATTATAAAATGACGACGGATGGTCCGACGCCCGCTTCGTCCAAGAAGCGCAAGGACAAAACAGCGAAGCCAAGGGTTGATGAACCGGCAGTCCCGGACGTCGGTTCTTTAGAAGGCTCAGTGGAGCCAGAGGTTTTGCCAGGAGTTTCCATGGAGTCCCAGGCAGAAACTTTACTATTACAGGATGTGCCTTCTCAGGAGGTAGGCCAGGCTGAGGGGGCTTCTCAGGTGACTGTTCTTCCCTCTCTTCCCAAGGTAGTTAGAGCCTCTCCTTCTGTTGCCAAAACTTCTTTGAGAGGTAGGCCTAGTTCAGCTTCAGTGGGGGCTTCTCCTAGCATTTCGGGTTCTGTACCTAAGAAACATATGCTTAAAATGGCAGAAGATTTGATTACTATGATTAGGGGTTCTATGCCCCTGCCTGATAAGAGGCCTAGGGTGGAACCGGAGTTTGATAGTTTTGAACAGTGTTCAGAGGCTTCAGAGTCTTCTGCGGAAGACTTGCAGGAGTATCCTACTTATTCTGATTCTGATGTGGATGATTCCACTCCTACAGCTTCTCCTCCTGAGGATTTCTCATTTTCAGAGACTCTGCATTCCATGAGGGAGCACTTTAAATGGGAAGGCCAGGATTACTCTGATTCCAGGAAAAGGCTTAGGGAATTCTTGTTTTTACCCCAGCATAGGCCTTTAGCTATTCCTCCTGTGTTGAATGTGGTGGAAGATGTTTTTGCAGAGGCTTCCCTGAACCCTGACTCTTTGCCTCCTGCTCCTGTTAAACCTGATAGGTATTACAGGGTGCCCGAAGCTCATAAGTATTTGTTTAAGAGTCCAAGGGCGGACCCAGAAACTATTTCTCAAGGGCCTAAAGGTGTTAAGGCTTCTGTGGTTAAAAATCCTGTTCCCACTGATAAAGAGGCAAGGGCTTTGGATAGGTGGGGAAAGAAAGTGTATACTTCTTCCACTCTAGCCATGAGAGCATTGAATTGTCAGTTTCACATGCTAAAATATCAGAATTATCTCCTTTCACAATTGAAATCTAAGGTGGATGCTTTGGCGGAAGGTATTGAGTGTAAAGAGTTGCTGGATTTGGTTCATGTGTCTGAACAAGTGGGTAAGCATTCTTTGCAATGTGGTTTTGATGCTGTACAGGCCTCCTCGAGGGTGGCTGCTACCAGTTCTGTTCTTCGCAGGCATGCCTGGTTGAAGGATCAGAATTTAGCTGAGCATGTTAAGACAAGGATTTTGGATGCTCCTTTACAGTCTGATGTGTTGTTTGGATCGCCTGTGGAAGCAGTTTTAAAGAAAATGGAGGACAAAGCTAAGTCTATGCAAACTGTTAAAGATTTTTGCAGGTGCAGCCACCGAAGTTTAGTAGAAATTGGCCTGCTAAGGGGTGGACATATCCTGCTTATGATTCCCAGTCTAGGGGTAGGTCTAGACGTGGTAGGGGCAGGGCTCAAGGTTCTTTAGGCCTAGAACAGGAGTTCACCTGCTCAGACTTCTGGTGAGGGCAGGGGTCAGTCCTTTCGTAAACAGACCCAATGACCTGTCTTTTCAGCTGCCAGTAGATTCCCGTCTGGCAGCTCCTTTGGGAGGAAGACTGTCTCTTTTCAAAGAAAATTGGGATTTAATTACTCAAGACAAATGGGTGTTGGATATCATTCACCACGGTTACAGATTTTATTTCCATACAATGCCCCTTTCAAAGGCATGCCAGACGTTCCTCCTCCACAAAGAAAAGAGGCTCACAAGCAAGTTTCTCAGTTACTCCAGATAGGGGCCATTCAGCCAGTCCCTGTATCAGAAAGGGGCCTAGGATTTTATTCTCGACTGTTCCTAGTACCAAAGAAGGGGAACACGTGGAGACCAATTTTGGATTTATCTCTCCTCAACACGTTTTTGGACATTCCCAAGTTCAAGATGTTGGCGTTACAACAGCTTTTACCTCTGCTGGGCAAAGATCACTGGATGGTAACTTTAGATCTCAAGGAAGCTTACCTTCATGTGCCTATAAGGCTAAGTTGCAGGAAGTATCTGCGGTTTCGAGCTGGAAATTCTCATTATCAGTTCTCTGCATTGCCCTTTGGCTTATCTACTGCGCCCAGAGTATTCACAAAGGTTCTGGCTCCAGTGATAGCTTACTTCAGGCTTCAAGGTATTCAAATCTATCCTTACCTGGACGACTGCCTGATTCTGGCTCAAGAAAAGGAAGACCTTCTACAGCATCTGGAATATGTTATAGCAGTGCTAAGATGCCTAGGGTATTCTGTGAACGAAATAAAGTCCAGTCTAGTACCCTCTCAAGACATGTGCTTTCTGGGTGTGAGACTGAATACAGCAGCCCAGATGGCCTTTTTAACCCCGGACAAACAAAAGAGTCTGTCACTTTACTTCCATCAGCTATCTCGTCAGTCCGTGCTGACTGCAAGGTCAGTCCTTCAAGCATTAGGGTTCATGGCATCTTGTATTCTGGTGCTTCCCAATGCCAAACTGCATATGAGGAAGCTACAATGGTATCTCAAAAATGTATGGACACAGCACTGCCAGGATTTGGACACTGTCATTCAAATAATACCTTGCCTCCAAAAAGAATTCTTGTGGTGGGCTCAGGAATGTCACCTAAACAAGGGACTCTCTGTGACCCGGCCAGAGGCAAGTCAGATTTTAACGACAGATGCCTCGGACATTGCTTGGGGAGCTCATCTAAATGGAAAGTGGATACAAGACAAGTGGCCTGCCAGACTACAGCATCTACATATCAACATGAAGGAGATGTTAGCAGTCCAGTTTGCATTAATGGCTTTCAAGGAGTTACTTCTTCCAGGGCAGGTGTTGATTCTAACAGACAACACAACTGTCATGTGGTACATCAACAAACAAGGGGAACACATTCTTATCCTCTATGCAGGCAAGCAATGATTTTATGGGAGACTGCGCTAAGCTTGCAACTAACTCTTCAGGCAAGGTTTCTGCCAGGAGCACAGAACTCCTTAGCAGATGTGTTAAGCAGACAAATCATGGATCCCCACGAGTGGAAACTGGATCTTCATGTATTTCAGAAATTGACAGTGTCATGGGGAACTCCAGACATAGATCTGTTCGCTTCTCCACTAAACCACCAGCTGCCAAAGTATTGCACAAAGGGGTTTCATCACACAGCTTGGAAAGTGGATGCTCTGTCTTTCAGTTGGAAAAACCTTCATGTGTATGCCTTTCCACCTCTGCCTCTTCTTCCAAAGGTACTATTAAAGGTCAGACAAGACAGGCCACGGATGATTTTGATAGCTCCAGATTGGCCTCGGCAACACTGGCACCCACTACTACGGAGTCTGGTAAAGAAGCCTCCATGGCCTTTACCTCTGATTCCTCATCTGTTATCTCAGAAGGACGGTCATCTGCTCAATGTCAAGCTTCACTCTCTTCATCTAACAGCCTGGCATATTCTGTGTTGAAACACAGCAGGTCTCAACTTCCTCAACAAGTTTTAAATGTGATTATGGAAGCTAGAAGGCCTAGTACAAGGAGAGTGTACGCAGAAAAATGGAAGAGATTTTTATTTTGGAGTACAGCAAAGAATTTGGAGATTTCTGAGCCTAATTTGAGTGTGGCTCTTCAATATCTTACTGAGTTATTGGACAAAGGTTTGTCCTTCTCTTCCATTAAGATTCATGCTGCAGCAATTTCAGCTCACTAT
>NC_056734.1:932493702-932616202 GCF_019279795.1 Protopterus annectens
CCATTAGGTAGTCCTTTATCCCACTATCATTCCCCGATGTTCTTTGTGTTTCACTGTTGCAGTCATTACATTAGGGTAATCTGCTGGCAGGTTGCCCTCAGTAGGACTGAATTCCAAAGTCTTGGGTCCTGTGTTGGTTGCTGTCTCCTCTTCCATGACGTCAGGTCGTCAGGGGTATAAAACATGCAGCCGACGCCATTTTCTTCAGTCTTTCTTGCTGCACTGTGCCCGAAGCAGAAGCATTTCGCAAGTGCCGGTCGGCCAACTACTGAAATATTCGCGTTTGAGTTTCAGAACCAAAGTCTTCAATAAAGCTAAGTACCCCATTGGGGAAACTTTTTTCTTGCTTTTTACTGATGTCAGAAAAAGTTAATAACTGTATTACTTGTGGGAAGCAAATACCTCATAAGGATTTCCATTTATACTGTATTCCTTGCCTAGGCCCAATTCACAATGTGCCTGGCTGTCAGTTTTGTGCTAGATTTAACCAACGCACTATTAAGCATTGGTATATTTTTGCATCTAAGTATTTTGGAAACAGATTTAACTACCCAGAGATATCGTCGGATAACAATCCGACTACCGGAATACATAAAAAACACAAAGAAAAGGACAGAGAAAGGCAGTCGAGATCCAAAACCGACGACGAAGCTTCTCCTAAGCCAGTCGCTGGTTCGCCGGTACTCAGTGAGGCGCTTTCGCAGCCCCTGATACCCACTACCTTAGAGTCGCAGGCCTCTACCGACACCCATGTGGAGTCCAGCATGCCACAAGATACTCAAGGTATTTGACCGACGGATGTATCTCCCTCGGAAGGGTCCGGAGCCGCTGAGCAGGCACCGGCTTCCGAGGGTGTATTCAGACCTCAACATTTTTATATCAAACCGACGAAAGCTGCAAAACCAAAGGCAAAGACACGTGCAAAACTTAAAAAAACGATGCTTGAGCCATGTGCACAGGCCTCTATGCCTAAAAAACAGATGATCAAAATGGCTGAAGACCTTATTACCTTGATCAGGGGTACCCATCCCCCGCCAGATAAGAGGTCTAGGCAAGACACTGACTATGAATTTTCAGATCAGGTTTCTATTTCTTCTGATTCCTTTTCTGATCAGGAATTATCTTTACCTCCCTATGAGGATTCTGATGCCGAGGAGTCTATTCCATCTGTGTCTCCTGAGGATTATTCATTTGGAGAAAACCTGCATACTTTGAGGGAGCATTTTCACTGGGAGAGTCAAAACTTCTCAGAATCAAAAAAGAGGCTCAGGGATTTCCTCCTCCTCCCTCAGCACAAGCCTTTAGCCATTCCCCCTGTGTTAGACATTGTGGATGATGTTTTTTCGGAGTCAAGCCTGACCCCTGACTCTTTACCTCCGCCTCCCAGTAAGCCTGACAGGTATTACATGGTCCCTGACAAATTTTTATTTAGAAACCCTGCTGCTGATCCTGAAACTATTTCACAGAGTCCAAAGGGAGTTAAGGCCTCAACAGCAAAAAACCCTACCCCCTCCAACAGAGATTCAAGGGCGCTGGACAGATGGGAAAAAAAGTTTATACATCTGCAACCTTGGCAATTAGGGCCTTAAACTGTCAATTTCATATGATTAAGTACCAACAACATGTTATGGGATTGCTGAAGCAGAAAATTATGTTGATTTCAGAATGTGCAGAAAATAAGGAATTGCAGGAATTATTGCATGCAGCTGAACAAGTTGGAAAGCATACTTTGCAATGTGGTTTTGATTTTTTAGAGGCCTCCTGCAAGGCTGCAGTTACTGGCTCTGTGATTAGGAGGCATGCCTGGTTAAAGGAACAAAATTTGCCTGATCATGTTAAAGCTAAATTGCTAGATGCACCTTTACAGCATGATTCTCTGTTTGGTATTAATGCAGAAGAGGTTTTAAAGAAAATGGAAGACAAAGCTAAGTCTATGCAAACTGTTGCAAGTGCAGCCACCAAGATTCAGTAGACACTGGCCTACAAAAAAATTGGTCCTTTCCTGTGTCGGAGCTCAAAGGGGCACATCCAGACACCCTAAGGGTTCCAGGTACAAGGCACAAGACTCATACAGGTCAAAGCAATGGGGCGCATCCACCTCGAAATCTGGAGGAGATAAAGCGCAAACCTACAGAAAGCAATCCCAATGACTTCCCTCTGCCTACACCAAGCACTTATCTGATAGCAGCACCCACAGGGGGAAAATTAGCACTTCTTGCACAAAATTGGCAATTAATAACCCAGGACAAGTGGGTACTGAACATCGTATCACTGGGATACAGATTCCATTTCCACACTCTGCCAATGACAAATGGTTGGCCAGACCTGCCAAAAAACCCAATGGGCAGAGGCACAGAAACAGGTTTCGTCCCTCATGGATATGGGGGCCATTCAGACAGTACTAGAACAGGAAAAAGGACAAAGTTTTTACCCAAGACTGTTCTTGGTACCCAGAAAGGACAAGGCCTGGCGGCCAATACTGGATTTATCGATTTTGAACACATATTCCAAAATTCAGAATGCTCACCTTGCAACAGCTTCTGCCGATGCTGGGCAAGAATGCTTGGCTGGTGACTTTAGACTTAAAAAAGGCATACCTGCATGTCCCAATAAGACAGTCGTGCAGAAGGTATCTCAGATTCAAGGCTGGCTTAATACATTACCAATTCTATGCACTGCCCTTTGGCTTATCTACTGCGCCCAGAGTCTTTACAAAGTGCCTGGCACCAGTAATTGCATTTTGCAAACATAGAAGTATTCAAATATATCCTTACTTGGACAACTGTCTCATTCAAGCAGAGAACAAAAACACTCTTCTACGACACCTGGCGTTTGTAAAAAGACTTCTAGCATGCCTAGGGTACACAATAAACGAAAAGAAATCACAACTGGTACCCTCTCAAAAGATAACATTCCTGAATGCAAGCTTGCATACAACTGCCCAGATGGCTTACCTCACGCCAGACAAAGGCAACTGACTACTTACTTCAAGCTGATGGCAACAAAAACCCACTCTTCTGCAAGACAAATTCTGCAGGCTCTGGGCTTCATGGCATCCTGCATCCTACTAACTCCATATGCAAGACTGAATATGAGGAAACTGCAATGGTACCTAAAAGGTTTATGGAGTCAACATTCACACAGTCTGGAAACAGTGATTCCTCTCATCCCCTGCCTGCAACAAGAGTTTCTATGGTGGGCAAAGGCCTGTCACTAAAACATGGGATGGCCCTTCACTCTACCCCCTGCCAGCCAAACCTTAACAGACGCATCAGATTATGCCTGGGGGGCCCACATGGCAGGAAGATGCATTCAGGGCATATGGGCACCAAATCAAATGCATCTACATAACCAGAAAGAGATGCTAGCTGTTCAAAATGCCCTAACAGCCTTCAAGGACTGACTTCATCCAGGACAACTACTGATAAAGATGGACAACACCACAATCATGTGGTATATAAACAAGCAAGGGGGCACACACTCATACCACCTTTGCAGATTAACCATGGCACTGTGGGACCCAGCTTTGACCTACTTAATAAATCTTCAAGCTCAATTCCTGCCAGGAAAACAGAACACTCTGGCAGATGATTTAAGCAGAAACCTTATAGATCCTCACGAGTGGAAACTAAATCCACAAGTATTCAGCATGATAGCAGAGAAATGGGGGAGCCCAGACATAGATCTATTTGCCTCTCCTCAATATTATCAATTGAAAAGATTTTGCACAAGGACTTATCACAGACAAGCATGGAAAGTGGATGCCCTATCCTTCAGTTGGAAAAACCTGTCAGTTTACGCCTTCCCTCCTCTGTCTCTTCTACCCAAGGTCCTCCTAAAAGTCAGGTAAGAGAAGCCAAAGATGATATTAATTGCCCTGGACTGGTCCCGCCAGTACTGTCACCCAATCCTATGGAACTTGTCTCAATACCCAGCTTGGACCTTGCCTCAAAGACCACAACTACTGTCCCAGCAAAACACTCAGATCCTGCACAATCAACTACAGACTCTGAACTTGGCAGCATGGCTAATCATGTAATCATATGAACGACACCTCTCAGTAAGGCTGTGATTTATGTCATTTTAGAAGCCAGAAGGCCTAGTACTAGAACATCTTACGCTGATAAATGGAAGAGATTCTATGCTTGGAATCAAGCACAAGGAACTGATACAGCAGAACCACATATTCCTCAGATATTACAATACTTAACTGAGATGCTTGACAAAGACCTATCTTTCTCATCAATCAAAATCCATGCCTCTGCCATTTTGGCTCATTACAATACAGAGCCACCAATCTTTTCTCATCCTTTACTAAAGCAGTATCTTAGAGGAGCCAAAAACCTAAGGCCTCCTAGAAGATCACCATTACCTGCATGGGACATCAATTATGTGTTGGAAAAGCTCACCCTGCCTCCATTTGAACCAGCCGCTACCGCTGATATAAAGTTCTTATCATGGAAGACAGCTCTGCTACTAGCAATTACTTGAGCAAGAAAAGTTTCAGAGCTACAGGCCCTCATGGCTGTAGAGCACTTTATCATATTTTACCCAGACAGGGTGTCTCTGAGGACAAAGCCTACTTTTATGCCTAAGGTGGTTTCCAGTGTGGCTTTTAACCAAGCAATGCATCTGCCAACGTTTTACCCAAATCCGCAGAACAAAGGGGAGAGAATTCTGCATTCCTTGGACGTACACAGACAGCTAAGATTCTACTTGAGCAGGACAAAAGCTCTAAGAAAAACTGAGCAATTACTGGTGTCCTATGCTGCAGGATCAGAAGGAAAGGCTGTTTCAAAGCAGACTATTTCAAAATGGATAAGCCACTGCATCCGTTTCTGCTACATACACCATGGTAAACCTGTGCCCAAGGGCATTAGGTCTCATTCCATCAGAGCTGCAGCTACTTCAGCAGCCTTTCTCAGAGGAGTACCAGCCAAAGATACTCTAGAGGCTGCTACTTGGTGTTCTCTTCACACCTTTACAAAGCATTGCCATTTACCTCTCTACTCTAAGTCCAGGGCAGGCTTTGCCACTGCAGTGCTGCAGGGCCTTATAGCCGCACCTAATGCTGTTTATCTCCAGCCTCCCAACCATAGCATTGGGATTCTACCCAAATGTAATGACTGCAACAGTGAAACACGAAGAAAATAGTACAGTTGTGTACACTTAACATAAATGTAGATGTTCGAGTGTATTCACTGTTGCAGTCCAGGTTACCCTCTCATCATCCCCCTGTCATTCTACAGGTTATCTTTCCTTCTCTATCTTCTACAACCTATGTAGTGTATTTGTTTGTAGATGAAGGTAAAGTTTATATTAATGCATGTGTGTGTGTGTGTGTGTATATATATATATATATATATATATATATATATATATATATATATATAATATTGCTACCTTTTTGGGGGGCACCTGGCATCGGGGGCAAGAAAAACTAATGAAAATGGTGCCGGCTGCATGTTTTATACCCCTGACGACTTGACGTCATGGAAGAGGAGACAGCAACCGACGCAGGACCCAAGACTTTGGAATTCAGGCCGACTGAGGGCAACCTGCCAGCAGATTACCCAAATGTAATGACT
Source organism: Protopterus annectens (assembly GCF_019279795.1). Taxonomy (NCBI): domain Eukaryota; kingdom Metazoa; phylum Chordata; order Ceratodontiformes; family Protopteridae; genus Protopterus; species Protopterus annectens. Next base: position 932,499,291 of record NC_056734.1, read on the forward strand.
GCAACATTGAATACACTCGAACATCTACATTTATGGTAAGTGTACACAACTGTACTTTTACTTTAAACATTAATAACAACCTGGGATGTCTGTTAAGTCAGAAGTCTTAACTACTCAGGGTTTTTCAGTGACTTCAGGTGTAATGCTAATAAAGTAAATGTGTGGTTTCTCATAAAGTAAAGTTTTATTCCTTACCAAAACAGTTTAACACTACCTAGCTTTGGAAAATATAGCACCAAAATATAAGGTAATGACACTAAATGTGTCTCTCAGTTGTCACATGACTAATGACTTTTGTTATGAGATATATAGTTAAGACTTGTATTTAGAAAGTATAATTTAATCATTAGCTACAAGGGTAGTTTTTTCTGCAGTTTTTGTCACTAACTGGAGGATCAGCATAGCTGTGAGCTATGTATTTGGAAGATGCTCGTTGATTTTCTGTTTTGCTTCTAATACTTGTTACGTTATCATCCCTTTCAATACATTTCAGTGTGGCCCCAGGTACTATGTATGGCACCACTGTAGGGTGTTTATATGAAATAAAAGGCCTAGATCTTTCCTGACTTGAGCCCTTTGTCTTATTTACTGATGTGCTAGGTATCCACAAACTGTCACTGAGCCATGTTGCATTGCTACAATCTGTGGCATTTTCCCCAGGAGTTACTAGTATTTGTTCCCTCATTCTACGTTCATTTGACTGTGGCCTCATAATTAAAACATCTCCCATCCATGCATCATTGCTCATTGTTTCATTGATTGTTGTTGTCACAGTTTCCTTTGTACTGTTTATTTGTGAACAGTTTGTTTCTACTTCTGTATTGCTTGCACTGCCTTCCACTGGAGCTTGCACCATCTCTGTTTTATATGGGTGGGTAAAGCAGTCATCCTGAAGAAGCTCTGATGGAAAGGTTCCACATACAGATCTTTGGAAAGAGTCATTTACTGGTGGGCTAGGTTGGTTTGAGATGTTGCTGAACCATAGGGTACTTACATTTTCTATGCTATTTTCCTTAGTAGACATAGCACCCATTTCTTCCATTCCACAGTCTTTTGACAGTGGTTTCCTAATTTTACTAACTGCAGTATATGTTTTTGTTTTGGCCTGTTCTTTGGCAGTACAATCCATCCTTTCCTTTGTAAAGTTTATCTGTGAACAATTTGGTTCCACTTGTATATCATCTGCCTTGCCTTCCACTGCAGAGTGTACCATCTGTGGTGTGGTATATTGTTCATTAATGTCATCTTCCAGAAAATGTTCTTGTGGAAAGGTTCTACATACAGATCTTTGGAGAGAGTTATTCATTGATGGACTAGGTAGAAAGGCATTGTCACTGACCAGTGTGGTACTGCCATAGTTCGTGGCATTGTTCTCAGAAGATACATCCATTTCTCTCATTCCATGTCCCTTTGACTGTGGCTTTGGAATTTCATCAATATCAGTAGGTGTTTTATCGTTGTTCTCTCTGGCTGTAATTGACATAATTTCCTTTGTATAGTTTATTTCTACTTGTACGTTGTCTACCACCTCTCCCATTAAAGCATGTAGTAGCTGTGACTTTGCATATGCTTCATTAATGTCATCTTTCTGATGAAGCACTGATTTAAAGGTTTCACATCCAGATCTTTGGGAGGAATGAGAAGTAATAGTCACTTTATCAATTATTTGTGAATTTTGCAGATGTGATACTCCTGCTGGCATTCCAGTCTGCAGCAGTTCTGAATTGTGTGACTCTCTCATGCTGGATTTGTGCAAATCTTCTATATCTGATACACTTCCTAGTTCAGTTTCTGTAGCATATGCTGTCTTTGCTGAACTTCCTAATTCAATTTCTGTAGCACATACTGTCTTTGGTAGACATCCTATTTCAGTGTCAGTTGTAGATACGTCATTTAACACCACTGTTTTTTTCTCCTGTCTATGTTTTTCAATCAGATTATTTGTATTCTTGGGATTGTACTCTGCATGTGTAGGATTTTGTAAACAGGTAACAGCTGGAATAGATTGTTCTGGAATGCTAGTGTTTATTTTAAATATTTGTATCTCCTTGGTTGTTAATGTCCCCACAAGGCTAGTTTCTCTGTTACTGCTTTTGTCTTCCAGAGTACCCTTTTTATTTATCCATTGCCCGAGTTCTGGTTTCTCCAAGACATGTTTTAGGCCAAATTTCGTGAACTTTGACTGTAAAATTTGGAATTTGGTTGGTCGCGTTTTATTACTACAGTTGTATATTTGTTTGTCAACCACACAGTCAGTGAAGTCCACATTTTTAGGTTTTTCCATCTGGGCCATATAATTAAGTAAATTGTTGATCTCATCTGTCTCACGCCTGTTTTCAAGCTTCTTCACAATGCGACATAGGTCATTTATGTCATCATCCACTAGTGGTTTATTAGTAGTAGTATTCACAGATCTAGAGAAAAAGAGAAAATGTTTTTTGTTTCTTTTAAATACATACACTTTGTATCACAAAATATGTGCAGAAATAAGTAATTACAAACATAGATGTAACATTTAATTCGTATTTTAGCTTGTTCTGTTGCTGTTTAGCTTTTCTTCCTTAACCAGTATTCTTTCTGAATACAACACTGACAACACTGTTATTTCTCCTTGCTATGTTATAAGTTCTGAAGCTTTCCACCATTTCGTAGAGGGACAATCCCTCTCAATGACAATAGTCATGCTCCACTCAGCTTTGTAATGAGAACAATGCCTGTGGTGCAGATGTTGGACATCTGATCACTCTTGCATAGATCAGAGTTTGAGAACAAGCTCTTGCACCTGGTAAAGTGAGTTGTGGTGGTGGGGCCTGATCACAGCATGGGAGCTCACTCCCTCTTCAGGAAGATTGAAAAGGATGGGTTAGCTGTACCACTGACACTGAGTTAGAGGTTAGGTGCAGAGCAGATGAGAGTATATGCAGATGTACTTGTGGTTGTGTTAGCTAGATAGGAACAGAAACTGTGATGTGCACACTATCCTGCCATGAATGTCTGGATGATGTGCACACCATCCTGCCATGAATCTACTGCATGCACACTAAATGGAGATGGGGAATGGAGCTGAGATCTATAATAAGCACCTCTAAAGGAATGACTAGTGTTCCATAAAGACCACCATCTGGAAAATGGACAAGTGACTGCAGCCAACAGGGAAGAGTACAGCTTTGCCTGCTCTATTCCCTGGCCTGTGCCTCTTTCCAGCTAGGAGATCAACCTCAGTAGTAGAATAAATATTTAGAATCTGTAAGTTGAGTGCAGCATTGCCCTGAATAGGAAGAAGGAAGATTGATGTTGAGCTTCAATTAAAAAAAAACATAAAATAAAGGGTTGGAGATGTAGCTATGCAGCTCCCCGAAATAAAAGGAAATGCCTACAGATGTGGTTTATCAATTATGAGAGTCATAAACTGCACCTAAATTTCTAAGGCAGACTCTTGTCATGGTCTTACCACTGCAGTAAACAAATAATCGGATTCCTATTGCCACACATTTTATTACAAGTCATCATAGAAAGAATGACAGCAGTGTTTTGAGTTTCAGAAGAAAAAGAAAATGCAAATAAAGCATTTGTGAAACAAACAAAAATAAGCCTTCTGTACTTCTATGCCTCAACTGTAACTATACAATTTCAGATATCACACATATAGGTTCATTGAATACTTTCCTAATCCCAGCAGTCAGTGACATCAAATTTGGTATATTGGTTTTCTTTAACAATAGTGCACTAAGTAATATAGAAAGTTCACAAAACTGCAAAAATGAAACAAGAGATGCCAGGCCAGATGCAGACACAAACAAAACTGTAATAAATAATTGCTTTCGTTCTACTTATTAGAAAAACTTTAGATAACACAAAACGGTTAAACGTCTATTTAAATAGTCTTAAAATCATGTGACAAGAAATCATGTGATAAAAACATTTACTATGTAAATCCCAACACAGTTCCACCCCCCAAAAATGTTGCATCCAAATTAAGAATATATTACAATCAATGTACTTAAAACACTATACAATGCAATATGAACAGCCAAGTTAACCCCACTATATCAACAAATAATATACTGACACTTATTCTGAGCTTTTAATGTTAACAGAGGAGTAGTCAAAGCTTGCTCATTCAGTCCCAGCCAATTATATACATTACAATAAATTCTGCCAATAAATTTCCCTTATTTCCAATTGAATTGGCCAAGGACCTCCTCTGGGATCTGATCTAATCTTTTCAATCACCATAAATTTAAAAGCATGATTCGGATATTCCCTGATATGTTTAAATAGGACATTAGTACTACTCTTCCTTATATCGTATATCGGGTGTCCAACCTTTTGGCTTGCTGGGGCCTCATTGAGTGAACAGAAATAGTCCTGGGGCCGTATATAAACTATATCATATAGTTAACTCTTTTGTTGCTCCGGAAGACCACAGTCGATCTCCTGGCTGTACTGTAGGTGCATTTGAACAATGATTAAATGTAATAAATGCCTAATATTTCCCTTAAAATTCTAATTCTCATTCTAATTCTCTAATCTAACAGTTAACTCTAACATCTTAGTTTATATATATATATATATATATATATATATATATATTTTACAAATAAACAGATATTCACTACAGCACTAGCATTTTTCACTGGGAAAACTATTCCAGCATTCCAGCTACGTAAAATGTCAACATCAGCAGTCCTACAATATTATAATCCACAAAAATAAACCAACACATTTGCAATAAAGTAAAGAATTCACATTACTGACTTAATAAAACAATTCTGAATAAGCTACAAGAGAGTCTCACCCAAACAAATAACTGGTGCCAGAAACATGGCCTCAAGTTAAATGCCAAAAATGCATCATCATCCCCTTTGAAAAGAGTGATGTCCCCACAAATTATCACAGTAATAACAATGTTGTAAGCATGCAATAAGTTGTATGGTACTTGGGCTCCCAGATTGATAGAAACCTGACTTTTGACCACCACGTTGTCTCTGTTGTAAGGAAAGATTTTTACATGGCTCAATTCATTAGTAAGGGTATCTCATCCAGGGACAAAGAGGTCATAACATCCCTGTATTCTTCCTTTACAAGAGCCATTATTGAGTGCAATGCCCCTTTTGACATGTGCCTCAGCAAAACACCCTGCCAAAAGAAAGACTACAACCATTTCTGCCAAAAAAGGTCAAAGGACTAAGTTCACTTAGTTATCTAAACAGACTAAAAAGCTTCTTGCTTTTTTCTGTCTCTCACTGGCCCCTATAAATTTCACCATCGGCTTGCTTTCCAGGCTAAGAAATATCCTGCCTTAAGAGACTTCCTCTACCTCAGAAATACTGGTTATACTTAAAATGCTCACTACAAACACCACAGTCTTCACTGCAACATAAACAAGCCACTTTTTATGGACAGGTTCTTGACACAAAAACCTTCAACTTCTGTAAAAAGCTCCTCTCATTATCAAACAATGTAGTTCAGCAACATGATGGCTGGATGGATAGCCATAAATATAGTCCTTGGGTAAGTAGCATAGCCTTCATCAAACCAGATGGAAAATCCACATACTAACCTTCCCCAGCTGGCTGGCTAAGATCTAATATTGGTTACTCAAGTCTAGTTGCCCAAGAAGAGGGGCATGTTTAACTAAGAATTCCATTTGCAAAATTATATTCAGTATACCATATTAAATCTCTCTCTTACACACACACACACACAAAAAAGCCCCTACTTGTAAAATAGGCAACCTCAGTAATCACATGACACCCACTCACTGAATGAAATTGTTTGGAAATCAAAATATCTGAAAAAAAAATCATAATAGAGATGGATTCATCCATGTAATTTCCCACCACCAAAAGGACCATCAATAAATCAATAAACTGCTCAGCAAAAAGTAAATCAATAAGAAAACCATAAACTATAATGCTACATACTGGTGTAAACATGTAACTTGTGTCAAACCCCAGGTTAATCCATACCAAAAGATAGTTTCAGAGCTTCAGCTATGTACAAACAGCTTTCTCCTAAAAACTTAACTCGTTGATATTTGCCTTGCTGTAATTATAACCGTAAAAAAAATGTTTTTAAGTTTATTCTGTGAAACAATGATTCTCACTGTTACAAGATGTAATCTCTGCCATATTGTATGAGTACTACATCCATAATTTGCTGTCTCTCTCTCTCCTGTATTATATTGTTTTGTGTTATTTTTGGAGCTTTTCTCCCCGGGCCTTTGCTGAAAATGGACCTGTGCCCAGTCTGACTTTCCCAGTAAACAAATGTAAAATAAAATAAATAAAAATAAACTTCCCTCCAATCTAAAGCCATTTGACATTCAGACATTTTAATTTATGTAGAAGTTACTCACAGACTGACAGTTTACTGAGCTGTAATGCTGACCTTCGCTTTAGAAAAAAAACAAATTCCCAGACTTTGTCAATAGCTCAAAGTGTAGAGAGGATTATTTATTTATTTTTTGAAAACATCTTTAAAACTGTTAAATTGATTACACACCCAGAAACACAGAAAAGTTATTGTGATTATGTAAACCACAGACTGCTGCAAGAAATCAAAGCCACATTAGCACTCTATGTTTATGCCCGAACAGATGAATCATACCTGTCAATTCCAAAAGAAGTAAAGTAGCTTAATAAGAAGGTTATTTTCAAGGTTGCATGGCAGTTTATATGGGAAATAAGCAGAGATATTAAAAAGGCTCTGTTTTTCATAATTATGCCGAAAAGTCTTCCAAGGTAAATACAACTTCTGATTTAGTATGGAACCATACCTCTCAACCTTAGAGCAAGAAATCTGGACAAAGCGAAAAATAAAAGTGGGGCACAGGCCCAAAAATAGTTATGCATCACAGACACCATTGAAACAACTGTAGCTACAAACAATTTACATCACATCATAATTTTTCTATCCCATTATTGTCAGTTAAACATTGTATGGCTCATTCAGTCCTGCCTTCTTTTGCATCAAAGAAAACTATGCTTTGAAATGACAAATGCATTAAAAATAATGCATAAAACAAATTGCATCAACATCCTGCAACTTCCTACCTGCAAGCAAACACAGAGCTTTCACTGAAACTAGGGCTGCTTGTTTCCCCAGAATGACAGCTCTCCCTAATTAAGTCTAATGGTATACAATCTACCAGTATCTGTACTACCTGAAATAAATTAAATTATGGCCTGTAAATTGAAAGTACACTTTGTTTAATTAAACTATATTTCTAAGCCCACTTACTCTATTTTTTCAGTAACATCCCAATATCCATTTCCAGGTCACTTTACAAGACATTGACAGTGGAAGACTTGGCATCCTTCAGATCCCCACAGGCCCACACTAATACATTGTCCATTAAATGTAAATATCCATCCACTTTAAATGGCAAGAAACTATGTCTTAAAAAATCTGCTTCTGGCATGTGTACCCAAGTATTAGGTTTTGAAACAAAGAAACATATTCTCCACAGTCCGTAAGTCTCTGTCTTTAATAATCATCTACTGTTGCAGCACTCCCAACACATAAGCACACACATACACACTAAAATCCCCAACATTTAAAAAATTACATTGTGCCCACTTGATTTGCCAGTATTGATGATCCGCCAAAGCTAAGCTTACTGTTGTCCAATCTACCACTGCTTAGAACCCACCAATGAAAAAACAGTACTAGGTGCTTTTTTGTTTGTCTGAAAAAACAATACAACTTTATATGCTACAGTCCCACATAGTCAGTCCACTACTGACCCATTAACCATAGGCTGCTGTCTCATTCTTACTCCCTGGAACTGCATTACCTTGGATGACTACTTTATTTTCCTAAGCAAAAGACACAAATTGGAAGATAAGGCAAAAATCCAGACATTCTTTGAAAATCCATACAGTTAAGAGGTATGAGTTCATGTTCAATACAACACTCTCCCTGTCAGGAAAGCCGCAATTTAATGAAAGTGTACTCTTAATGTATGATATATTTGTGAACTAACTTGTTTGTGTTCAGTAGGTAGAATGATCATCGTTAGCCTCTTTGTGCATGCATCTCTCTCTTTCGCATGCACGCATATACACACATACACACACACACACATACACACACACACACACACACTCTTCTACTTTCACGCACACAATTCTGCTTTCATGCATGCACTCACTCCGTACTTACCTATTAACACAGGTAATTGCTGTCCCTTTCAAAGGGAACAGCGGCAAATCCATACATGAGTCCCTCTTCAGCAAGAACACACACACACACACACACACACACACACACATACTGTTCAGCAGAAAATAATGGCGTAAACAAACTGACCCTTTTTGGCTCAAAAACAAAACTAGAAGGTGCTTTGGCGCATGCGCACACCGACATTATCGTTACAGGTCATGGGAGCGAAAAACACAAAATAAAAAAAAGTGTTTTGGGGCATGTGTACATCGATGTTGCAGTTAGAGGTTGAGGGCCGCATGGAAGAGCTCTGAGGGCCGCAGGTTGGACACGTCTAGTATAGATGTTCATAAATGCATTCAGAGCCTTCATTCCATCTTTCCCAAATTAAAACATTCACAAGCTTGACATAAAGCAGCCCCATATTTTCACAATCATACCTGCCCTTAATGTTGAAACATTTACCCCTTACGTTAAAGGAAACCCCTTCAAATATATATTTACAATAAGTGCACCTGCCACATTTTATCATTCCAGGGTTTCTAGACATGTTTTTTTTTTTTTTAACTCAAAGATGTTTTTATGGCAAGGTCCTTTTCTGTAAACAAGTATTGGTTGTGTACCTACGTTGTCCCTAATATTTCTGTCTTTAAGTAAGATTTCGTAATTTGTAGTAAGGACTGATCTTATAAGTCCACTTTCCAAATTAAAAGTGGGAATAAAGGACTTTTTATATTTATTCTCATTATCTGGTAAGGGGCTCATATGCTTCTCCTCCACAATCATATGTTCACCTACCACATTGTCAAGTAAAGGTTTAAAGTGTCCTATAGTCTGTTTATATTTTACCTCATCTACCATCTCATCTATCAATACTTCAGGATAGCCCCTAAGGAACATATCTTTTAGTATAGCACATTCATCCTCAAATTCTTCTTCCAATGTTATCATCCTTGCAGCCCTTATAAGTTGGCCCTTAATATCTGATTTTTTTCTGTGCAAACGGATGTGACCTAGAAAAATGTGAAAGGGTGTTAGAGTACGTCAGCTTCCTAAATATACGAGAAGTATGTCCTCAATTACCTAAATTCTTATGTCATATCACTTTCAAGTACGGCAAACTGCTGTCATTACTCTCATAAGTAAAAGAAAGAAAGCCCATAGTTCCACTGATATACTGAATAAATTCAGGTATTCTCTCGTTTGTCATGCTCAATACTATAAAGATATCATCCAAGTAACTCAAATATAAACCAAAGGTATTATATCTAGAATCATTAATAAACCAGTGTTCCCATTCCAGTGTAACTATATTTGCAAAGAGAGACCCACAAAATGAAATTATAGCCAAACCCTTGCTTCTGCACATAGAGATTCCTTTCAAAAAATGAAATTGTTTAAAATCATTTCCATCACATTTTCATATAAGTTAACATCTAGCTGGGTCACCCCTTTCTTACTGAGTTAATCTTTAAACCAAGTCAAACCAACATCATGGGGATAACAGTATATAAATCCTTCACATCAGTTGTAATAAAAGTATCATTCATGTTAAATACAAGTTCATTAACTTTTTGCAAAAAATGCCAAGAGTCCATACATAAATGTGACTCTTCCCCCTAAAAGATGATTTGAAGTTGTTTTCATTTGGTCTTCAATCTGTGGGAATACAGATCTGGCATTGATCTGACTCAGCCACATTCTCCAGCATTGGATCCAAGCTCCTTCCCTACCCATAATACCCCTGTCTCCCTCCTCCCCCGATCTCATTAGATGCATGTTCAGTTAGCATCATGATCTGATAGCTCTCAGTTTCCTGTGGGTAAGTGAAAGCTTTTCTGGTCTTTTTTCTTCTTTTTATTCATCTTTCTCATCTCTCTTCTTAGGTCTATACCCTACCTGTGTCCTATGTACTGAAGCATCGGTTTCTCTCTATATATATAAAAAAAAAAAAAAAACTCTTGCTCTTCTTCCAACTTTCCTATCTAGCAGTGTGTATGTGAGTTTGAGTTTGTTTCCATCTGCCATGGCTGAAACCCCTAAGCCGGGCTTCTGGAAATGCACGGAGTGTGGTCATAAGCTCCCCCTTCTGATGGCCATACACTGTGCATTCTATGTCTGGGAGTTCAGCACCCGGATACCTCTTGTTCAATCTGCATGGGCTTCAACCCTCATGCATTGATCGATAGGAGGAACAAACTTATTCTGAGAGGTCTTCTTCCCCCTCCTTCTGAGGCCTCAGACTCTTCTTCCTCCCTCCCCCCGGCCTCTGGGACTCAACCTCCTGCCAAGAAGGCCAGGGATGGGAACAAACATCGCCACAAGGAGCAAGGCAGGCCGGAGTTCCCCTTGGCTGTGGTTACCTCTTTTGTCGCCGGAGGTCTCTCAGGCCCCATCCCCCTTCTTGGCCTCTCCCGAATGCCGCTCCAGGCCCATATCTGTAGCTTCCTCCATCAGGTCCACCAACAGTCTTTCTGAAGCCGAGGTGGACAAGATGATGCTGAAATTCAACAGGACCCAGATCCAGATGGATGTCTTGCCTTCCCCCTCCCCCTCTGTGGCTGGAGCATGCAGTCTGCCTTTCTCCCCATGATTGCTCCTTCTCCTATCTGACTCCCGGCTTCAGAGTCTCAGGTCTGAGGTTTTTCTGCCTCAAGGGGTCGGCACCAGTGGTCCCAGGTACCTTGACGCTGAACATTACCCTGAATGGCTTGGCTCTGTCCGGTTTGGAGCCATTTGACTCTCGGAGCTGTAGTCTCAGTGCCAGATCCAAGGGAATGGTGTGGCTTTGAGACTTTTGGAGTCGGCCCTTCCACTCTGAGTCTTGGTGCCTGGAGGCTTGGATCTGGCACCCCTGTCGGCACAGAGGGTGACGGATCTGATACTACACCCAGTGTTGGGGATTCATTCTCTCTCCCGCTTTTGACATGGTAGAGAGGGTTCTCTTGGCCCTGAGACCCTTGACATCCTCCTCAGAGTCTGTCCTGGCTCCCTCTGTTTCTGGTCCGGAATCTGCCATTTTGTCCCCTCAGGGACAGCCTGCCACCTCTCCACACCAGGCAGTTCTCCCCTGAGAACAGACAGAGTTTTCTGAGTCCTCTCCCAGAGACCTCCCGAGGAGCACCCTCAGGAAAAATACATGCAAAAGGAGGCACTTGGACTCCCCACCGGAGTCCCTCACAGAAGACACCATTTTGGAGGAAGGGGAGGGTTCCCTCCGGGCATAAGTCTGATCAGCTTTTTGTTTCCTTTCCCAAGCCTTTCTTAGGGAAACCTGTTTCAAAAGTAACTGTGGCTCATTGGATTTCTCAGTGTATTGCATTGGCCTATCGAGCCAAATGATTATCTCCACCAGGTAATGTCAGGGAACATTCTACTAGGTCTATAGCTACTTCCCCAGCCTTTTGGTCTAGGGTTTCCTTAGATGACATTTGCTCTGAAGCTACTTGGGCATCATCACATGTTTCTCATTACAAATTGGATCTCCTTTCCAGAGGCAGAGCATCCTTTGGCTCTGCCGTTCTCTGGAACATCCTTCCATGAGGACCTCCCAGGGTCATTTAATAGCTGGGGACTCTGTCCCACAGGTTGAAGACCAAATGAAAACAACTTCAGATAAAAAAGTTATGCATTCACCATAATGTTCCATCTGAGTTGTTGCTTTTCATTTGTCTTAAACTGTACCCCCGCCTTCCCCCCCGACTTATGTGGGCTGTGGACCAGATTGAAGTGGCATAGTTCTCCTCTGGTGAGCCCTTGTCTTCCTTGTGGTTTTATAGGTGATAATGCCAGAGTGTTAGGCATATGATTAGCTGGGGGTGCTGCTGTCTGCAGCAAACTTGATCTGAAGAGACAGGGATATTATGGGTAGGGGAGGACCTTGGAGCTTGGATCCGATGTTAGAGCATGCGGCCGAGTCATATCCGTGCCAAATCCGTATTCCCACAGGTTGAAGATAAATGAAAAGCAACAACTCACATGGAACGTTATGGTGAGTACATAACTGTTTTATCTGAAGTTGTTTTCATTTGGTCTTCAACCTGTGGGACAGAGTCCCCAGCTATTAAATGACCCTGGGAGGTCAGAAGCACTTGTAATACAGTCCCTACCCTCAATACTAGGGTGCATAGGAGGGTTGTTAACACTTTTATGTATTTTGGGTATGCCCAAAATCTGGGTAATCTTAGGAAAAGGTATATGCAAAAAATTATACAACTCAATGCCAATTTGCCCTTCAATAGAAAAATCTTTTAATTTTATGGCGAGCAATATTACATTTATTCCTGCTTATTGGTTGATATAATTTACTCTGTACAATATTTAACATTCTTTCATTATAATCATAAATGTCCATTAAAAACATCCCTCTCCCTTGTCTGGGGGGTGGGGGTCATAATTCTAACACGCTGGTTGTTAAAGACAATTAAATCCAATTCCTCCTTAGTGACATTTAATTCACCTAAACAAGTGTTCCTGCCTGATCATTTTCTTAAATCAGACTTGCATATCTTTTCGACTAAATATAAACAGAGGTGAAGAGATTGATTAAAAGTACTGGACAATTTATAAGAACAGCTGTTGTGTGGTAGATCATTAAGTAACACAGCTAAATTAATTTTCCTTAAAAACAATTTCAGCTCCATTAATACCCTAATTAAGTCTACTGTTTTTCTGGAACAAAGGAAACCCCTTTAGAAAAAAAGTCCACAACACCAATATCCAAATCAATAGATGAAAAAATTATAGATCTTAAAATCCTTTTGTTTAGTTGTAATTATGCAAACATTGTGATCAGTTCCAAAATGAATACTTTCATTACTAGGAAGCTCATTCCTAATCACTATTTCTTCCGTCCCTGTTGAAATTGCCGTAGTTGATTTATTTGTGGGGGAGGGGGTTGCCCTGATCATTTGATTGCATTAGTTGTTCTTAGGGGTGTGGGTTCTTGGGTTCTTTGCATATCTCCATTGGCTGGTACTGTTCCTGTATTTCAGTCTCTCTGATCTCCTTAAAGGAGGAAAAGCTAAAGGGTCGGATACATTTAACCCATTACCTTTACTAGCAGGACCATTGTTTGCTTCTTCAAAATTAATTCCAATAGGTTTAAATGCTTGGACCTGATGATACTCCTGGGATCTAAAGTCTTTTTTTCCCCATATTTGTGACTCTGGCAGTGATGGATAAGCCTTCCCCGCCAAGTAGGCATTTCTATCATGTTCAAGCTTCTTAGACTTATTTTGTTTTATTGACTGCAACTTCTGTTCATTGCTGTGCATGTTCATATTTATGAGTACTGTAATGTGTGTCATTCACAATAAGTCAATCAATATATTATTAACTTCAAGTTTGGTCAATCAGTTTGGAATTTGGAATTGTGTCGTACCACGATTTCCTTGTATTCACACCCTAAGCGATCAAAAAATTACAGTAATTAAACCAATGAATTTAATATTGGTTGTCATAAATTTAATACTCAAATCAAAGATTTTTTTGTTGAAGGGCAGATTTACATTGAGGTGTATAATTTTTTGCATATACCTTTTCCTAGGATTTCTCAGATTTTTGGCATACCCAAAATACATAAAAGTGTTAACAATCCTCTTATGTGCCCTATTATTGATGGTAGGAACTCTATTACAAGTGCTTGTGCAAAGTATTTGGACTGTAAACTAAAACATCTTTTAGGGGAGAGTCACATTTATGTAGGGATTCTTCACATTTTTTACAAAAAGTTAATGAACTTGTATTTAACATGAATGATACTTTTATTACAATTGATGTGAAGAATTTATATACCGTTATCCCCCATGATGTTGGTTTAACTTGGTTTACAGATTATCTCAGTAGGAAAGGGGTGGCCCAGATAGATATTAACTTATATGAAGAAATGATGAAAATGATTTTGAAAAACAATTTCATTTTTTAAGGAATCTGTGTGTGCAGAAGGAAGGGTGACTATGGATTCACCTTGCAAGTCCCTCTTTGCAAATATAATTATGTTGGAATGGGAACACTGCTATATTAATGATTCCAGATATAATAATGGCTTTGGTTTAAATTTGCGTTACTTGGATGATAGCTTTATAGTATGGAGAGGGACAAAGTAGGGAATGCCTGAATTTACTGAGTATATCAATAGAACTACCGACTTCCTTTCTTTTACGTATGAGAGTAATGACAGCAGTTTGCCATACTTGGACATATTATTACATAAGAATTCAGCTAATGGGGGATATACTTCTTGTATAGGAAGCCAACGTACTCTAACACCCTTTTACATTTTTCTAGTTCACATCTGTTTGCACAGAAAAAAAAATCCGTTATTAAGGCCAACTTGTAAGGGCTGCAAGGATGATAACATTGGAAGAAGAATTTGAGGATGAATGTGCTATACTAAAAGATATGTTCCTTAACAGGGGCTATCCTTAAGCGTTGATAGACAAGATGGTAGATGAGGTAAAATATAAACAGACTATAGGACACTTTAAGCCTTTACTTGACAATGTGGTAGGTGAACATATGATCATGGAGGAGCAGCATATGAGCCACTTACTAGATAATGAGAATAAATATAAAAAATACTCCACTCCCTTACTAATCTTGGCCATAGTGATCACGCACTAGCCTGGTTCCAAATCTATCTACATGGTAGACAACAAGCAGTTTGATGGGACAACAACCTATCTTCACTGCTGCCTATTACCACAGGAGTCCCACAAGGGTCCATTCTGGGACCCCTTCTATTCTCCATCTTTATTAATGATCTCCACAGCATATGCCAAGTCGCAACTGTTATACAATATGCTGATGACTCAACATTAGTCTGCTCAGCCAACAACCCACACAAACTCCTCTCCATTACCCAGAAAGTCTTCCAAATTACAGAAACCTGGTTTCTTAACAAAAACCTATTACTTAATCCCAAAAAGACAAAACTCTTGCTAATTAAACCAAACAAATCTATCTCAATGCCCAACACATTCAGTATTGAGTCCAAAGATGGGACTATCCTCTCTCCAGACACTCATACTAAACTGCTAGGAGTGACTATTGACAACAACCTCAAGTTCGATCTACATATACATCAAACTATTAAAAACATTCACAAAAAACTGGGCAGTCTTTATAAAAACAAACAATTTCTAACCCAACCTGCTAGAATAACCATAGCTCAAACCCACCTCCTCTCCACACTATTCTACGCCCCTCCCATCTTCACCAACCTACCCAAAACTGAAATGGCCAAGCTTAACATCTGCTACAGTAAAATTGCCAAATTTGCTACTGCCCCCTACTGTGCCCACCACTGTCATTGTCTAAATCAATTTAACTGGCTTGAATTCCCAAATCTCCTCTTATTCCATCAGCTTTCTTTTGCCCATAAACTTCTACTACTGCCTGAAAAAAAAACAGCACTATCTAATCTACTTAAACTACAAACTAATACCAGACAACTTCATTCTAGTGATAAAAGACTAATCAAGGTGACCAAAAGCAATAACACAGCAGGTGACTCCCTCTTCCCTAACTACATCAGTAACATTTGGAACTCATTACCTTCTGCTATTACCTCAGCCAACTCAATGGTTACATTCAAAAAGCTACTAAAACACACCTAAAACTTGCATGGCTATGCCCTTGCTACCCACCAGGTTGACCCATTATCATACACACCCTCTGACCCACTCTCGTGCTCCCTTTCACTTCTTTCCCTTCAAGAAGATAGGTTCATAGGTATGTAATAAGCTATCAGCCCAAGGGCCTACGTAAGCCTAGCCAGCAAGGTTCCCTGGCTTACGCCACCCAAGAAAGTTATTTTCCTGTGCCATTGTCGAGCAGAGACACAGAAGTGATTCCCGGGGTGTATTTCCTATTTCCCATCCACTCATCAAGATTTTTCTTGAAGAGTGCTAATGAAGATAGGTTCATAAAACAGCTCCTGCAAGGCTCAAACCCAGGACCCTGTACACCATAGACAAAGTGATTTACCACTAAGCCATGCCAGATACCAAGAAGAATCATGACTCCTCCTTATAGTGCCTCACCTGCAAACATCCACAACAACAGTCTGCAATTATACACATTCCAACTTTAAACTCAACCACATCTCACAAAACTAACCCTAACATCCACTGCCAACCCCCTTTTACTTACATTTGTCTCAATCATCGTTATTACTGGAAACCACTACATTCTAAGTACTACTTTACTCTTACTTTAAACTATGGAATTTTGTTAAATCTTGTGACTACCAATGAATTTTGTACTTTGTAACTTTAAAATTATGGAATCTTGTTAAATGATGTGTTTTCCTATGAATACTTGCTTGCTATGTAGAAATCTCATACTTGTTTGTTCTTAATCTGTGGAGCTTTTCTCCCCGGGCCTCCACTGAAAATGGACATGTATCCAGTCAGACTCTCCTGGTCAACAGATGTAAAATAAATATATAAAAAGTCCTTTATTACCACTTTTAATTTGAAAGTGGACTTATAAGATCAGTCCTTACTACGAATTGGGAAATCCTAATTGAAGATAGAAATATTAGGGACAAGGTAGGTACACAACCAATAATTGTTTATAGAAAAGGACCTTGCCTTAAAAACATCTTTGAGTTTAAAAAGAAAAAATCATGTCTAGAAACCCTGGAATGATAAAATGTGGCAGGTGTAATTATTGTAAATATATTTTTGATGGGGGTTCCTTTAACATAAGGGGGTAAATGTTTCAACATTAAGGGCAGGTATGATTGTGAAAGTATGTGGCTAATTTATGCTATGTTATGTCAAGCTTGTGAATGTCTTTATTTGGGAAAGATGGAACGAAAACTCCGTGAATGCATTTACAAACATCTATATGGTATAAGTAAGAGTAGAAGTACCAATGCCCTGGTTAAACATATCAGGGAATACCCGACTCATGCTTTTAAATTTGCAGTGATTGAAAAGCTTAGATCGGATCCCAGAGGAGGTCTTAGGCCAATACAATTGGAAATAAGGGAAATTTATTGGCAGATTTATTGTACTGCATATAATTGTCCGGGACTGAATGAGCAAGCTTCGATTGCTCCTCTGTTAAAATTTTAAAAGCTCAGAATAGGTGACAGTATATTATTTGCTGATATAGTGGGGTTAACTGGGGTGCACATATTGCATTGTGTAGTGTTTTAAGTATATTAATTGTGATATATTCTTAAATTAGAATGTGACATTTCTTTGGGGGTGGAACTGTGTTGGGATTTACATAGTAATTTTTTTTATTACATGATTTCTTGTTGCATGATTTTAATACTATTTAAATAGACTTCATTGTTTTATGTTATCTGAAGAAGTTTTTTCTAATAAGTAGAGCAAAGGTGCTTATTTATTAAAGTTTTGTTCGTATTCACATCCTGCCTGGCATTTCTTGTTTCATTTTCGCACTCAATAATGTATTGGGACAAAATGTCACTCAGTAACTGTGGCAGAGATGAAGTTGCCTGCTCTCAATTAATCACAATAGCTAGAAAGCTTTATGTTTGTGTATGTACTTAGAAACTTTTGATGTTCTTTGTGTTTCACTGCTGCAGTCATTACATTTGAGTAATCTGCTGGCAGGTTGCCCTCAGCCGGCCTGAATTCCAAAGTCTTGGGTCCTGCGTCGGTTGCTGTCTCTTCTTCCATGACGTCAGGTCGTCAGGGGTATAAAACAGGCAGCCGACGCCATTTTCTTCAGTTTTTCTTGCTGCACTGTGCCCGAAGCAGAAGCAGTTCGCAAGTCCCGGTCGGCTGACTCCTGAAATTTTCGAATTCGAGTTTCAAAACCGAAGTCTTCACTAAAGCTAAGTACCCCGTTGGGGAAACTTTTTCTTGCTCCATACCGATGTCAGTAAAATTAATAATTGGATTACTTGTGAGAAGCAAATACCTCATAAGGATTTCCATTTGTACTGTATTCCTTGCCTAGGCCCTGATCGTAACATGCCTAGCTGTCAGTTTTGTGCTAGACTTAACCAACGCACTATTAAGCATCAGTATATCTTTGCTTCAAAATATTTTGGAAACAGATTTAACTATCCTGAAATGTCGTCGGATAGCAGTCCGACTACCGGAGTTCACAAAAAATGCAAAGAAAAGGACAGAGACAGACCGTCAAGGTCCAAAACCGACGACGAAGCTTCTCCTAAGCCAGTCGCCGGTTCACCGGTACTCAGTGAGGCTCTTTCGCAGCCCCTGATACCCGCTACTTTTGAGTCGCAGGCCTCTACCGAGACCCATGTGGAGTCCGGCATGCCGCAAGATTCTCAAAGTATTGTACCCGCGGATGTCTCTCTCTCGGATGGGTCCGGAGCCGCTGAGCAGGCTCCGGCTTCTGAGGGTGTCTTCAGGCCTCAGCATTTCTATATAAAACCGACACCAGCTTCAAAATCAAAGACAAAAGCAACTTCTAAAGCTAAAAAACTGATGCATGACCCATGTGCTCAGGCCTCTATGCCCAAAAAGCAGATGATCAAAATGGCTGAAGACCTAATTACCTTGATCAGGGGTTCCCAACTCCCTCCTGATAAGAGGCCTAGGCAAGACACTGATTATGAATCTTCAGATCAGGTTTCTATTTCATCTGATTCCTCTTCTGATCATGAATTTTCTATACCACCCTATGAGGATTCTGATGCAGAGGAATATATCCCATCTGCATCTCCTCCTGAAGATTATTCCTTTGGATTCCTTTGGAGAAACCTTGCATACTTTGAGGGAGCATTTTCACTGGGAGAGTCAAGATTTCTCAGAATCAAAAAAGAGGCTTAGGGATTTCCTTCTTCTCCCTCAGCATAGGCCTTTAGCCATACGTCCTGTTTTAGACATTGTGGATAATGTGTTTTCGGAGTCAAGCTTGACCACAGACTCCTTACCTCCAGCTCCTAGCAAGCCAGACAGATATTACAGGGTTCCTGATTCACACAATTTTTTATTTAAAAACCCTGCTGCTGACCCTGAAACTATTTCACAGGGTCCAAAAGGTGTAAAGGCCTCAACAGCAAAAAATCCTACCCCCTCTGATAGAGATTCCAGGGCACTGGATAGATGGGGAAAGAAGGTTTATACATCTGCAACCTTGGCAATTAGGGCCTTATGCTTAAGTATCAACAGCATGTTATGAGATTACTGAAACAGAAAATGATGTTGATTTCCGAATTTGTAGAAAATAAAGAATTGCAGGAATTATTGCATGCAGCAGAACAAGTTGGAAAGCATACTTTGCAATGTGGTTTTGATTCCTTAGAGGCCTCCTGCAGGGCCGCAGTTACTGCATCTGTGATTAGAAGGCATGCCTGGCTAAAAGGGCAAAATTTGCCAGATCATGTTAAAGCTAATTGCTAGATGCACCTTTACAGCATGATACTCTGTTTAGTATTAAGGCAGAAGACGTTTTAAAGAAAATGAAAGACAAAGCTAAGTCTATGAAAACTGTAAAAGACTTCTTACAAGTGCAGCCACCAAGATTCAGTAGACACTGGCCTACAAAAAATTGGTCCTTTCCTGTGTCCGGCAGAGCTCCATGGGGCAAATCCAGGTGCGCTAAAGGTTCTAGATACCAGTCACAGGATTCTTACAGGTCAAAGCAATGGGGTGCCTCCACCTTCAAATCTGGAGGAAACAAAACACAACCCTACAGTAAACAGTCTCAATGACTTCCCTCTGCCATCACCAAGCACTTATCTTTTGGCAGCTCCCTTAGGGGGAAAATTAGCACTTTTTGCTCAAAATTGGCAGTTAATAACCCAGGACAAGTGGGTATTAAACATAGTATCCCAGGGATACAGATTCCACTTCCACACTCTGCCAATTCCAAACGGTTGGCCAGATCTGCCAAAAAATCAATGAGCAGAGGCACAGAAACAAATTTCATCCCTCATGGATATGGGGGCCATTCAGCCAGTGCCAGAACAGGAAAAAGGACAAGGGTTTTACTCAAGACTGTTCTTGGTACCCAGAAAAGACAAGGCCTGGCACACAATACTGGATTTATCAATTTTGAACACGTTCCTGGACATTCCAAAATTCAAAATGCTAACTTTGCAGCAGCTTCTGCCCATGCTGGGCAAAAATGCTTGGCTAGTGACTTTAGACTTAAAAGAGGCATACCTGCATATCCCAATAAGGGAATTGTGCAGAAGATACCTCCATTTCAAGGCTGGCTTTATGCATTACCAATTCTCTGCACTGCCCTTTGGCTTATCTACTGCGCCCAGGGTCTTTACAAAGTGCCTGGCACCAGTAATTGCATTTTGCAGACAAAGAAGTATACAAATCTATCCTTACTTGGACGACTGCCTCATTCAAGCAGAGAACAAGGACATTCTTCTTCAGCATTTGGCATTTGTGAAAATGCTTCTAACATGCCTAGGGTACACAATAAACGAAAAGAAATCACAACTGGCACCCTCTCAAAAGATAATATTCCTGGGTGCAAGCTTAAATACAACTGCCCAGATGGCTTTCCTCATGCCAGACAAACAAAGGCAACTGAGTATTTACTTCAAACAGATGGCATCAAAAACCCAGTTATCTGCAAGACAAATTCTGCAGGCTTTGGGGTTCATGGCATCATGCATTCTACTGATTCCATATGCAAGTCTGCATATGAGGAAACTACAGTGGTACCTTAAAAGTTTATGGAGTCAACATTGTCAGAGTCTGGAAACAATGATTCCTCTCATTCCCTGCCTACAACAGGATTTTCTTTGGTGGGCAGAGGCATGTCACCAAAACATGGGACAGTCTTTCACTCGACCCCCTGCCAGCCAAACCTTAACTACAGATGCATCAGACTATGCATGGGGGGCCCACCTGGCAGGAAGATATACTCAGGGCATATGGACCCCAAAACAAATGCCTCTGCATATCAACCAAAAAGAGATGTTTGCTGTTCAAAATGCCCTGACAGCCTTCAAGGACTTACTTCATCCAGGACAACTACTGATAAAGACAGACAACACCACAGTTATGTGGTACATAAGCAGGGGGCACACACTCATACCCCCTTTGCAGACTAGCCATGGCATTGTGGGACACAGCCTTGACTTAGCAAATATGTTTTCAAGCTCAATTCCTGCCAGGAAAGCAAAATACTCTGGCAGACGACTTAAGCAGAAACCTTATGGACCCCTCACGAGTGGAAACTGGATCCACATGTCTTCAGCATGACAACAAAGAAATGGGGTAGCCTGGACATAGACCTATTTGCCTCTCCTCGGAATTATCAACTGGACAAATTCTGCTCAAGCACTTATCACAGACAAGCATGGAAAGTGGATGCCCTATCCTTCAGTTGGAAAAACCTATCAGTTTACGCCTTTCCTCCTCTGCCTCTTCTTCCCAATGTCCTACTAAAGGTCAGACAAGAAAAACCAAAAATGATACTAATTGCCCCGGACTGGTCCGCCAACACTGGTACCCAATCCTAAGGAATATGTCTCAATTCCCAGCTTGGTACTTGCCTCAAATACCTCACTTACTGTCTCAGCAAAACAGTCAGATCCTGCACAATCGGCTTCAAACACTGAACCTGGCAGCATGGCTGATCATATAGTTATTCAAACAACACCTCTCAGTAAATCTGTGATGGATGTCAGAAGGCCTAGTACTAGAAAATCATATGCTGATAAATGGAAGAGATTCTGTGCTTGGAACCAAGCACAAGGAACTGACACAGCAGAGCCAAATATTCCTCAGATTTTACAATACTTGACTGAGATGCTTGACAAAGGCCTATCTTTATCATCAATAAAAATCCATGCCTTTGCCATCTCGGCTCATTACAACACAGAGCCACCGATATTTTCTCACCCTTTGCTAAAACAGTATCTTAGAGGGGCCAAAAATTTAAGGCCTCCCAGAAGATCACCAATTCCTGCATGGGACCTTAATTTTGTGTTGGAAAAGCTCACCCTGCCTCCATTTGAACCAGCTGCTACTGCAGATATAAAGTTTTTATCATGGAAAACAGCTTTGCTCCTGGCAATTACTTCAGCAAGAAGGGTTTCAGAGCTACAGGCCCTCATGGCTGTGGAGCCTTTTATCATATTTTACCCAGACAGGGTGTCCCTCAGGACCAATCCTTCCTTTATGCCTAAGGTGGATTCCAGTGTGGCTCTTAACCAAACTATTCATCTGCCAACTTTTTATCCAAATCCGCAGAACAAGGGGGAGCGGATTCTGCATTCCTTGGATGTACACAGACAACTAAGATTCTACTTGAGCAGGACTAAAGCTCTAAGAAAAACTGAGCAGCTACTGGTGGCATTTGCTGCAGGATCAGAGGGAAAGGCTATTTCAAAGCAGACTATTTCAAAGTGGATAAGCCACTGCATTCGTTTCTGCTATTTACTTCATGGTAAACCGATGCCCAAGGGCATTAGTTCTCATTCCACCAGGGCTGCAGCTACATCAGCAGCTTTTCTCAGAGGGGTACCAACCAAAGACATTCTAGAAGCTGCTACTTGGAGTTCTGTTCATACTTTTACAAAGCAGTATCATCTGCCTCTCTTCTCTAAGTCCAGGGCAGGCTTTGCCACTGCAGTTCTGCAGGGTCTTATAGCCACCCCTAATGCTGTTTAGCTCCAGCCTCCCATCCATAGCTTTGAGATTCTACCCAAATGTAATGACTGCAAAAGTGAAACACGAAGAACATAGTACAGTTGTGTACACGTACCATAAATGTAGATGCTCATGTGTATTCATTGTTGCAGTCCAGGTTACCCACCTGCCATCCCCCTTTTTATTCTGGAGCTTCTCTTTCCTTCACTGTATTCTACAGCCTTTGTGGTGTATTTGCTTTTAGATGAACGTAAAGTTTATGTTGTTGCATGTATATATAGTTTATATATTCTTATATATATTTTTTTGCTCCCCATTTGGGGGGCACCTGACATCTGGGGCAAGAAAAATGAAAGAAAATGGCGTTGGCTGCCTGTTTTATACCCCTGATGACCTGACATCATGGAAGAAGAGACAGCAACCGACGCAGGACCCAAGACTTTGGAATTCAGGCCGGCTGAGGGCAACCTGCCAGCAGATTACCCAAATGTAATGACTGCAACAGTGAATACATTCAAACATCTACATTTATGGTAAGTGTACACAACTGTACCTTTTGGTGAACAAGTTCCTTTCCAAAGGATCTGTAACTAATGAATCCTTACAAGCTTAATAATATTGCTTTACACATCAGATGGCTTATCAGCTGTATCAGCCATTCCTGCAGTTGTGCATAATGTACTCAAAGGGTCTGTGATGGTGACCTTTAACAATGCACTGTTAACTACCTAATATATGTTGTCCTGCACTAATACTCTCCATTACATACAGGGTGGCTACCACAACTTTTCTACACTGAGCAGGATGCTGCAATTCCTTGGTGAGTCAGCAATTTCACTCCTGGTTCTTCTCCAGATTTTATCATCAGAACCATTCAGTTCCAAAACTGGACTACCCCAAAGTCTGAATGTGCAATCCACACCCTGTCTGATAAACCAAAGAGGAAAATTGGAGAGTAAAATATTTTAAAATTAAGGAATATTAACTGTCTGCTGAAGCTATTCACAGCACATGCTAGGTAGTTAACAGTGCAGTGTTATAGGTCACCATCCTACCCTTTGAGTACATTATGCAGAAATGTAGGAGTGGCTGATACAGTGTTGGTGGCACAACAGGTATGAAAGTTGCTTTTGGTTCTGTTCCCATACCAGGTGGATCAGCTCCTGACACTGCATACAATGCAGCTTGAGAGTGCTGCACACCTGAATGTGTCATCCTTCGAATGAGATGATAAACTGAGGTCTCATCTGTCTCATTTGGTGGTAGCTCAGTGGAAGTAAATGATCCCACAGCACGTCTCAAAAAGAGTAAGGGAAGCTCCCCAACACCCTTGCCTAATTTCACTTGGTAGTAAAAATACCATGTTGGGTCTCCAATGAAAAGATGCTTCTAGCCTACTGGGACTGATCCAGTCAACAAGAATGGATAAATAAATAAAAATAAAATATTCAGATTACTGATTGGTGAATGGTCAGTTGCTATCAAAGCCACATTTTCCCTAGCTGTAGTGAGAGCATTCTTTCTTCAAACCATAACCATTTTATTTTCTTCTTAAACAAGCAGACAAAAATAAAGTTTTGCTTTCTTACAAGTGCTACCACTTGTTAATTGAAGTAATTTGTTTACTCTGATATATGTTCAAGCAACAGATCTCTAGCTTTGACTGTGAGGGGCAGATTAAAAAAAATAGGACAATAAAGTATATTGGGGAAAGGACCCCATGAGGAGGTGGAGTACGAATACACAGTACATTATGATACACATAGAATGGGGTATGTTTTGCATGTTTTACTCATATGAAGTGAGACGTGATTTTGTACTTTATCATACCTGTGAGATAACAGGTATGTTTTACTGCATGTGTAAGTGTGATTTCAGTAGGAGGAGAAAGCCTCCATATCTTGTGCTTGGTCTTGGGGGTCAAGAAAATAGTTGTAGCAGGGAGTTCCAAGATGGATGCAGACAGAGTTACAGCTTGTTTCTAGCTGTCCCAGTGTGAAAACAGAATCTCTGCATAGAAGGCCAATAGACTTCTGTTTATGGGTGAATTTCAGTAACTGGCTAGTAAGTGCACTGCATGGATGTCAGGAATAAAGAAATACAGAAGACCTGGAAAAAAATCAGCTACAAAAACTGAGGAAGAAACACTGACTAGGGAGAGTTCTGCATCTAAATAAAAATTAATGCAACCTTCAGATATGACTTCCAATAACCTATGGGATGATGTAAAACAATTGCATACAGACTTGGTTAAAATAAACAAAACACTGATATAGGATATCAACACAAACAACAAAAGGCTGGAACAAATGAAAGAAGCTTTAAACAGATATTAAGATAAGATGATAAAGCTGCAAACATCAGAGGTCAAAATGATGAAAAGGCTGGCTAAATATAAGACTGCTCAGGAAGAGATGTGTCAAAAAATAACAGAATTAGAGAACAGAGTACATAGGGAAAACTTGAGATTTTCAGCTGTACTAGAGAAACTGGAAGGAAAAGACTGCATTAAAATTATGGCAGCACAAATAAGCAACTGGACTGGTAGTCTACAGCAGGACTTAGTTGAATGGGCACATTATGTGTATGCTCCAAATCTAGCTATAAGAAAGCAACCTAGACCTTTAATAATACAGAGGCAATCATACCAGCAGAAAGAGTTGATTTTGTCAAAACTGTGGCAGAAGGACAAAATACTAAAAGTAGGAGACCGTAGAGTGTTTGTGGAGAATGATTATTCATTGTACACCAGGCAAAAGAGAAGTAAATTCATTCCACTATTCAGAGAATAGAATACAAAAATGTTTCGCTGTTGAGGTAACCTTGGTAATGTTGCAGTATTAGGTCATTAGTTGCCTAATTGATTTTTTAAT
Source organism: Protopterus annectens (assembly GCF_019279795.1). Classification (NCBI taxonomy): domain Eukaryota; kingdom Metazoa; phylum Chordata; order Ceratodontiformes; family Protopteridae; genus Protopterus; species Protopterus annectens. The sequence continues at coordinate 932,524,912 of NC_056734.1, forward strand.
TGATTAATTGAATAATTTTACCGCCAATTCATGTATTTAAGAATTGTATTTTTGGTGTTTTTTATCTGAAGAAGCGTAGAGGTATCTACGCGAAAGCGCTCATCTTTGTGTCTTTAATAAATTGTTCCGTTTGTTGTATTCAGCTTCCTTGTGGGTTTATTAGGATTCGTGGTGAGACCATCTGTTTTCTTGTTTTTCAACTATTCAGAGAATGTCGAGACGCAGGTGTGAGATCCAAACTGCTGTATCTAGCTGTATTCAAGGTATTCTGCCCTGGAGGGACAAAATCATTTTTTGATGATGTGCATGCTAAGGAGGAAATTCAAAGCTTTGTCCAACAAAAACTGAGCTGTGAAACAAAGAGATTTGGCTTTTTTTTCCTCTGGTAGCAGACCACAAAGAGACTGCACCTGTGAAACCTTTTCCAGTATTTCAATGGAAAATGTTGGAGAGAAGAAAGGGAGCATGAGAGTTGACTAGAAGAATCGAGAGTACGCTGGAAATGAAGCAGTGACAGAATATGGGTGATGGAGAACAGTAATAAAATCAGTAACTTAATGTGGGATTACAATGCAATAATTATATTTGTGAAATATGATGGAACAAGAAAATCTGGAAATATTGGACTTATTACAAATTGTTTGCTGAGTGGAGGACTCTAAAGTATATACCCCACTTCATGTCATTAATGTTCATAAAAATGCTTTAAGGAGGGGAAGAGATGGGAGAATGCTAACTGTAAGTGAAGAAAACTCTCTTCTTAATAGTACTGTATCTGTGTTGCATAGTTTTCTTTGCATGTTATTTTGGGTGTAATGGGGATTGTAAACAGGTGGTAGTGTTTTTTTTCCTCCCCTCTTCTCTTTTTTCTTTTTGTGCAGTTTTGAGAAACAGGCAATGTAATGATAAAAAAAGGGAGCCTGGTTAAGGGGGCATGGCAGACTTCAAATTAATGTGTTTTTTTCATTCTTGCATAGGGAAATGACTGATTAAGGACCTTTGTCTTAAGACAGAGAGCAAGTAAATGAAAAAGAATATTGAATATTATAAGGCTTTTTTTTCTAGCACTTGTGAATATGTATACTAAGTAGTATCTTTGCAATTGGTCTTCATGCCTCCATGGAGACAATCTGATAGAGAAACTGGAGACAGTCTGGTGGAAGGGGATTGGTTGAGGGAAAAGAAGAAAAAAAGAACAGAGAAAGGACATAATGTTCCCTGAAAATAATCCTGGCTTTTCCCAGGTGTGACAGCTGTAAAGATAATACAAAACCAGTTAGATAAAGTAAAGTTCTCTCAGTTTTTTTAAATGCAGTAGGGATACTAATATAAACAGTTTTTTTTTTTTTGTTTTTTCTTGTTCACCCTTCTTCTCTCTTTTTCTTTATTCAGTTTTGAGAAATGTAGCCAAGACAACGAAAAAAAAAATGAGGAGGGGAAGAGATAGGGGGAGAATGGAAGGGTCTGGTTAAGAGAGTATAAGAAAAGAAAAGTCAGTGCGCTTTTCCAATGCTTGCATATGGAAATGACTGAGTAAAAACCCTAGGCATTATCCAGTAACAAGTTTATTACAAAGCATGCAAATGAAAAAGAATATTGTAAGGCTTTTTTCTGATAAACAAGGTACCCTTAGCAGTTTTGTGTCTGGTTTGCATGTCACTAGAAGACAATTTGATAAAGAGAAATGGCTTGGAGAATGTGTTTACTGAACACATTCAAGTGTTTTCTCCACTGGGAGAGTTATATAGCACTTGCTAATAGCACAGGCTGTACCATGTGTCTTAGTATGACTAATCTTTCTTTTTGGTTAACTTTAGCCTGTCTGTGTAGCTATTAACTTAGAACCCATATTTTTATTAGGAAACCAAAACTTCAATATTTGAAGATGCACATAGTTTTGTGTGTTACTGTTAAGTTCATAGGTTTTTAGGAGTTTTTGTGTGTTACTGTTAAGTTCATAGGTTTTTAGGAGTTTTTTTTGTGGGGGGGGGTTGTTTGTTCTGTTTGAGGGCTTTTCAAAAAAAAAAACAAAAGGATATGTAAGATGTAACACAGGCACGCAAATTAATATGGAATAAAACAGCTGTATAAAAGGCCAACCTGGCGAACAGTATATACATGTAACAAAATTTGGAACTAGACATTTAGCAAAAGAGCAGTTATATATAAAAGGTGATAATAACTATATAAGAAAATGATGCTTTCTGTAATGTCTTTCAATCAGAATGGTCTTGCAGATAAATATAAAAAAGAAAAAGTAGTGAACTATATTAAAAATGTAGAGTGCAAATAGCTATTCTACAGGATACACACCTGGAAAGAACTGAACATGTGAGTTTGATAAAAAAAGGGTTTCAGGATGGTTATTTAGTGGAATATCTGGGGAAAAGGAAAAGAGGAGTACTTATATTAATTGCAAGAGGAGCTCCAATAGTGATAGAAGAGGGGACAATAAGATAATGGAAGATGCATAGTACTAAGGGGCTACTGGCTAGGAAGGAGGATAACACTGGCATGCGTTTATATCACCCCTAAAACTGCTATAAGGGAGCTTAAGAAAATTCTGGGAGAAATAATCAGCTTTCAGCAAGGAATATTACTTATAAGTGGAGACTGGAGTTTGGTTTGCAATGGCGAGGATGTGTCGGGGGGGGGGGCTAAAAGGGAAAATATAACAAAGGAGGGTAGATCTTTGAAGAAATTTAGGAAAATGTTTGGCATGGAAGATATGAACTACTAGGAGTTTGGAGTGAATTTGCATATTGCTCACTGAGATACATAAACTGGGCTAGGCTAAATAGATTTTATATCTCACAGGAATATGTGCATTTAATTGAAGGTCTTGAAACATACCCAATAACTATTTCAGATCATGCACCAATAATAACTAAGATAAAAACACAAGGTAATGAAATAAAAATGAGACACTGGTGCTTTCCCATCTATCTGTTGAAAAGAGAGGAATTTAAGGAATGGGTTGTGGAATTAATTCAGGAGCTACTAGAGAAAATAGAATTATCTTCCGAAAACATAGCTAAGGCATGGGATAAAATTAAACTGGAGTTTAAAACTAGGTTGGAAATAAAAGAAACTGAGATATTTAAACAGTAACAAGAATTATTTGGAGGGACTGACAAATGTTAAAGTATTGCAAAATAGGGGCAATCTCTCAGAACAAGAAAAGGACCAACTGCAGAATGCTAAACAGAAAATAAGGGATTAAGTCGATAATATGCACAAGTTTAGAAAGATTGCTGTTAAGCAACTGTTTTTTGATAATAATTTTAGAGCACAAAAACTTTTAGCACAACATCTCAGGCAACAGAAAGTGGAAAGGGCAGTCATCATGCTTAGGGAGCCTGTAACAAGGAAGATAACAAGAGACCCTGTATAAGTATTAGAAATATTTCGGAAATTTTATGAAAATTTGTATAAAGCAGAGAAATATGGAAAACAAGAAAAGGTACAAATGGAAATGTTTATAGAAGAATTAAATTAAATATGCCAAAGTTAGAGGTAGATGAGGCTCAGCTACTGACATTTTTATCTCATCCCTTCCTATCCTATAACCAATCTACAGGAAAGTCCCCAGGAATAGATTGTATTCCTGTGGAAGTTTGGAGGGAAAAAAATGATAAAGCTCTGGAAGGTTTTGTTTAACAGTATTTTAAGAGAAGGAAAAGTACCAGCATCCTGGAAGAAGGCTGTGGTAACTGTAATACCTAAAGAGGATAAAGATCCAATGGATCCAGCTTCATACAGGCCCATTGCAATACTACATCATGTTTATAAAGTGTTTGTCTATAATAGCTAAAATGGCAAAAGTGATACCAAAATTGATATATTTGGATCAGTGTGGAGGAGAGGCAAACATTTGGCAATATTAACAGAACATTGATGATCTAGAGGGAAGCAGAATGTAAGATAGTACCACTTTTATCGGTGGGTCTTGATGCAGAGAAAGCATTTGACAGAGTATACTGGGATTTCATGAGCAGGGCAATGGAAGCATTTGCTTTCCCTGATGCAATTATAAGATTGATTAGAATAATATATGAGGAATCGGAGGCGTGAATTAAAGTGGGTGGGGTCCTGTCTGATAATTTCTGCTTGAGTAGAAGAACCAGGCAGGGTTGTCCACTTTCCCCTTTGTTGTTTGCATTATATTTAGAACCATTGGCAAAGAAAATAAGGGACCCAGAAATTCAAGGATATAATTGGTATGGTAGTCAGGAAAAGCTGGCTCTATTTGCAGATGATATTATTTTATACATGACAGAACCAGAAAGGGACATTACAGTGTTGTGGAACATTTTAAGACAGTTTCATATCTTCTCGGGATATAAAATTAATGAAGATAAACAAATGCAATAGTGGTAAATTATGTACCCACACACAAAATGGTCCAACAATAGCCATATTTATGGGGACATGATAAAATGAAGTATTTAGGAGTATGGATTAGAAATGACTGTGTAGTGGCAGCTAAAGATATGTGGGAAGACAGAAGATAATACAAAAAATTGAGAAACTTGAAGTTTTGTTATATGGACGTGGATCCTAAGATACAAGCCATTAAAATGTTTTTAGTTCCTTTAGTCTTATATACAGGTCAGGCATACTTTTATCAACCGGAGGAGAAGTTGTGGATAGCAATTAAAAAAGAGTTGAAATATTTTATCTGGGAAGGGAAGACAGCAAGGGTCAAATGGGATAAGCTGATTCTACCAACAGACAGGGCGGACTAGTATTACCTAATTTGAGGGGGGGTATTTTAAGAGCAAAACAGTTATGGCTCTTATACATAGTACAAGCAGAAAACTATAATTCAAAGTGGAAAGGAATGATGTTGACACAGAGAGGAAGCTCAAGAAATAAGGAGAGATTGAGATTTTGGATGTAGACTCTTAAGGAGAACAACCAAAATCATACAGAGTATTATATTCATAAAATAGCAGGGAGTAGTCTAAGAACCAAACCAGCACTAGAATGGAGAAAAGAGATTTTGCCGGTAGGGATGACTATGGTCAGGGATACAGATAGGCAAGGGGGGCTGGAATTTATTGGAGAAAACTGGCAAAGGAACCAAGGTATTGGGAGCAAATAATTAGAAAGGGAAATGTAATAGAATGGGAAGAGGCCAAGAATTTATTTGGACTGCAGGTTACAGATTTCTTTTCCTATCAAGGATTGATATTAGAGTATAGGCAAAGAAAAATAAATATGGGGCTCCTAAATGAAAGGCCAGCACTGGTAGAGTTTTTAATAGAATCTAGAACAGAAGCTGCCATTAAAAAAATGAATAATTAGTAAATCATATAAAATATTGCATGATAGTTATAAGAATCAATCAGAGGAGCTTAGAAAGGATTGGGAAGATAGATTTGATAAGCAATTCACAAAGAGACAATGGGGGTATATGTATATCTCCCAAATAAGCAACAAAATTTAGAAGATTTATGATCTTTGCCTGAAAGTGTTTACATAGGTATTTTTATACCCAAGTAGACTCCAAAGAATTTTTTGTCAGGTAAATAGCACATGATCTGGCAGACGTAAGGGATTCCCTGCAGACTACTCTGTTAGAGATGTTGGGTGAGCAGATTGGACTGACTGGTGAGATGATTTTTTTGAGTTATCCTACAGAACTGGAATTGCCTAGGCATAGTAAAGCCTTGCTGAGTCTAACTATGGTGGCTGCCACAAAACAATTACTAGAAAATGAAAATCAAAGTCTAGACCAACTTTTCTAGAAGTAGTAAATATAGTAACAGAGATGAAACAACTGGAATTGGGATCTTTAGAAAAGGGAAGGAGCAAACTACATAGGAAGAAATGGGAATTATGGGAACAATATATACAGAGCAGGAACAAGATTTAAGAGGTAGGATTTGAATGAGCCATATAGTGCTTAACTGACAATGACTGGATGGTTTATAAGTGATATATAATGTTTGCAACTACAGTTGTTTCAATGGTGTCTGTGATGTAAACTTTTTGCAACTAAAGTGGTATCATTTTGTATGTTTTTCATTTATGTAAATGTAAGATTGCCTTGTTATATGTGAAAATGTAACAAAGCTGTTTGGGGAAAAAAAAAGAAAATAGTTGTAGCCAGGGAAGAAATGATGTAAGGAAGGATTGTTGGCTTTGACCCTTGATTCATTTATAACAACAAGATCAGGATTATGTAAACTGATGAATGTATTAATCTGCTCTGCATTCTTTCTTATTCTTTGTGCATTAAATATGAAGCATGAGAGTGGAGATGGTCCTGGGTTGCCTTCAGTCTTATCACAAAGAAGTAGGGGGGAGTCCATTTCGAGATGTATGCATATGTGAAGGATTAGCATATTTGATACTGGTTATACAAGTATGTGATCAAGTGAATAGGTGAGATACTGGAAGATTTGTGAAGTGAAGGTAATATTGACTGAGGTGAATAGAATGCTGTAGATCTGAGTGGAAATGGATGAGGTATGGGTGAAGAATAATTGACAGAATGAGAAGTATAGAAGGTATTTTGGATTGGGGGTTACTGTTAGTGGAAGAGTTAGCAGTAAAATTGGGTGTTTGTGACAATAGAGTGCACTGTATAGTGAAGGAGAAGGAGAAATGAGTGTGCAGAAAATTGCATATGTTCTTACCTATGTTAAGAAAGAAGGCAAAGGGTTCTGAAGTGATAGCTGCTGTTTCACTGTTGGTGTAGCTGTTTGAGTGTGTTTCTTTAAGGTGTAGTTTTTACGCAGTAAAAAGTGGATATGGTGAGTTGAGAATGAATTTAGTAATCTCGGGGAGGGGAGAAAAGCAAGTCACACACCCCCAGTAGCAGAGACCAGTCAGTGCACATATACACACTGTGCACAGAGATCTCCACAGGAGTCACAGCAGCACAGATGTCAGTTAAGTCAGGTTAAATTCAGAGCTTCCTTATTAAGCTTTCCAGCCAGCTCAGAGCAGGTGTCATAGAGTATGTGTGCCTTAGAATTGCGGAGAGTCTACTTAGACCATGAATGAATACTATAAAGCTCAGTGCTTTTAGCCATGAATTAATAAAAACATATTTGGTGGAAGGATATGCTATGAGGCACCAACACACTGTGTAAATTCAATTACTACAGCAGTCAGACAGCATCATAGTAATGCTTAAAAATAACTCACCATGCACCTTTGCTTATTTAAACAACCAAACAGAGCACCAAATGCTGAATCATTGGCTTTTCCATCTTGTCATACACCACATCAAACCAAAAATGACTTGCTCTGTTGTGGAATAAAATTCACTTAAAAAATGTGGTAGTGATGATAACATTTTGTTCGCAAAATAAATTAATATTATTCAGATTTCTCTGTGGGCTGTCACTTTTCAAGAATGTCTGTATACTCTTTCAGGTGGTCTGCAATCCTTCTTTGTTGACATAATATAATTTAGGTTTTTGTTTACATAAACTTAACAGTTTTTTTTGTCTAATATAGATTTCATGCAACACTATAATTGTTTGACTGTTTTACCCTTTCTCATGTCACTGTCCTTCCAAATAGTCAGTGCAAAGTAAACAGTGTATTACACTGACTGCAGCAAATGTAGACAAAGTTAATAGTCTGCATACCTGTAACACAGTAGAAGTGAAAATGTTGAATTGTGTGCAATATTCTTATAACTGTCATCCTTCAGATGAGATATTAAACTGAGGTCCCATCTGCTTGAGTTGGTTGTAGCTCAGATGAGTGTAAAAAATCCCTATGGTACTTATTGAAAGAGTACGGGGGGCATCCCCGATACCCTATCCAAACTTCCCCTAGTTAGTAGTATAAATGCCACAATAGGTCTCCCCTGAAAAGAAGCTACTAGCCTGGTGGGACGAGCCCAGTCAACAGAGAATGAGTAAATAAATAAAATAAATGTAATTGATTTAACAGCATCTTCAAAAGTCCTGTATAATCTATAGTTTTGTGGCTTCTCTTTCTAGCTCTCTCTATCTGTCTTGCATTTAGTATTGAGAGTACCTGAACAAGACACTGATCTGGAAGCTTATGGTGAAATTGGTGCAAGGACAAACAAACCAAAAACTGTTTTTTAGTAGTGGACCCATCATTTGTAAAACACCTGAAATTTTACTTTGGCAGATACATGAACCAGTGTGACTCATTGGGCCTGATTCCAAATGACTTGTTTTCAGTGTAAGTGACCACTTACACTGGGCAGGTATTTAGAATCTGGCTCTACACCGAAGTAAGTCATTTACTCTGAGAGCAAGTCTCTTTTGGAATCTGGACCAATGTGACATATAGTACAAGTTATAATCTACCTTGAGTTGCGAATAGCAGCATAAGATAATGTATATTTTTCAAGAATCTTTGTGAGATGGTTGACATGTACCAATGCTGCAAAAAATATGTGCGTTTGTGTGTGTGTGTAAAAAAAAAAAATATATATATATATATATATATATATATATATATATATATATATATATATATAGCTAGCAAGTAAAATGAGCTGGCTGGTCTGCAGTTTTTTTTTTTCATTCATTCACTATGAAAAGATGCCAAGACTGGTGAAATAAAACCACAGGTCATCAGGGTTCTAATGTAATGCCACACCACCGCAGTTAATTTCACTCCCTCTCATTAGTCTTGCAGTTAATTTCCATGGTGGTTCTGTATCCTGTTAATGACCTGCAATTATTCAGAAGCAGCTAATACACATTTCTTCCCATGAAAAGCAATGGAATTTTACTGCTGTTTCCCACTTTGCAAAGTAAACAATTTAGTAATCCAGTCAGAAGACAGCAGTATTTTTGCACGGTTTTTCAAAGAGGTTAAACACAAAAAGAAGAAAAAAACAGTGACCACATGCCTGTTCTGAAATGTGGACTATACCAGTTCTCTCTCACACACTGAGATTTAGCCAGCCTGACTGTAACTTTCATTTTTAGGAAGATAAAGGACTAACTGGCATAAAAGGAATATAGAGTGGGCAAAAGCTAGCCATGTATTGACACATCATATTGCCAGAATTTCATCACTGGTGCCCTTATTTCCCATGAATACAAACATCAGTCTGGTACCTGTATGTACAAACATGAATTAGGCACTCATATTTATCTAATGTTGTAAATCTACTTCATTTCTTCAACCCATGCTAGTACCGTAAGCTCATTGATATTGATTAACTTTCTACCAACATAGTGTTTTTTTTTTTTTTTGCAAATTCATCATTCATTGTTTTTGAAAAGTTTATGAAGGCAATTAATAAAAACTCTTTAGAAATGTGTTCATGGTAAGCAGCTGCCTTATTTATATCACTTTAAACTTTTACTTGTTTTATATGCATAATGTAAAGAGAGGAAAATAAAAGGAAGCAAGTTAAATAAAATTATAACTGTATTATACCTGAGAAATATTTAAGTAAGATGTCTATGTCCCCAAAATGATACTGTCACTGACAATTATGAAATCAAGATAGCAAGACATCGGGCTGGATTTACGAAAGCTTGCACGGAGTTGTAGAGTAAGACGCCAGACAGCCAATATGTCTCTCGAGCGATCCAGCAACAGCCGGCAGGAGCGTGAATGAGAGCTTCTAAAGCTACTCTTGCACAGACAGCGTCATGGTATGCAAGTTACCTCATTTGCTGCTGAAAGCTATGCAAATGAGGTAAACTTGAAATCCAGGAAACACTAACCTGTCCGTGGAAGAGTAGTGTTATTTGCAGAAATGTACTTCGTTGGTAAAGGAGTACTGTTCTGCAAATTGCTAAATGGAGCTATGACAGCTCCAAATAAAGCAGTTGAGGAAGAATGCCAATGGCCAAATATAAGGCCATGGGCATTTTTAAATGTTTAAAATGATTAAAATCTAATTTTTTTCCCCGATCTCCGATGTTTAAGCATAGCGCAGCGCCGCACATTAAAAACAATAAAATAATTTCAAAATAGCCAAAAATAGGCATTTTCACTAAAAAGCTTATCCTGCCATGCAGGTGAATGGCAGGCTGAAGACAACATGGCCACTGAGTAGTGGTTGTTATGGGGGAAAGCTCAGTGTGAGAGATGTAACCAAGCATTAGTAGGCAATCATATGCAAATGAGGATAAGGACAGTGATTCCCAATTTTCCCTAGCATGTGAGCCATGTCCAAGAGTGTAAGTGTAGGAGTAGGTGAGCAGTAGAGTAGAAGAGGGGGTGTGTCAGAAAGGCTGTATGCTTATTGGAGCACAGTGTCTTGTGTTTGCCCTGAGTTGCTCAGGATTGCAAGAGGCGTGTCTACAGTTGTCCTTTTTGAAAACCAGAAACCAAAGGCGTACACCGTGAATATATCTGAAATTTCTTGCAAATGTGCACACAGCATGTGCGCGCATTTGCGCGGCACTGCCCTGGGCGGAAACAGAAAGGGAAAAGGAAGGAAAAGAAGTAGTAGGAAGTTAACCAAGGAGAACTAGCAGAGCTGCCATGTGAAATATATCAGAATCAGCCAATTACACAGGCAGCAGACTAGCCCAGCCCAGCACTTTAAACTCGGCAAACAGCATTCTTCCCTGTTTTTTCCCAAAGAACTCTGCAAAACTGCAGTATACAAAGAGGGAAAGCTTAAAAACATTAAAGTCAGGCAAAATGTTAGGGGCTGCTCTTGCTATCATAAATCAACATGTGCAAGGTGCTGAGGGTGGTGATGTTGTGAATGCTGCTGAGCAACCCACAGTCAGGTGACAGAGAAGAGTGTACAGACCCAAGGTAACCTACCAGGGGCTACATGAGCTGGAGATAGTGGAGCGCTGTAGGGTGGACAGAGACCTCCTGCAGCAAATTGTTGAGCTGTGCCAGCCACGCCTCACACACACAACCAACAGAGGGGAACCCATCCCAGTGGATACCAAGGTATGTGTTGGCCTAAGAATACTATCTACAGGTACCTTCTGGAGACCAACTGGTGATATGATGGGGATTTCACAGCCATCAGCATCCAGGGTACTGTACCAGTTCCTGGATGCCATGTCAGCACATGTCGGTGAGCACGTATATTTCCCCAATTCCCGTGAGGCATTGGCCAGCAATAAGCATCTTTTCCACCAAATAGCAGAATACCCTGAGGTAGTGGGTGCAATAGACTGCACGCACATAAACATCAAAGCACCACCTGGTCATCAACCACAAGGGCTTCCCCTCCATCAACTGGCAGGTCGTGGGCGATGCCCAGGGCATAATAATGAATGTGTATGCTGGCTGCCCTGGAAGCTATCACGATTCCCACATCTGGCATCTGATGCAGCTGTACCAGAGATTTGCCAATGGGGACATCCCTGATGGTCACCTAGTGGGGGATGCTGGATACGCACTGGAGCCGTGGCTGATGACACCCATCAGAAATGCAAACACACCCGAACAAGAACTCCATAATGAGGCACACGCACAAACAAGAAACATAATAGAGCATGTGTTTGGGATGCTCAAATCACGATTCCGGTGTCTGGACACATCTGGTGGAGCCTTGCAGTACTCACCAACTCCATGTACCCAAATTGTCATGGTATGTGCCATGCTACACAATATGATCCTGCAAAAACAGCTGCAGCAGGAACAGCATGGGGCAGGGCCAAACAGCCCCCCACCATTGCCAAGGCCTGCACAGGGACAGCGTGACATGGAGGAGGAACAACCTGAGCCTGCCCCAGTAGGCAGAAGGAGGCATGCCCAGTATGCCCTGGCAAAGAGGCAACACATAGCACATACACTGACTCAGTAGGAACCCTGGAAATGACACCTCTCTCTGACTCGCACATACAGTAAAAGGGATGCCTAACTTGACACTACCTGTTTTCAAACATGTATAGGGAGTGTACTATGTCCATCCAACATAGGCAGCCCTGCAGCACCACCTGAGCAATGAGTGTCCTATTTTAAGCAATATAAAGCACTGCTAAGCACATTTTGCCAGTATTGAGCATATTTAAATACAATTGTGCATAGCTGCACACTATGCTAACCAGCGCAACGTCGGGCAACGTTGAGCAATGTTGGGAAATGTTGGGCAAAGTCGGGCAGAGTCGGGTAAACATGCTCACACCTGCTTTACTGTTCCTTAAGCAGTCTGGTCTGCCCAGCAGGAAAATAAAAAGCAGTGACAGGGCTCGAACTCAGGATACTGTGCACTGTAGTCACAGTACTGAACCACTAAGCCATGACAGCATTTCACTGGCACAGACATAACTTAACTCACTCACACATACCAGTTGGGGGGGGGGGGTCACATACCTAACAGTCACAGCCAGCAGGACAAATGTAGACAAACGCAAACACAAACAAATGATGTATCATGACCTCTGAAGAGACATATGAGTAACCTCCCCCCAGGCCTATGCAGACAGATAACGGCAGGCCAGGCAATGTGATGTGGGTTGGGTAGGCTATGAATTCACAAACTAATATGCATGTAATTGGAAGCTAAGGTCTGTAGTACAGTGGTATGCCTCAAGCCAGTATGATAGGCAACAGAACAGACTGAAATGGAGTACCTGACATAGCAGTGCAGGCCTAGCAAATGTGCATAAGTGTCAGGTGAACCCTTCATCCTATGTGCACTCACAGTAACAATCAGGTGTGCCACCCCGGGTAGAACTCTACAAATAATAGCTGTCCCCACTGTATGTAGAATGACTCATGGAAGCCCTGCAGGCACACTGTGCTTCCTGTCGATGTACAACACAAAGGTGAGTCCTGAAGTAAAAAAACAACTTGATTTTAACACACATAGCATATATGCTCATACTGGGCATGCTCACACACTTAAATTTAGCAAATTTCAGTCAGCAACATACTGAAAGTTCATACTGGGCATGCTCACACACACAGGCCATGTCTGAGTACAGCAGTGGGCCACACATATCTGGCAGTTGCAGTTCTTACTCCAGACACTTGTCACTATTCATCAATCCTGCCTTGTGCACACGCTGATATGAAAACAGACCCATATAATATATTGGATACCTGTCATAATCAAACTATGTACTCCAAGTACTTAAGTTGTTCAAAGAAAGTGAAAAACCAAAGAAGATCAATAATACTCCGATCAGTATCATCAAGAAATAATGAGCACTCCTAACATTATCCAAGCCATGGTCAAAGAGTCCATAGAGAACCATGAAGCTTTCTTTCGCTATGTCATAAATATCAATGTAAACTCATATATGTTCCGAGTCAGTACAAACTGTAAATGAATACATGTACATGACTGACATTGCCAACATCTTGTCAGACAGGTTCATACATATTTACCCCCTTCTCACTGACAAAAGGGCCCATTATCATACCTGGAGATTGTGAAAACCCAGAAATCACATATAGAATGGTTAAACAGCTCTTTCCAAACCTAAAAACACGGCGTGTGTGGGATAACATGGTTTCCCTGGCTGTGTCATATGTGAACTCCAAAACAAACATACCCTGCACCTGAACAGTCTGTTGAGACTCACCGTCTATACAGGATATGAAACTGTTGAATGGGTTACAGCAACATTTGGCACACTCCACGAGTGTTGGTGCACAACAGACCATGGGTACTATTGTCTTATAAGCCTAATACGCCTGATGTGCAGGGCCATGGAGTCCATCATTATAGAACTCATAAACAGAGCTATTGAGAGCCTACAAACTCCCAACCCTACCCATTTTGGTTTGGTCAGGGGCAGATATTGGTTCCTAAACCTGCTAGACAGTTTTCAAGGCAGTCACCCTGGACATGCATCAATGAAATGAGCTACACACGGCCTACATAGACCTTGAAAAGCCCTTTTCCAACATCCCACACACATGTCGTTTCCACAAAATCAACAACCTGTGCATAAACACGTATGTCATCTGATGGATTGCCAAATGGGGCACAGATCCCACAAGGTAAGAATTGTGGTCTCCTGTTCAAACTGGTAACAACTGCTGTCCCCCATGGCTCAGTCCTGGGACCCCTCCTGTCTGGTGTATACTTTTCAGAAATACAGTCAAACACGAGAGCTATGTTTAGCAAGGTTTGTGGATGACTGCCAAAAGGATGTCATAATTGATGTTTGGGATAACAGAGACATCCTTAAAAAGGGTCTCAGTCAGACAGATGTGTCAAACTTATGGGTTTGAGCTACAGTCATACAAATACCACATAGGTGCCAACACCCTAAATATGGAGGTAATAATAAGGGATCTATGGACACGTGGATAGTCATCACTACTTCCAGAAACACATTCACAAAGTGGTTAGAAAATTATGCTATATGTTCCCACAAACTGCCAAGGTCTTTGCATGTAGGTCAAAGGAGGTTCCCTCTACTCATCAGTCATCAGACTCATCATAGAGTACCACAACACACTTGCGATGAATCTGACTAGGCACCTTCAGCAGCTGGAAAGACCACTGACGTACCTCAACAAGAGCATTACTGGCCTCAAACAGTTACCCCATGCAACAAGACTGAATTTAACTCAATCTATACTCTGTTGCATACTGTCTACTCAGGTGATCTCTGCCCAACAGATAGGTCCATGTCCAATGCAGAACGGATATACATGTGCTATCTGAAGTAACCCCAAGCTCACTGTACTACATGCTCTAGGGATATCATCATCACAACAATAAATAGAACATGTTGGAAGGATATATTAATAACTCACAGACTTCCCTTTCTTTGGAACAGGCTCCCTCCCAACCTATATTAAGCTGAGTCCCTCACTGACACTCTTTCAGAGGAGCCTTGATGAGTGTATGTGAAACTGAACTGTCACACCATGGATCAGTTCATCAGCTCTACTACACAGAGGCCTAGGGAACTAACTCCATGGGTGGTGATAGCTGCACACTCTGGCCATACTAATATATGCCTTCAGGCAGATAGCCTATTACCTACCTATGTACATGTATATATATATATATATATATATATATATATATATATATATATATGTAGGGGGAACACAGTATAATAAGCCAAAGATGGATGGGCAGAGATGTGTGTAAGAGGGTGACCATGACAGGGAGCCATCCAGGACTGTCCCACCAAGCACAAATCCCAATGGCACAAAAGACATGAGGTGCACATCTCACCCAGTGTAAATAACAGCCACCAGTATCTGTAAGCATTACAGTGTATGTGGTCCATGTGCCTGCTGTACAACATGACAGTACAATGAAGTACATATCTACTATCTGTAGACATGTACCTGTCACATAGTCTACTACATACCTATGAACCTATCTTCAGTAAGGCATATGTTAGCCTAGGCAAGTTGTGCAGCTTTCACCACCCCATTGGGTAGTCTCCCAAGCCCTCATTCTAATAGTTAGTACCCTAAGCCCCTTTCTAGTGGGGCTGCTGATGTGATGCTTGGTGTGAATTGTCTGTTTCCCATCCACTCATCAAGGTTCTTATTGAAAAGTGTCAGCGAGGGGCTCTGTCTGATGTACATTGGGACTCTGTTTCACAGTAAGGCAAGTGTCTGGGATGGTACTCTATCCCACCAGCATGTTGTATTCATTGTTGTGATGAGGTTCATATCCCTGGAGTGTGTAGGGCACCTCAATTTTGTTATCTGTAGATGGAGCACGCTCAGCAGTTATGTGTTGGACATGGCTCTGTATGTTAGGCAGTGTGCCTCTGAGTAGGCGGTATGAAATGAAGAACAGATTTATTTTTACCAGTTGTATTGCATAACACAACTGTTTGAGGCCAGTAATCCTCTTGGTGAGGTACCTCTGTGGTCTCTACAGCTGCTGGATATGCGTAGTCGAGTACATCCAAAATGGTGCATTGTACTCAATGATGGGTCTGATGACTTAAGAGTAGAGGGCCACCACTACATCTTTGGATCCTGATGCAAACACTTTGTTGATTAGGTGGGCCACATAGGATTTCCCAATCACTTTGGCAACATGGTTGTCAAAGGAAAGATGACTATCTACTTGTGTTCCCAGATCCCTTATTACCTTGTCAGTTTTAAGGGGGTAACACCTATGTGGTAGTTTGTGTGTTCTTTGTTTTCACCAAAGGGGTTCACTATGCATTCCTCCACATTGAGCTTGAGGCCATGATTCTGACATCACACATCTGTCTCACAGAGTCCCTTCTGGAGAATATTTGTGTCATCCGGGGAATCTATTATGGCAAACAATTTACAGTTCCCAGCAAACTTAGTCAACCACAATCCTCCTGTGCTGGCATGTACATTTCAGAAGTCTATACCAAACAGGAGGGACCCCTCCAGTTGTTACCGGTGTAGAGTCTGACATGTAGCCAGCAACTCTTAGTTTGTGGAATCTATCTGTGAGCCAGTTTGCAATCCATCTTGTGATGTATGGATTCATGCCCAGGTTGGTGAGTTCATCTATGATACCTGACCGGGGAATGGTGTCAAAGGCTGTAATGAGGTATAGGTAGGCTGTGTTGAGCTCATTTCAATCATCTGTAGCCTGGGTAATGGTCTCAAAGAAATCCATCCAGTTCAGGAGGTGTAATCTGCATATGATGAAGCCAAACTGGGTGTGCTCAACTGTGTGAAGGTTCACAATCTCTTTATTGTTGACTTCCATTATGATTGGCTCCATTGCCTTAAAGAGCAGACTCGTCAGGCTCATAGAGCATGAATGCCAAGGGTTTTTTGTGGCCCCACCCCTGTGGAGTGTGAAGAATGTTGCTGTGCAACATTCTATGGATACATATCCTGTACAGAGCATGTAGAGAGGTGTAGGTATCCTTGATGAATATGGATACATCCCCACCCTATGTGCTATGATCCAGGTCCTGATGCTGGAAGGTATGGAATGAGTAGTATCCTGGTAGTGCTGGTGTGCTCTCTGGAGCCTTGAACTAGGTTTCTGTTACTGCACAGATATCAATATTCTCCATACTGAGATGTGCCTCGAGTGTGTGCATCTGGAGGCTGAGACTTCTGGCAATGAGTAGCATTTAGCTAACGTTGTGGTTATTTGTGCTGGTTATGGGGTTTGGTTTGTCCTGAGTAACCGGTGTTCCACACCTGAAGTCAATGGCTCATTGGTCCCATCTGACCATAAGATAATTACCCTACATATCCACATTCTGGACCCACCCCCCATTAAGGAAACCATGTTAAAAAATGTCTCCAAAGCCAACTTCATGCTTAAGACAGAAGTGCTGAACTTCAGGACATCCATGCAGATGGACAATACTGTTAAGACTACTGAATCCTTCACAATTGCACTTTATAAGCACTTACATGAGTGTATGCATCATGCTATCCCAAACAGAACCAAGACGCTATCCTCCAAGAAAAGGAAGCCAATCTGGTGGTCCCCTGCCATGAACAAACTGCACAATAGAAGGAAGAAACTGTTGCAACAGAGGGTAAAATCCCATGAGTGGAGGAGCTCCCTGGTCAGCCTCAGGAAGAGGCTGTAATCCCTGATAAAATCCTCCAAAGCTAGTTACGAAAACAAAGTCAACACTGATTCTAAAGACAACCACAAAGCATTCTATAGCTATGTCAAGAATGTCAATGGCAACACTCCGATCTGCTCTGAGTTACAGCACAACGGCACTAAATATACAGACCCAACTGATATTGCCAACAGCCTGGCAGATAGGATCAGTGCTAACTTTACCCCCCTCTTACCCATGAAAGAGCACATTTCTATACCAGAAGAATGCAAAGTTGCTGTCATCATGGCTGCACAGGTAAAAAACACTCTCCAAAGCCAGGAACACAGCATCCATGGGACCAGATTACATCCCAGGCTGCATTCTACACAAACCACAGAATGAACTGGCACCACACCTACATACCATGTTTAATCATAGCCTCACCTCAGGCTTTGTCCCTGCTGAATGGCGCACAGCAACGGTTATCCCACTACACAAGGGGGAGCCACCACGGACCCCGGGAACTAGCACCTCATTAGCCTGATAAGCCTGGTCTGCAAGGCCATGGAACGTATCATCATGGAACTTATAAACAAAGACATTGGTAATCTCCAAACTCTGGACCACAACCATTTTGGGTTTGTAAAAGGCAGATCATGTCTTCTAAACCTGATAGACTTCTTTGAAGCAGTCACCAAAGCCGTAGACAAGGGTAAGGTGGTTCACACAGCCTATCTAGATCTTGCCACGGCTTTCAACACCATCCCCCACTCTGGAATTATGGATAAACCCACCAAACTAGGTATAAATCCCTATGTCAAAAGATGGGTTGCCAACTGGCTGACTGACACAACCCACACTGTGAAAGTAGCAGACTCCAAGTCCGACTTTGGACCAGTGACAAGTGGAGTACCACAGGGTTCAGTCCTGGGTCCTGTCCTGTTTGGTATCTACTTCCCTGAAGTACAGGTTAACATGGAAGGTCTCTGGCTAATGAAGTTCCCAGATGACTGCAAACTAGGAGCCATAATTGAGACAACTAACGATGTGGACAGCCTACAAAAGGGCCTCACTGAGACAGACGCCTGGTGTCAAAGCCATGTCCTCAAGCTCAATGCCAAAAAGTGCATTGTCATCCCCTTTGGAAAAATCACTGTACCCATGAACTACAACATAGGGTAGTATACTTAACACCAAAAGTGTGATGATACCTTGGGACACAGGTGGACAGTAGACTCTCCATTAATAATTACATCGTCACAGTAGTCAGGAAATCCTTCTACATGGCACACCTCATCAGAAAAGTTGTCTCATGCAGAATAAAAGAGGTCATTGTTCCCCTCTACTCATCACTCATTAGATCCATTATAGAGTACAATGCCCCTTTAGCTGTGTACCTCACAAGACATCTACAACAACGGGAAGGCCTGCAGAAATACCTCACAAAGAGGATTAGTGGCCTCAAATACATGCCATCCACAGACAGTCTCAAAACACTACAGCTTTACTCTGTCGCATATCGCCTATTCAGAGGTGATCTCTGCCTAACATACAAAGCTATGTCAAACACAGAGCTGTTGGACATGCTCCACTTAAAGAAATACTAATCCCTCCGGGCGTTGGCCCCAAAACCCAGACTGAAATACTAATGTATTGATTTTCATAAAGGATATCCACACCTCCAGGTTAGTGGCACAGCACAAGGCCTTGGAGACCATGCAAGTGCAACTAACATTGGGCAAAGCTGCTTATCAGATCGTAGCCTGCTATAGATCACATACCTTGTCTCAGGACCCTCACTCAGTATTCCTGAGAACACTGGGAAATATAAAGGTCCTACCAAACACCATAATATGAGGAGATTTCAACTACACAAACATTGACTGGGAGAATTACTCAAGTACAAAGTCCTTTGCCCAATGCTTCCTAGAGTTTATAAACTCAAACGGCCTGGAACAGCTGGTCACCACACCCACTAGAGGTGACAACATACTGGACCTAATCATCACCAACATGGGGGATCAGTGTTCCACACCAGAGGTAAATCCCTCGCTGGTATTATTAGATCATGAAGTAATCACACTGGACATCCACATCCCGAACCCCCCCCCCCCAATCAACAAAACCACTGTGAAAAACTTTTCAAAAGCAAACTTCACACTTCTCAAGACCGGAGTGGAAAGTTTCAAAGCCCACTTGCTACAGGATAATGCTATCCAATCTGCAGAATCCTTTACAAGTACAGTCTCTCAGCATCTACAGTGATGCATGGATCGAGTCATCCCAATAAAAACCAAGACTCACTCCTCCAAAAAGAAGAAGAAACCAATCTGGTGGTCCTTGCCCATAAATAAGCTATACAACAGAAGGAGGAAACTAACGCATGATAGAGCAAAATTCCAAAAAGGAAAGGCATCACTGATCATTATTAGCAAGAAACTACGATCGCTCATAAAAGAATCCAAGTCCAGTTTCTAAAGAAAAATTGCCGAGGAATCTAAAGATAACCACAAAGCCTTCTTTAGCTATATCAAACATTTAGGTGGCAACTCTCAGATATGCTTTCAGCTACTGCAAAATGGCAAAAAATACACTGAACCAATTGACATTGCCAACATTCTGGCGGACAAGTTCATTGCAAACTTCACCCCCCCCCCACCTCCAAAAGGGCCTGTGTCCATCTCAGAAGAATGCAGAGCTCCGGACTTCATGGACATGCAGGTAAAAACAGCCCTCTTGAAAGCTAAGAACACAGCATCAGTGGGACTGGATGGTGTCCCAGGCTGCGTCTTACACGCGCTCCAAAAGGAGCTAAACCCTGACCTACATTCACTAGTCAGACTCAACCTTACCACAGGCAATGTACCCCAAGAATGGTGTACAGCAACAGTCATCCTGCTCCACAAAGGTGGTGCCATAACAGAATCTGGGAACTATCACCCTCTAAGCCTGACCAGCCTGGTCTGCAAAGCTATGGAGCAAATTATCATGGAACTCATAAACAGAGACATTGGGAACCTCCAGATACTGGACCCTACCCAATTTGGCTTTGTTAAAAGCAGATCCTGCTTCCTAAACCTAGTTGACTTCTTTGAAACAGTTACCAAGGCCAGAGATGAAGGGAAGGTAGTCCACACAGCCTACCTGGACCTCACTAAGGCCTTTGACACCATTCTCCACTCTGGCATCATAGACAAGCTTACCAGCTTGAACATTAACCCCTATGTCATGAGATGGGTGGCCAACTGGCTCACAGATAGAACACACATGGTCAGAGTTGCAGGTGCCATGTCCGACTCTAAACCATTCACAAGTGCATTCCCACAGGTCTCGGTCCTGGGACCCCTCCTGTTCAGTATATACATCTTTGAGGTACAGGCAAGCACAGGAGGACTATGGCTGACCAAGTTCCCAGATGACTGTAAACTGGGAGCCATAATCGACTCTCTGGCTGACACAGACATCCTCCAGAAAGGTCTTACAGAGACAGATACCTGGTGTGAAAGCCATGGGCTCAAGCTGAATGGCAAAAAATGCATAGTCATCCCCTTTGGAAAAAACAAAGTGCCCACAAATTACCACATAGGTGGTAATCCACTAGGTACGGAAAATGTAATTAGGGACCTGGGGACCCAGGTAGATGGTAACCTCTCTTTGATAATCACATTGGCAAAGTGGTTAGTTATTCCTTCTATGTAGCCCACCTAATCATGAAAGGGTTCACCTCTAGATCAAGAGAGGTCATTGTGCCCCTCTACCCATCACTCATTAGGCCGATAATAGAGTACAATGCCCCATTTGGTATGTAGCTTCACCAAGAGGATCATGGGCCTCAAAGAGATGCCCTATGCAACTTGACTAAAGAAACTCCAGCTCTACTTGGTTGCTTACTGCCTGCTCAGATGTGATCTATGCCTGACGTATAAGGCCATGTCCAACCCGGAATTAATGGACATGCTCCACCTCAAGAAAAACAAATCGCTTAGAGCCACACGCTCCATTGGATTAAACCTCAGCAAAGCAATAAACAGGACGTGCTGGAGGGATAGATTCCTGTCCCAGAGACTTCCCTCACTCTGGAATAGAATCCCAATTAATGTTAGGCAGAGCCCCTTGCAGACTCTCTTCAAGAGGAATCTTGATGAGTGGATGGGAAATTGTAAATTTACCCCTGGGATCACTTCATTGGCCCTGCTAGACAGAGGCCCAGGAAACTAATTTAAAAGGGAGGTGAAAGCCAACACATTCTGGCTAAGCTTATAAATGCCCTTGGGCAGATAGCCTAGTACCTACCTATGAACCTACACGCTCTAGGGACCTAAACCTTGTCACCACAATAAACAGAACATGCCGGAGGGATAGATTCCTGTCCCACAGACTTCACATATTCCAGAATAAACTACCTATCTATATCAAACAAAGCTCCTCATTAGCACTCTTCAAGGAAATTCTTGATTATTGGATGGGAAATAGGAAATTCACCCTAGGGATCACTTCTGTGTCTCTGCAAGACAGTGGCACAGGAAAATAAATTTCTTGGATGGCAAAGGCCAGGGTACATTTTTGGCTGGCTTTGTATAGGCCCCAGGGCTGATAGACTAGTACATACCTATGAACCTTTGAGCCTTGCCTAAAAAATGTAATATGGGGACAGCACGAGCCTTGGCCAGTATTCAGAAGCATTGGGGTGACAGGTGCAAACCATCTGTAGTGAAGCAACAAGGCTTGTCTATCATGTCATCACAGGCAGACAGAGACTGGATCCCCTTTGAATGACACCAGAAGCTCAGCCAATTGTTGAAGTTTATCATCTTTCTGTTATATTGCAGTATCACGTAGGTGAAGGTAAGATGCTAATCAAGGTTTGACCCTGTGTGTGCCAGCATGTGGTGCATCAACCCATATATGAGATGGTCATGGTCTATGCATACAATACACTCACAATACACCTAATATGATAAGCCTGCTGAGGTTAGCAAATGTGAAAAAAACCTTTGTGCAAACTGTCAGCAAGTAATGTCTGTATTGCACCCTGTAACTCCAGATTGCTTGCTGAAGTATAAAGACGTACTTAGTTTGGATTAAGAACACCGCACTTGCCAACTGTGTGTGTCTCGCTGGGGAGAAGCAACCTTTTTGGAGACTACTCAAACACCTTAAAAGTGGTATACTCATCTTTGTCAAGTCCGAAGAAGTGACCTAAGGTCTGGAAAGTGCCAGCATGCTCTGGCAAAGATAACACAGGCATTCATGGAGTAAGCAGAGTACCCACCTATGAAATACTTGAGGTCATAGTTATGTACCCGTGGAAAGATGAAATCCTAGTAATGTGTATAGCATGTCGTGTAAATGCGTACTGCTGTAGTATCATAATGTAGTTAGGAAAGAGTTTGAATCTTGCACTTGCTGAATGTGTGTCTGTGCTCCAGGTGTGTGACACTGTTGGCCAATGTGGAGTGGGTTTTAATTTTTATAGTGTATGACATATCACAATGGTGGTGCTGCAGTAGCATTGTCGCCTCACAGTAAGACGCTGTCCGGTTCGATTCTCAGCTAGAAAGTCTTCTGCGTGGAGACATGCGTGAATGGGAGTACCTTCGTTGAAGGTTGTGCGTCAGGGCTGGCAACTCGGCACGTAAAAATCAACTGCCAATCATTAGCGGACCGGAGTTTCGCTGTGGCGACCCCTAACTGGGAAAAGCTGAAAGACACAACATGACATATCACAATGACAACTGTATGTGCATTACACATATCAGATAGCTGTGGGGCAAATCCATATACATACATGTGACCTCAAGTATTTCATAGGTGGGTACTCTGCTTACTCCATGAATGCCTGTGTTATCTTTGCCAGAGCATGCTGGCGCTTTCCAGACCTTAGGTCACTTCTGTATGCTTGTGACAAGCTTAGCCACTGCAGTGATCCCTGGGCTATGGCTTCCATTTCACATCCACTCATCATGGTTTCTATTGAAGAGTGTGAGTGAGGGTTTATGCTTGATGTATATTTGAAACCTGTTCCAAAGCAAGCAAAGTCTTGCAAAGATGACTAATCATTATAGGTGTGCGACAACCACTGTGGATCTGCATGCAAACCCTTTATTGCTTATGTGCTCCACAGAGGGATTTCCGAAACCCTTTGGTAATGTGATTATCAAAGGAGAGTTGACTTAATACATGACTCTATGTATACATTAGTACCTGTTCCACATTTTGGGGGCTACTACCTATGTGGTACTCTGCGGATACTTTGTTTTCTAAAAGTGGGTAACTATGCTTTCTTAGGCTTATAGCTTTACAGCATGAGTTTGACACCAGGTATCTATCTGTATGATACCCTTTTGGAGGATGTGTGTGTCATCTGGAGAATAAAGTATAGCCCACAGTATGCATTTTCATCAAACGTGGGCAGACATATCCCTACTGTGTTTGCTTGTACCTAAGAAAGCTATATGCCAAACAGGAGTGGTCCCAGGACTGAGTGCAGGTGAATACCATTTGTTACTGGCATAGAATAGTACATGGAGGCTGTAAATGTTACTGCGTATCCTACATCTGTGCGTCAGTTGTCAAGCCATCATCTAACAATAGTTTATGGTCAGTCTGTTGAGGTTATGTCTAATACCAGTATGTGGGATGGGTATGATTTGCTGGTGAGCTATAGCTTGGCTGTGTTGACCTCCCCTTCCTCACCTATAGCATTGTTGACTGGCTTGAAGTTTACTAGGTGTAGGAGCCATGATCTGACCTTTAGAGAACCTAAGTGGGTATGGTGCAGTGTTTGCAGGTTCAAAATGCCTCTGTTAATGAGTTCCATAATGCTGTGATCCATAGCCTTCCAGATAACATTGGTCTGGCTTATAGGGTGAGAGTTTCCAGGACCTGTTGTAGTTCTACCCTTAATCAATTTATGTTAACATTTGCACTGGGTGTGACAAGGATGGACAGGTTTAAGAATAAGTATATTAGAGGGTCTGGCCAGGTTTGAAGGTTAGTAGACCATGCCAGATAGGCAGGATTAAGTTGGTTTGTACATGTGCTAAGGAGGGATGCAGAGTATATTGTGAAATAGATGCTAAGGATGAAGCCACCAGGTAACAGGAAAAGAGGAATGCCTAAGATGAGGTTTATGGCTGTGGTGAGAGAGGACATGCAGCTGGATGGTGTGACAGTGCAAGACGCAGAGGGCAGGAAGACATGGAAACAGATGATGTACTGTGGTGACCCCTAATGGGAGCATCCGAAAGGAGAAGACGACGTAGCTCAATGCTTGTGGACTGTGAACACCATTACCGTACGTCATTCCACATGTATGTAACCTGTATAGAGGCTCCATCTGGACAGAGCGTTTAGGTGAGTGGTGACTTCATATGTCAGCTTGTGTATGACACAGCCAGGGACACTGTCCAGTACCATTGCCACTGTGGTGTGGACCTTGTTAAAGAGATGTTTTAACTAGAGTGTCTGTGAATCATCAGGTATTACATTCTGAAGGTCTGGAAATATGGCCCTTGTATAGCAACAGGGTGGTGAAATCCGCATTCAAACTGTCTGACAAGGAATTGGTAATGTCAGTCAGATAAGTGCACTTTGTGATCATTTACGTTAACTGTGACCCAATCTGAGATTTCCCCTGTAGATTATGAACAACAGTAAAGACAGCTTTAGTGTTGTCTTTGGAATCGTTGCCATTTTGTATTTTGAAGCTTGCCTTGTATGTTTATTGAGGGATTGAATTTTCCAAATGATACTGACCAGAGAGGTTATCCCTTCATGGTATGTAACTCTTTTTTGGTATAACATCACACCTTCTATTATATATTTAGTTTCTGGCAGGGGTCCATGAGACTAATGCACTTTTACTGTATAAGTGAGAATGTTTTGTGTTTGTGATAGCACAGTCCATGCAACCCTATAGGTGAACAGTGTGCATTAATACAGGATTATGCAGCTGGGACACTGTTAACCTTAGTAATGCAAACCAATGACAGATAGGAACAACAGCATCACCCACAGCACAGTGTCAACCCGTGTCATACACACACATGCGTACTCAAGTTCCAAAACATGTGTAGTACAATGCATACTGGCCACCAATAGAAACTATGGAGTATTAACACTGGCCAATACAGGGCATGTCACCCTGCCCATGTGTCCAATATGCACGTACATGCAGACAGTGTACCTCCACCATGTTCACAAATGTACACCTGCAAACCTGTGCTGCACACACCCCACACTTAATGTCCACTTTATAACACATGCTGACACAGCTACACACATCAGCCAAGTGGCACATGGGCAAACAAAACACAATTGGAATAAACACTGGTGGAAACAATACAACATTGCTAATTACAGCTTTAATGCATCATGCCTGCTCAGCTACACCTTCAAGGATATCATTACACTTTACTGCTGACAACATGCTACACATTCAACCATTGCTATACTTTATCCAAGTCACCCTGTGCATCAGCACCATGTTAGCCTGTTCCTGCATCAATGTTACAGATGACAGGAGGTGGCACAGGTTTCATCATATGCACAGGGTGTGTTGTTGGTTTGCCAGAGGCCTACACTGAGCCATACAATCGACATGTGTGTGTGAGTATGTGTGTGAGGGCCATGAGTACTGTTATGGGCCAATGTTGATGTAATGTGTGTGGGTATGTGTTTGCCCTAGGTTTCTGGTTTATGTGTGTGTGTGTCTGCATGCACACAGTTCCACCATGTGGCTGCCATATACGGGGATTTGTGGGACAGCTACAGACTGTATCTGGCAGGCTTTACAGATCACTGTCTCTGGCCACGGATATGGAACCTGTGCCTGGCAGGGGTGCTACAGACAGTATCAGGTACTAATCCAGACTGGGTACTATTCTCAGAGATTGACATATATCCACTGGATCCATGTCCCTGCTGGGACTGGCCAGAGCCACGTACACGTGGTCTTCTAGTACGGTCTATGGACAGCCCCCCCCAACATTGCTGGGGCTGGTACTGGCACTACAGGAGCGGCTGTGACTTGCTGAACATCCACGGCAACCTCCAGCTGCTGATGTTGCTGGCATACGTCCACATCTCAACCGTCCCGCACTCTCCTGACACATGGACATGACATTGTGTAGGAATCCAATGTCTCACCCCAACGTCTATCAATGACCTCAGTGTAATTACGTATGGCACCTGCTAGGTCACAGATACTGTCATTTACAGAGGTGTCATGAGCTCTCTGTGCCCTTAGTCCCTGACTGGTGTACCGCTCCATTCGTGCCTGTGCCTCCATGACAGTCTGGAACATGCGTGTGGTTGAAAGAGTTGTGGCACATCTGCCGGGGCATGATGACCAGCAGTGCTCTGATGAGAACTCCTGGGCATCTGCCTATGTGGTACCGTTCCAGACATCTGGCTATAGCTGCTGTGTCCTGATACATGTGCCATAGATACCACACTGTCCTGGCCAGTGCCAACAGTACACTGTTCCTCAGCTAAGGGCAATGGTGATGATGGAAGTACAGGCAGTATGACTGTGTGCATGGATGGGGTGGAGACTTGTGTACTGTCAATTGGTGGCCCAACAACAGACCCTGACAAACCTGCCTGTGCCTCAACACACCTATCCTCATGATCACTGTCTGTCTCAGTGACATCAGGTTCCCTGCTGTACTGGACCAGCCCCTCCTCAGCACCTGTGGGAGGAAAACGGGAAACACACTTTAAGACCTGAACATGATGTCAGACCACATGCACACATGCGCACATGCAGACATGCGCACATGTGCGCATGCACACATGTGCACATGCACGCATGCACACACACAAATACACTCCTCCCTAAAGCAGACACACACACACACACACACACACACACACAACACAAGCAATCTCAGAACATACGCAATAGCAGGTGATGGTGGGGTACAGTATCACAAGCAAAACAGTCATATCACACATGTCAGCATGCAGGACATGTGTTGCTCAACAGCATGCAGTGCAAGTATAGACAGTCCTTGTTACTAACAATATACATGGCTTTGATGCATGTGTTTTATTATTAGGTGATTGGCCTCCCCCTGGAATGCAATGCATTCATGGACACAACATTGCTGTGCAAGTATTCAAAACTCTGTAATGTACTGTGCACCATAACTCACAGGTCTACATACTATGGCTGGATGTGTATCTGTGTGTCAGATAGGTATCCAATGCTGATTACAGCCTCTGTGTCTTTAGCAAATAATTGTGGACACAGTTTTAGCACATGCATGATGAGTATTCACACAGCATCATCAGTGGTGCATGTATAATTGATGGAATACCATTCATCCACATACCCAATGTACAGTAGTTATGGTGTGTGTAGATCATATTGTGGACATGCCAGTATCATTCATGACATGGCATGCTAAAACACAACTGCATATTTAAACATCACACTTACCCAATGTGTGTCATATGACCTAGCTACTCAATAGTATCATAAGACATATATGTGTCAGTTGTGCAAACGGTGATTGGTATGCATATTGTTAGAGGTGCATATGTTTGCACACACACAACACTGAGGTGTATAGCAATGAAAGCTATGTGTAGTACTGTGGTTACAATAACTGAATGGGGTATAGTACCATAGACAATCATCATGAAGCATCATGTGGTCACTCAAGGCTACAAATGTTTCCCAAACCAGCACTAATCATGCTGTACCGAAACTGTACTACCTTGGCTACATTCACCATTTCACAACCAGTTGTTACATGGGTTTGTAAGGAGGCCAATAAGGAGCATTCCCTGACATTAATGTGTAGTGTGTTGCAGAGTGTTTAAATGCCCCATGATAGGCCTCTACCCCTCAGGTATATTATGTATAATGTGTGGATGAGATTTTGGATACTGGAGTGTGTCTTTACAGAGGGTTTGTGAATCCTTTATGTGTAGCATATTAAAATGCTCTGTGTATGACATAGTTGTGTATGTTATGTGCATGTTGAGTATCAACTTTGCCAATCCAATGGTCACTGCACATTTGTTTGAGATGATCTGGGTATTGCATGTGTTTGAGGCAGCTAATCACATTAGTGTGATGTGCATGGTCTTACACCAAACATGCACAGCATGCATTATGGGTAGGTGTGTTACATGTGTACATGGCCTAAACCTTAACTATGACATGCTCTTTTTATTTACAATAATAAATATAGAACACAGTCACCAGCATCTGTCCACTGCCTTGATGTCACCCTAGAGGGACCTACATAAAGATGAGACAGTTTGTCAATGGCCACAACTGTGGCATTGCTACTGTGTGTTTGCAGTCTTACAGTAGAACAACAGTTTACATTCACAGGCCTACATATTATGTTCCAAATGATCAGTATTGCAGAACAACAGGCTCCACATCTTCTAACTACACACTCCACATCTCACATATGTATGATCTACCAATACAGATAACAGTAGTCTACAGATATGCCATGTTACCTGCATGCTCCATGTGTGGTTGCTGGGTGGCTCCAACCTCCATCATGGTATATGTCTGCTACTGTTGTTTTTGGGCAGGTGCCACGAGGCTCTGGAGCAGCTCCTCCACTCTGGTGAGGGGGGGGGGTGGATATTAACACCACCTCCTGTTGCAAGCTGTTGTCTCCACACATCAGACGCACGTTGACGGACATGTCTGAGTAGATCACTGCAGTGGTGGCATACCTGCTCATATGTCCAGTTATGCAGGCCTACCTCATTGACCCTCGGGACATCTTGCCACTTTGCAGTATGCTCCTGCTGGTTCTGGCTGGTTCGTGAGAACATTAGACTAGTGCTGAATCATACAGCTAGTAATGATCTCATCTTCAGCACTACTATAGCTGGGATTTCTGTGATGTGCCATGATCCCTGGAAGACATAAAGAAAAAATATGTCTGAGCAAGTCATACGGCACATTTAATATTATACAGTACAGATATCACTGTACTGCCATATATAGCAACCTATTAGCTAACTGAGAGTGAAACACTTTAACTACCACTGTTTGTCCTGCTGTGATACTGTGTGGGGTTTGTAAAGTGATGGTATAACATTATTTCCTGCTAGAATGGCTGCTTCTCTTATCACAATCATGTAATGTAATCCCACAACAACTGTTGGTAAAGATCTACAGAACAAGTTGTGTGGTATGGCATTCCTATTTTTCCTTTACATTCACTCATTCTGATACATGATATATTTATTTCAGCACCAACTTGTATATCTACCATGGCTTAGTGGTACTTCATGCAGTGTAGTGTGTACAAGGTCCAGGTTCGAGACTGATAGAGGTGTTTTATTTTGCTGCTGAGCAGAACAAGGACCCTCACATACAGAGTGACTAAGGCACTTTTAAGCAGTTGTAAGCGGGTTTGCACGATGCTTAGCAATGCTTAGCTAAGTGCAAACAAGCACACACTCGCGCAAACCCGCTAACTACTGCTTAATAGTGCTTACTCCCACTAACCCCGTGCTCATTTCTTTGAAAGAAAGGAAAATGGGGAGATAGGAAAGTGGTGAAAAAGGGGCACAAAGAGGGAAAGACAGTAGGGAAAATAGCTTGGGATGTGCAGGACAGGTGTAGGGAAGGTCTATAGCTGCCCATTTCTTTAACAGCAACAGCTGTGCATATGGAATAAATTTGGAGGTAAATATGAAACCTTCAACCCCTGAGAAAGGGGTGAGGACAACAAAGTATGTTGTAATGCCAATTAAATTACATTTTATGTGTCCAGGGGACATGTGTGCAAAATGGGCAGCTATGTATGGAGCGTCATTTTTATTTTGGGAGCAGATTGCCCTTTTTGTTTTCAGGTGAGAGTGGAATGTGGGGTAGGGGAAGTAGGTATATTTGGGGAGGTAGGTTGGAGAGGTAAACAGACAAGACAAACAAGATGCATACAGGGGCGGAATATGACACGTAGTGGGTGAACACCATTGATGGGGAGGGATGTTTGGAAATCGCAAGCCCATGAGCACACAGATGGCAACAGTGGAAGTGAGATCCCCACCCATGGGCAGTCACCACTGCACCTTCACAGCCCAGAGGGTAGCAGTGCTGGGGGCTATGTAGTAGGGGTAGGCTGACCCAGGAGTTGCGTCACTCATGCCTCAAGCTGGCATAGAGGTTCTGCAACAGAATGCTTGATCTCTCTACGCACCACAGCCCGGACCGTTCAAAGGGTGATAGGTGGCCCTCCTCTGCCCATGCTTGCATGGGGGGGCAAGCCCCATCCCTGCAGAGCTTCCACCTGAAGGTGGCACAGGGCCAACGGAGGAGGAGGTCCCAGGCTGGGCACTGGACCTGCTGGTGCCAGGTGCCATGGCCAGCTGAGGTGGGACAGGTGGGTCCACTGGGACCGACCGGACTTCCCATACGAACTATGTTTTGGAGAATTTAATAAAGCTATGGGTTAGTAACAGTTAACAGCACTGCCAGTTAGTTATAACATCATGTAGACTTATTCCCATTAACCCAACACACCAGAGTTTCAACAGTTAAAAAGCAAGCATAACACATGTATATATAGAACTATCGTGGACATTACAACAGTATGCAGTTTTAATTGATGGCAACAGGCCACAAATATTGTGGTATTTGAACAGGGCACATGCATAGAAATGAATGCAAATATTTATAAACCAATAGGACATATGTCCCAACAAATGTTTTGAGATTAGACACACCCATTAAGGTGTGGAATTGTATTTTTATGCACATACAGCAGGGTGGAAAAGATAGCTCAGTTAACAACTTATATATCCTTCTAGTTTACACTACATTCCTGTTGACTGCAGTTATAGGTCCCTTACATGTATTATTACACTACCCAATGTCCTTCTATTGTGCAATTGGATTTTGCTAGATCATTATATACATGAGCTGTATCTGACATACAAACTGTCCAGGATCAGATGTTACTGCTACATATTTTGAGAGTTGCTCACACACACTACTGCTGTGATGGTACACTGACAGCTCTACTTTCATCTAATTATCTAGATATGTCTCGGCACGTAAAAATCAACTACCAATCATTAGCAGACTGGAGTTCCGCTGTGGCGACCCCCTAACTGGGAAAAGCCGAAAGACACAAACAAACAAGTTCAGGTGAAATTATCACTTATATGTTAACAGCTCCCTACATTTCTGGCAGCACACTGACATTTCTGGGGAACACAATACCAAGCTACTCATGTGCCAGATTAACCTGTAAATGCTGGGCATGAACCAGCAATTAAGGGCTATAAATATGCTTAAAAGCTACTGACACTCCCTTCATCCACTTTATATGGGCCTACCCAAGTGTGGGTTAACTAACACTGCTTAATACAACAGTGCTATTTCCAAAATGCAACTGTACAACAACATATCAAAGAAAATCACACAGACGCACTCCAGGAATTATACCTTTATTAAAGAATTATTACACCTTTATTTATTGGGGTAAAACACTTTTTTGAAGGCTCTCTCATTTATTTTATATAACAGTACATGTAGAATAATTATTAAAGAATTATTATACCTTTATTGGGTTAAAACACTTTTTTGACGGCTATCTCATTTATTTTATTCTCAGCTAGAGCGTCTTCTGCGTGGAGACATGCGTGAATGGGCGTACCTTCGTTGAAGGTTGTGCATCAGGGCTGGTAACTCGGCATGTAAAAATCAACTACCAATCATTAGCGGACCAGAGTTCTGCAGTAGCGACCCCTAACCGGGAAAAGCCGAAAGACACAAACAAACAAGTTCAGGTGAAATTATCAGTTATATGTTAACAGCTCCCTACATTTCTGGCAGCACACTGACATTTCTGGGGAACACAATACTAAGCTACTCATGTGCCAGATTAACCTGTACATGCTGGGCATGAACCAACAGTTAAGGGCTGTAAATATGCATAAAAGCTACTGACACTCCCTTCATCCACTTTATATGGGCCTACCCAAGTGTGGGTTAACTAACACTGCTTAATACAACAGTACTATTTCTAAAATGCAACAGTACAACAACATATCAAAGAAAATCACACAGACGCACTCCAGGAATTATACCTTTATTAAAGAATTATTGCACCTTTATTTATTGGGGTAAAACACTTTTTTGAAGGCTCTCTCATTTATTTTATATAACAGTACATGCAGAATAATTACTAACCTGCCTGGTGACGCAGCCTTTGCAGCCTATCTTCATGGGCTTGCTGATTCATAGCCCAGACACCTGCAGCTGTGAAGTAAATGCAGTGATAATGAGACATACCTATCCATAGTATAGACAAGAATAGCAATTCTTAAATACTTAATACAATAGCTACTTACTCAGTACTGGGGCATTTGCCATCCCACAGGCCTCCTGGATCCACTGGTCCAGTTGATCCTCCTTGCGTCGCTTCAGGTCAGTGTAATGGTGCCTGACCTGCTCACCAGTCCGAGGAATGCCAGTGGCACTGGTGAGATCATGAGCTAGACAGTTCCAGGCCTCCATTTTGTATTGGGTGCCCTGGTACTGGCCCCGCAGGAGTCTTTCCTCATGATTGTGGACAAGGAGCCAAACCATTACTTTGGTCTCCTCAATGCCCCAACGTTGCGCTCAAAATTGAGTGCCTTCTCCAACCCCGGCCATGCTGACTGCAGAAGGGAGCTACAACCAGTTATGGCAAGTATTCCCACCTGTGGAGCTTAAATATGCCTCATTTCCCACACTTATTTGTGATTGGCCAGTTTGGAAAAAACTCAGCTGTAGGCACACCTGCTTAGCTGATGTTAGCAATGTTTAATATTCCTTTGATAGATATGTGTCTGTTGAAAGTGCATGGTTCTGAAATGCTGTCATGGCTTAGTGGTTATGTACTGTGCCTATAGTGCACAGTATCCTGAGTTCGAGCCCTGTCACTGTTTTTTATTTTCCTGCTGGCCAGACCTCAATGGTTAAAGTACAGTGAAGCAGGTGTGGCCATGTTTAGCCGACTTTGCCCGACGTTGCTCAGCGTTGCTTGACGTTGCCTGACGTTGCACTGGTTAGCGCAGTTCACAGCTATGTGCAAACATGTTCTGGTTGCGCTAGTTGGAGTGATGCGCAGCTCCGAGCAAAGACATTGCGCTAGTTAACGCAGTGCTCAGCTATGAGCAATTAAATATAAATATGCTCAATACTGGTAAAATGTGCTTAGCAGTGCTTTACATTGCTTAAAATAGTTTACTCATGCATCAGTATAAATAACCATTTCACCTTCCTGTATATATATATATATATATATATATATATATATAATTCGTTCACTACTACATATAACATTTCAGTGCTTTTTACAAAACTTTAAATGATACGTCAGGAAATATTTTTGTATACAGAATTTCCAACAGAAAATGAAAAGTGTAGTGGTGGGACTCGAACCGGGAATGCCCCCTCTTTGTGCAAAGGCTCTAACCACTATGCTATTGCTATTTCACTTAATTTGCATATATTTTTCTTATTATCCTCTTCGGTGTCTAAACTGCTAACTGTATCTAAGCAATGGGCAAACACATGCAAATACGGGCAGCTATATCGGAAAAAAAAAAAAACATTTCTTTTACTTTTTATATTTGTACGGGGTTTACAATATGGGGGAGTTTAGTGTTAGAATGTACACATGTGAGTGGACTCGCTCATGTAACTAGAAATTTCCTGTGTTTCAAACTTGCAGGGGTGTGGATTTTTGGACTGATCGGCAGTTCGACAATCCCCCTACACTCGTCCACACTCCGTATTCGTTTTAGAGTTGAGGCAGCGCGCCCTCATTAATATGCATGGCGCACTGCCATCTTACTCTTAGACTGGCTCTTCCATGTAAGACCAATTTAGTCTTACACGGAAGATTAGTGAACACTGGGGATCATTTAAACTATAAAATAATCCAGCCTTGATGCTACCAAGCACAAGACACCTTTATTGGTACACAACTGTGTGTTTCCTGGGAACGTAACTCATTCTTAGTGCCCTTTGGTGGCTGAGCCTAGCACTTCCTTACAGATAAACTATTCCCATCAGACTTGCAAAAAAGTCTTGCCACTTCTCTAGCTCCATTTTTCTGTATACTGTAGGTGTTTGCCAGTAAGGACTTTAGCAAAGCCCAAGAAGCCACAAGGCAGCAAGCACCTATGATGGTCCTGTCCTTGAACTGACGGAAGTCTTTGATTAAAATGCATTGATGTAAACTTTCATCAGGACCAGCAAAGGTCATTGAAGTAAAAATGAAAAGAAAAAAAAAAAGAGTACATTCTTTTCTTCTGATGAGGAGGATTTTTACTAAATCCAGATAAACTCAACTCCTTTAATGGATTCTGAAAATAAAGATAATTTCTTAGATATGGATTCTAAAAACAAGGATAATTGCTCACAACTTTTAGGTTATCCTCCTTCCTGTTTCTTTTTAACTGGGTCTTAACTTTTTCACTCCTGCAAAATGCCTTGATATAGCACCCATTTCTGACAGTTCTCTCATGGTTTTCTTCACAACCCCTGTGTACATGACTGTCAGCCTTTCTCACTCACTTCACATGCCTGTTCCCACAAACCTACCTCTCCTGCTTATCCTCTGATTCTTTGTCCCATATTTCCTGCCTCTACAGATTGTCTGAAGTATGTCATAGCACAAATACCTTCTAAAGTACTTTTTATACTATGTTTTATTCTCAGAATCTACTAAAAAGTTGTACCTGTCAGGGGTATTTTATTTATTTTGTTTTGGTTGTCCAGGAAAGTCTAACCAGGCAAGCGACTCTTTTCAGCGGAGGCCTGGGTAGAAGAGCTCCACAGTGAATTTAGAAATAAATGTTAACATTACTAACATCACATTAAATCTAGGGTAATACAAAAGTGATGATGGATTAGGAACTGACAATTAGACCATAGCTGACAGAACATTCAAAAGGGGCTTAATACATTCAAGGAAAATGTGTCTGTAGCTATCAATTCTGAGATAGGGACAGAATGAGATGTGATGAAAAGATAGGGTAAGGGGAGGGGATGAGAGCAAGTTGAGAGAGAGAAATAGTTATGAAATGTGTGAAGGGTGAGATTAATTATGTTACAGTGTAAGAATGAGTGGCATGAGAGATGTGTTGGATGCATATTGAGTAGAATGGAAGATAGGGGGTTAAAGAGAAAAGAGTGGATTGCAGGTTTGTTAGGAGAGAGAGAAATGGGGGTAGTTAGGGTTGTTCAGTGTTGAATGGAATTTATAATGGTAAGGTATTTATCTGGCTGGTATATAAGGTTTTGGGCAGTGATAAGATGGGTATAAGTTAAGTAGGGGGTAATTATAATCAGTTTAATTGTAGTGCAGTGATGGGATCTGAATTGGGAATTTGTTGCAAATGTGGCTATTTTGCTGTATCAGGCTTCTAGTTTTGCTATTTCTTTTTTCTTTAAGTTGGTAAGAATCAGGGAGGCACATAACAGAGTACAGAGCAGATGAGTCCTGTCAATTGACTGTCTGGTAGTATTGCAAGATATGGTTTGATTCTAAATCGGGATCCTAGTTTCATGTGTGTCTTTTTGATAATCTGAGCTAGATGTTGGTCAAACTTCGTTTTTTGTCAGTTAGAACACTGAGCAGTTCTGTTTGAGATATTGTTGCTGTTATGGTATTGGAAGAACCAATGTGAAATGAGGATGTAGAATCTGCAAACCTTTTTGATCCAAAGAGCATTAGTTTAGTTTTGTTTGGATTAAGGATCAGTTGTGAGTTTTTTGTCCAGGATTCCACAGCTGAGAAAGTTGTGTCATTTGTTGAAGTTGTGGCAGGGTAGGTACAGAGCAGATGAGTAGAGTCATCTACATGTTGAAGTAGAGTGGGTTTCAGTGTAAAGTTTATTGGTAAATATATTGAAAAGAAGGGGTCCTAGAATTGAGCCCTGAAGGACTCCCATGGTGACTGGTAAGAGTGGGAAAAAATCTTGATGCCATTTAACTGCTTTTTGCTGACTAGTTAGGTAGTTATGGAACCAAAAAAGTGATGAAGGATTGAGTCGGAGAGAAGAGAGTTCAGTAAGGAGTCTCTGATGGGAAACAGTGTTGAATGCTTTGGATCTAAAATGATGGAGAACACTAGTTTTCCTTCACTTCTGTATTGGTTGATTGTATTTGCAAAACTTAGAAGGGCAGTAGTTGTGATTGGAGCAGAAGCCATGCTATGTATTTGCTAGAAGGTTGTTAGAAGAAAGATAGTTCATGAGTTGGGTGTGAATACACTTTTCTAGTATTTTACATAGGGGAGATAGCATTGGTATTGGTCAGTACTTTGAGAGTTCAGTAGAGACCGCCTTTGTGTAAGGGGATGATGGAAGATATTTTCCAAATTTTGGGAATATAATATTTTGTGATAGAATGGTTAATAAGAATTGAGACAGGATAGGAAATAGCATCCATTGCTAGTTTAAGCCAATCTGTGGGTAAGTTATCAGCTGCTGGGATTGTAGGTTTTATTTTACTGAGCAGTTTTTATGGTGTAGGTTTAGATGGGTTTAAAAGAGAAAGTGTCTGATTTCATTGGATAGAATCAGGATAATAAGAGGAGTGTCGCCTTTGTCTTTAGTAACAGATAGTATCAAATTAGTGAATATGTGTTAAATTGGGTTGCTATATTGTCTACATTATTTTTAGTTGTTGGGTTTGGTGTGGAAGACTGGCCAGGCTGGAGAATTTTTTTTTTTATTGAGGGACCAGAATTTGGGGGATGGGTTATTTTGGTGTTTTTGTTGAATTTCAGTATAGTAGGATTGTTTGTCTTCTTTGATTTGGATTTTAGATTTGTTTCTAAGTGTTTGTTAGTTTTGTAGGTAGACTTGGATTTTATTAGGAAGCAGTTGTTTCCAGGCTTTATCTCTTTGTTTAATTAGCTGCTTCATTAGCCAAGGAAAATAATTTGATTGTATTTTTGTGGTTCTGTATGATGCTAATTTTTTTATTACCAATTACCTAAGCATTCTAAAGTAACCTATGCCAATATTTAGGGGCAATGTTCTTAGTGGGATCCAGTTACACAGGTGAAGGGTGGAGAAGAAGGTTTGTGCATTAAAGTGTGCGGTAAAGTTCAGGTTGCGGACTTGTCTATGTGGCAGTTCTATGGGGGTAGAGACTTTGTCTCAGTAGTTAGGTCAGGAGGTGGTCAGTAATGCTGTCTGGGAGGCATCCAGAAAGATAAACATTTGAAGGTTTGTTTGTTAAGATCCAGTCTAGAATCCATTGTCTTTTAGTGGATTTGTCTACTGTGGTTGTAGACTGTATTAATTGGATGAAGCCGTGCAGGTTTAGGAAATGTATGGGGAAGTCTGAGTTACAGTATGTCCAGTCAGTGTTAAGATCACCCATTATGATGGTTTCTTGATGAATCTTTAAGGAGGTTCAGTGACGAATACCCTTTGTTGTAATTAAGTTGCTGCCGGGGGAATATATATTCCTATAATAATTAAATATTTCTTGGAGTTTATTTTGAGTTTACTAAATATTATTTCTGCATTTGTTGAATTCTGGGTTGTTCAGATCTAGAATTTCTAAGTGGAGATTACTTTTTATATATAATGGCTATTCCCCCTCCACATTTATTTATTCTGTTGAGTCTGTGTATATTATAACTTGGGAGTAGAGTTTCATTATTGTTTATTTCTGGTTGTAGCCAGGTTTCAGTTAGTACTGCAAAGTCAAGGGAATATTGTAAAAGGCTGGCATGGAATTCATGTATCTTATTTGCTATGCTCCTGAGATTTATGTTGAGGAGCAACAGGTTAGATTCTCTATGGTCAGTATCTATTGCTGCATGGGGTGAAATGTAGGGAGGCTATGAAGGTTTTGTAGTATAATTATGGGGTCAGAATTTGGATGAATGTCGCCACTAAGTTTGAGATGAGGGACTAAGTGTAAGAGTAAGTTTGATAATTTTATCATTAGTTTGTTATACTTTAGGATATGTTGGGGTGTGGGTATAGGGTTACATACCTAAATGAGAAATATTCTATATAGGTATCAGGATAGAGCTATGGTGCAATCTTAATGTTTATGGTTTTTGTGTAGTGTGGGTAAGGGTCAGAGTAGTTAGTTGAGGAGAAGATGGTGGATAATTGTCTGAAAGGATGTTAGGTGAGCAGCTAGATTAAGGAGTGTGATGGAAATTATGTAGGTGAAGAACATGTTGAGGTGATTTGGGGTGGAGGTAGGTTTTACCAGTGTAGAAGGGGTAAGGTTAACTGTTGAGGTAAGTGGATAGGAGGTGTTCAGTTTTTGAAAGAAGAGTAGTTTTGTGAGGTGGGATGGCAGAGGTGAGGTGAGGGGGTGGAGTAATGTAGTAGAAGGTTTATTAGTTAGAGAAAGATGGAAGGGAAAGTTTATTAGGTTGTAGGAAAATAGTGATATGAGAACTATAGAGGGGGTGGGGATTACGTGACAGTGGTTTTGTGATTGGATAATCAATAATTGGTGCATGTGGGATAGTAAAATAAGTATAGAAGTACTGAGGTGAGTGGGAATTGGGGTTAAGGTAGGAGAGCAGAGTGAGCCCAAGCGAATTGAGGACGAATGGAACAGGATGAACCTATTCACAGTTACACAGTGCAGAGAATTTTGCTGCACAAAACTGTCAGCAAGTGAACAAAACAGTTCAGTGCTAAGAGTCCATGATTGCAAGTAGCTTTAACTTAGAATGACTCAAGTTGGGCATGTGGTTACTCCTTTCACCACTTAAAAATGAAGGCTACTTTTTGATGTGGTTCCGAGTAGTCCTGTGCTATGTATGTTATGTTATAATCTTGAGTCAGGAAACTGAATAAAATCATATTTGACAGGGTATCGGTGAGTATAGTGTAGATATGAACAGGAAAATTATGTGGCTGGGCAGGTAGATTAAAATAGTCCTAAATTTAGTGGGAAGAATGGATGACAAAACCTAAGAACTGTGTCCCAGTTCGTGTGCAGGCCACTTCAGTTTCTATTCAGTATTACAAGTTTTTAAGTTAAAAAATATCAGATGAATCTAATTGAATAATTTGTAAGGTAGTTAGGCAGTAGATGACATAAGCTTAATAGTTAAACATACATATTAGAACAAGCGCTTTTCCATACCTACAGTCTGTTTTCCTGATGGTGTAATTACAATTTGATTTCAGCATCAAGACACAGGTGAGGGAAGCAATTGTGATTTGATGCTAGGGAGTCCAAAATGACTGGAAGGGAAAGAAAATAAATGTGAGGAGACCTAGAGAGGATACAGGAAGAAAAAATGACAAGCTAATTAAATACTGTATTTCTGCAATTGCAGGACATGCAGTATGCTGTTTAATTAGGAAATCACAGTAGTTGTACAGCAGTAATCAAAAATCATATACACAAGTGATATCTATAACACACGAGTGCTGTGTGTACAGGTGTGCGCTTAATGAGGTACAGTGTCTGCGGTACCACAATAATTTTTACTAACTCTGCCCCATAGAGAGCAACCTTACTTTCACACTCTATCTATACAAATGTTTACCCACCTTTTCTGTCTAGTATCTGTAATCGGCTATATAAAAGCTTTCTTTTTGAATGCCTTTTGTACAGAAAGCAACATCATTCTTCCCTTTCCATCCAGTACTTAAAGTGTAGAAGTAGATTCCAGTGGTCTAGGATAGCCTTCTTTCTACACATCCCACCTACACTCTCCTACCAGATGTCAACACCTTTGCAAAAAAAAAAAATCTGCCTCAATAGGAAGAATTGCATCACATTTACCATATCTCCTACTCCAGTGTCATCTTCCATCCCCTCTGTCTGTTTATTTTTAATTATGTGTGCTTCCAACAGTCACACGTCCCAGGCTCTACCTTCTGCACTTCCTCCATTCTATATAAGTCCAGGTAATAATCAGCCAAAGTGCTGCTGTGTGATCTGTCCTGTATACCTTAGTACCATTCTAGCTTAACCCCTTCATTCTTTAACATGCCTTTTGATTTATTCATTTACAGGTGAGCAACTTCCTTTCCTCGGGCCCAACACTTAACATGTATTTTCTCTATCTCCACTAAAGCTCTGTTGG
This sequence comes from Protopterus annectens, assembly GCF_019279795.1. Lineage (NCBI taxonomy): Eukaryota > Metazoa > Chordata > Ceratodontiformes > Protopteridae > Protopterus > Protopterus annectens. The sequence continues at coordinate 932,565,368 of NC_056734.1, forward strand.
TGGTTTCTTCTGTGATCAGTAACTTTAGTACTATAGTAATTTCCCTCTTCCTTTCCGCCTCATTGGTCAATGTTGCTGTTTTTGCATTCTTTTAAGGCTTTCTCCATCACCCTTATCTTCTGTTTTTGCTCCTTTTTGATACTCTGACATTTGTATATGTTCTGTCCATGTTGGCTTAAGTCGTTCTCATTTGCTGCAGTTTATCTTTTTTTCTTATTCCTAATAACTTTCTTCACCAAAATCTTACTCCATCTTTCCTCATCTAACCATTTCACATTCATGAATTCCATCTATACTTCATAGTTCTGTAGAAAATGTTTTAACACACCACAACCAGTTTATTATTTTTTGCATGTCAGCTAATAGAATGTAGATTCTTTCAGACTAATAAATTCACAATTTTGAGTACACAGGATTGATGCTGTTTTTTTTTTTTTGTTGTGGTGCTAACTTGCCTTGTTGGTGTTCTCTCTACACCTCCCCACCTTGGCACTAGCACAAGTGCATCGTCAGTGATGCGCCTTTCTGTAATTTCTGCCCCAGTTGCCTATCTCATCCCTTTATAAAATGCTGGGCTGTTTGTAGTCCACCCTAAATAAAGCATACTTCATTAAATCCCTGTCCTGTTATCTGTGTTTATTTTATTTTTGATCCAGAATTTCACACTTTGATTCCTATTGACATTCCTTGTAAAAATCCTGCTACCCATATAATCTATTTATTTTGGTGCATAACACTAAATTTAAATCACATCTCTCTATTAACAGATCCTCTACTTCTGTCAGCTAATTTAAAACTACATAAAAACTCCCTAAATAACCCCAGCATCTGCAATGAGCCTGTAGATTCCTCCTACAAGAATTTAAACTTCCTATATATTAGACAATACCAATATCTAAAGACCATCCCCACTCTTGATAACTTCCATTGCCACCTTCTTATTCAGGAGCATTCTCAATTTACACTGTTCTGTCTAGCCAAGTTAAACACCCTCCAGTACAGCTTATATATATCCACACTCTTTAATTTATCTCCTGGTGCAACACTAAATCTGTTTACCCTTTTCACCCTTGCCACTACCCTGCCTCCTGTAACTGGGTTATTCATCTCTGCACATTCTGCGTAACGACCTTTACAATGTTCTTGCATCTTCCTTCACTTATTCCCACTTATTTCCTTCTGCCTGTCTTCTAAGATGGCCCTCTATGACCCTTAAGTGTTTTCAGTGATCTAGCTGCAGCCCAAAAGTTTGTTGCTGATTTTTCCTACTCAACATCTTCATGATATCTAGAGAACTCCCTTTCCCAGGACTTTACATTATCTGTCTTATAATCCCTTCATAGTTTCATAGGATCATATGATGCTTACATCATAGTGGCTGTTAAGATATATGTATGCAGTTGATCCATGTTGAACCTTCTGCATTATCATTTATTTATCTACTTCTATTTTAAAGGTGAATAGCAGATGAAACTTTTTCATGGGGAGAGTGATTTTATTGCAAAGACAAAGAAGATAATAAATAATGAACTGGTCCTATCTACTGCTACAATTAATTGAGATTCTGAGGCTGATTGAATTTTGCAAGTGTTGGCCTTCACTGCATTACATTCTTGATATACTTTTGCAATCGGGGGTTGAGCTTCATTTCCTGAAACGTAAAGTGGTAGGTCCCCTCTTAGATGTAATATGAGGCCAAAAAAGAGAACTGTTCCTTTATCCTCTTGAGATAGCCAGTTTTATAAGGCAATCAGTTCTTTTAGTCATGAACCTTTGCACCCTTTCAAGTTGAGAATTTTGTTAAAAGTTTACATATAGTGGCATCGTCCTGAAGGACTTTTTGATCTAAAGAATTTTAAAAATGATAATTAACCCCCACAAAGTGATTGAATAGTCCCTCAGAATATTGAACTGTTTACCGGTTGCCTTCTTTACTCATATGGTGGCTGTAGGATAAGCAGCTTATCTCTTTAAGGGTTAATGAGTTAGCTATAGGAAGCTGCATGCCACATGGTGCACTTGCTTTTAAGTGTACTACTGTCTGTGTAAAGACCTCATGAAGGTTAGACCACATACAAAGTGCTTAGACACACATAATGTTACACTCGAAATATCTGCAAAAATTGAAAAAAAAAATTATATATATATATATATATATATATATATATATATGGGATCCGTCAATATGTTCGAAGTTTCACTACTTCGAACCTTACCTCACTGAGTCCACTTGTTCAAAGTAATGAAACTTTGAACATTGACTTTGGCAGTCACACTACAGCGCGGAATGGGAATATTCGCTTTTCCCTGCTGTAGTGCGATCTCGGAGTTGGTATATTTAAGTAGGGGGTGTGTGGGGGGCACTGCCCCCCACATGGGGGGTGCAGGGGGCCTGCCCCCCTGCAAAAACGTGTTTTAGTGTTATTTTTTATTTTTGAGTCCCCACAGAAATGAAGAAATATATTTTCTTTCAAGAGTTTGAGTTTGTAAGTACAGACCTACAAATCATAATGAGGAAAATGACCCAATTGCAACAACCATGATTTTTTTCACTTCAACAAAGCAGCAGAAATCTGCATGCTTTGGATCCATACATTTAATTTACTCCATACTGCAAGTGGGCTAACCAAGAAGCTTAAAAATATAGAATTTGCCACATTGCTGCATGTCTTGAACAAAACCATGACGGAATTAAACTACATTTACTTTTCTTGAAGAGAAGAAAGGAAAGAAGGGTAGCAGTCTGACGGATAAAGCTAGATGAAAAAAAGCTGCACCTTGTGACATTTAATATCCCGTTATAAAGCTACATATTCCTTAAAGTTCCATTTATTTTATCTTGTATTGGAGGTGATCCAAAGAGTTGTTACATAAATAACTAAAGGCTTGAGAGATGCTGTAAGATAGGTGATCTGTTGTGAATCAGACAAGAAAAGTAGGACAGGAGGCTGATACAGCTGTTAAAATAGATTAGCATTGCTTAATTTTAAGTTAAATACATGTGACAAGTCTAAAACACGAGTTTTATGTTAACAACAGAGAATCTGAAACCTGATACAGAAAAGCAAAAATAATTATGCAAACAAATAAACATCACTGTGGTTTCTAGGAATTATTTAGCACTTTGTAAAGTTTTTTAGCTAATGTGTCTGAGATAAATATGCTTCTAAGAAAGCTAATAGAGCATGATGTAGCTTGGGATGGGAGATATGACCAAGAACAAGTTTGTAATGCTTAAGAAATTTGCTAGAGATGCATGAATATTAAAATAGTATTACGTGAATAAACTAGGTGTGCTACAAATAGATGATAGAGAGCTATAATAATCATGATCATGTAAAAAAATGGACATGGTATCTATGGGTCAAGACCATTTGCAGATGTACAAAAACAAACTGACAGCAATACCACAGAGATGTAAGAAATTCCATGCATATGTTTTAAGTAAAAACATTTAAGTGGTAACAGACCACAAACCTTTACAAAGCATATTTAGAATTGCAAGACAGATTGACAATTATGCAGTAGTAAAAGACATATGCAAAGGACACAAGAAGTGCCACAAAGAGTGTATAGCAAGAATATCAGACTTAGGGACTGTAACACAGGGAACAAAGTGCTAGTATTGGTCCCCTCTGTTAAGAATAATTCCTTGTAAGATGCAAAGATCTTTTGAGGTGACATTAACAAAGAGAACTTTAAAATAAGACAGACTGGAAAGAAAAAAACAGAGCAGCTACGTCATAAAGATGTGTTAAGATCATGGAGGGAAACTTCTGAAGTTATCCTGAGAGCTGAAGGTGATACCAGTAATAAGGTATCTGGAAATACTATTCCTGCTATTCATGTAGATGAGGCTTTGTGTTAGGCGCAGAAGCAAGAAGTTAGAGGTCATAATGAGGAAAATATTTTTTAGATTTTACTGACAGAATAAACGTAATTCAGTATCATGTTGAAACTCTGCTTTCTTCTCCCTGTGTGCGTGAGCACGAGCTCACTCCTTTGTAGGCCACCTCCCTCCTTTCTTTCAGAGGGCTACTGTATAGCTGATGTCGTGTATGTCCTTTGGTACTCTGCCCTGTAGTGTCTGTGGCCAGCAGGTCCTTGGACACAACACTCATCTGTTGATTACATAATCTGTACTACACATGTCTCATGTTCCATATCCTGTTCTCCATTGTGTGCTTTGGCTTCCTAATGGGCAGCTGCTCTGTATGTTCCCAATGACTTGCCATCTCTGTCTAACTCCTCTCCGTCAGTGCTCTTGATACTGAACCAGGCATTGATTTTGCTATCCAAGGCGCCCATTGCTGTCTGATTCTGTGTGGGACATTCTACTTGCTTTTCAGTACCCCCAAAACCTCCCTTTCCTGTATTCTTCCCCGGTGGTGAACACTTTTGCTGCCTCTCCAATATGCACCTTCTCTATGCGGACTTGCCTGTGTGTTGCTGTCATCTGCCAATTAGTGCAGTCTAACACAATGTGTCCCTTTCTGCCTTGAATGTTTCATGTTTGTATGCTGCCACCTTTTATATGCTATCAGTGGGTAGAGGAAAATGGGGAATCTATTGCATGAAGCAAGTATTTTTCTTCTTATTGTACAATTAGTTTATTCAGAAGCTCCATTATATGAATTCATTTTTAATTTCCCTTAATACTGAGGCCAGATAAGGTTGCAGCTCTCTTTTCATTAGTTTAGATGGGCATAGAAGTCAAGAGGTATATGTAGCAGAGATGGTGACTAAATCAGAGGTGTGAGGGTGCTTCTGAATTCTCCCGGCCTCTAGACATGGATATTAGGTTGGCTTTGTAGTAATATCTGAATATTGTACAATTATTGAACACAATGGTATTAATTTTTATGAAGAAAATGACAGCTTAGTGGTCAGATTTGATGACGGAGGGATTGATATAAGCAGAGGCAACATTTGTAAAGAATAAGTCAAGTATGTGGTCACCTCTGTTAAGAATTTGGACTATTTCATCTAGGGCGTTAATGCTGATAAAATTGAGGAGCCAGAAAACATAATTATTATCTTTTCCATAAGTGACGCAGCTAATGGGTAGTAGTTAGTCATTTGGGATTAGTGTATTGTGATTTATATTTATAGAACTCCGCTTATTATAGCAGTTACCATGGTTATCAGGAGATATTGTGGGGTATCTATATTTGGCAATAATGTATAAGTTGGTTTTATTTAGTGTGGTTATGATGTGCAGGAGTTCCAAACTGGTTTCAAGAGAGATTTGGCATGACGTAATGGGAGGAGATGAAAAAAAAAAGATACTCCCCTGCCACTCTAACATGGTCTAAATTATATGGTGAGAGTGTTAGTACATTGAAACCAAGTTTCAGTAACCACACATACATGCATGTGTTAAAGTAAGGAAGACCTCAAAAGCAGGCTGTGTTTTTGTTCTGACTTCTAGTGGTAAGCCAAGTTACCTTAATATGACCCATACTGGAATATGCTAAGTTGGAAGTTTTAAAAGATGTACCTTGCTTATAAAAGGGACTATTATGGCAGAATCCCCGCGTATATAAATACAGGTCATCTTTGGCAATACTTAGAAAGTAGAGCAGTTAAAGGAATTACTCAGGGCTTTAGCAACTCAAGAAGAGGAGAAAATAGGTGGAACTGAAGAAGAATGGCCGCACCTCTAAGCAGCATGTGTGAGGACTAAAAAACAGAGATGTGGCATAGCCAAGTATGGAAATAAGGCATATAAGGAAAGCTGGTGGTGGAATGCAGAAGTCCAGGAAGGGGTTCTTATTACAGATCAAAAGACTGTAATCCTGAATACGAAAAGAGCGACATGGATTGCGCAAAAGATGGAAATGCAGAACGACCAAAATAGCGAAAATTGAAATGTCGAAGTGTAATGGTTGGCCCGTCTGCGGTATAGCTCTGTAAGGTAAGTGTATGATAGATAGGACTTTAGGGTTAGGATGTGGGTTAAGTAAGTGAATAGGTAGGTAATGTATGTAAGATATAGTGTAGTGTTAGATGTAGGGATTTATTTTTCTGTATGTATGTGTATTATTTATTTTTTCTGGGTGTATGTCTGTAGGGGAAGTGTGCAGTAGTTACGGACCTTAGGGTTAGGGAGGGGTTAAGGATAGTGCATAGATAGTTGTGTATGTGGGGTTTAGTGTAGTGTTGGAAGTAGGGTTTTGGTGCTTTACTTTAGGTTAGAAGTAGGGTTTAGTTAGTGTATGTATGTGGTTTATTTATTTTGTTTGGGTAGGTAATATGTAGCAGGTGGTGGGGTTGGCCGACTATGACAGTTCGTTATTTTATTTTTTGCTGTTTATTGCTTTCGGGATTTTCATGGTTCGCGTTATAGGTGTCGACGTTTAGGTATTTGCGTAAAGGGTTTTTTGATTTGGTAATATAGACCCCCAGGAAGTCATCAAAAGAAAGAATGAATGCAGGAATAAGTGGGAGATAGAAAAGACAGACCAGGATAGGAAGGGATACTGGTTGGCTAACAAAGAGGCTAAGAGAGGAGTTCCAATAGCAAAGAACAGGGTATCAAAGGCACTCTACCAGCTTCTGGAAAGTGACTTAGTAGATAGAGCAAAGAAACTATATCAGATAGCAAAGCAAAGACAGAAAGATAAAGAAGGTAGTCAGACACCCTTCATAAGGGATGACAGGAACAACTTGCTCACCACTCCACAATAGATCAAAGGGAGATTCTGAATGAAGAAAATCCTAAAGAAGCTGTACTGCTCCAGATAAAGCCTACAATGAGAGAAGAACTGGAGCCTATCATAGAAGAAGAAAGAACACTACAGAAAATGAAGATAGGGAAAGTGGCAGGGTCAGATGAGGTCACAGCTGATATGGTAAAGATGCTGGGTGAGATAGGGGAGAAATGTCTCCTGAGGGTACTCATAGTAATGTGGAGAGAAAGGTGTATCCCAGCTGACTGGAGAATAAGCATACCTGTACCAGTGTACAAGAACAAAGGGCTCATCCACAATTGTATTTTTTAGAAATCATTACATAAACTTTTAAATATAATACATTAGTTATACAAAATAAATTGCAAGTAAATGAAATAATGAATTAATTATTTACAATATATATAAAATGTTGGAGATTAGATTAGTGATAACACAAGGTATGAATAAGATTTCAAAAACAAATTTGTCTAATCATATTTAAGATGAAAAAGTTTAAATGAGAGTAGTACTTTCAACCAAGGAATGTTCTTAATTATTAGGGAAAATTCTATTTTTATTAGTTGTTTCTTTAATTGCAATGTCTTTCAAAGAGAAGAAATTATTCAAATTTTGGGTCTGAAAGATTCTTCCATTTTCTTGTAATAGTTTTCCTGACCACAGCAAGAATTGTCTAAGATAAAAACTATTGTTTGGATTTTTTTTTTGTTTCAAGAATATTAAACAAAACCATCTCTTTTGTAAAATAAAAGATCAAACCATAAAGCTTTTAAAAAGTCTTGTATCTTTTCCCAAAATATGCAAATCAGTCATAAAACATATCTGACCAATTAGCATAGCATTATTTTTTACATCTCCAACATTAAGATATATTTTATTTTCTCATTAATAGGAGTTTAAAAAGCTCTATGTATGAACTTCCAAGTTAATAATTTCCAATATAAAATCCAAGATGTGTTCTTAATGGATATAAAGTTGCTTTTTATTTTGTTCAGATAAAGCTACATGATGTTCTTTTGTAACAAAATTCCAAAACCTATCATTTAGATTACTAATATTGTTTGCTATAATTGAATCTTATTTGGAAACTAAATTATCAATGTCTCAATTTATATAAATCATTTCATATAAAATTTTAATTTACACTGGAGCTTCAACACACAATGAATTAGAAACAATTTAGTATGAACTGATGTAATAAATACAACATGAATCAAATCTTTAATATCAAAACTAAATTTTAAGCATATAGAATCTAAAGATTTAACTTTATTTTCTTCAAAGCATTGATACCAACAATAAAATTGTTGTCTTTTCCAATTTTTAAATTTATGTTTTGGCAAATTGTTTTTAAAAGTTTTTGTTAAATAAAAAGGAATAAGGATTCAAACCAAAATCTATAATTTAAATTGATTGATATTTTCTTAATTGAATTTATATAATTATATTTAGTTAGGAGAATAGTTAGGGGGTTGAATATAATTAGAAATAAAGAGCCAAAAGGAATTATATAAATTAATATTATTTTAATCCATAAGTCTCAATTTATTTATATTAAGTAAATGATAATGTAAGATTTTCCAGTTTGTAGTATAAGTATTATCTAACCAGTTAAAGATACTTTCCATAGCTATTGCTTTTGCATATATTTCTATATTTGGAAAATTAATACCTCCAGAGCTCCATGGTTTAAAAATTATGACTTATACTTAATCTAGGTTTATTTGGATACCATAAGAAATGAATAAGTAATTTATTTATTCTCTTAATTTGATTTTTATTAGGTGGCAATATAAGCAATTGAGTTATATGTAGTATCTTTGGAAATAGAATAATTTAATTATTTGTACTCAATCTTCAAATGAGATGAAGCACTTTGGATTTGGTATAATTGTTAAGGTCTTTGCATCATAGACACAAAGTACTGTGTTCGATTCTGACTTCAAGGCTTAAAATGGCCCTTCAAGGCAATTAGCCTAGCATTCATCTATGAAGATTATTGTCGGTGGTTGGCATGATGGTTAAGGTGTTTACCTCATAGTCACAAGGTACATAGTTTGTTTCTCAACTTGCAAAAATTGGATAAATGTAAAATGCCCCAAAAGGGCAGCTAGCCCGATGCTTGCATTTTAGGACTGGTAAAATTGCTAAGGTGTTTACCTCACAGTCACAAGGTACAGGGTTCAATGTTTTGGCTCAGTTTGATGAAGCTGCTCAGAGTTTGATGATCTTAGCCAGAAATCTGAAGTACATCTAAGAGAATCCAAGGCATCCGCCAAAATCTTCAAAACATATGTAGAATTTAAGCCTTTTTCTTCCACTTGTTTACTGTTTTTCGCTGTACCGTTGCTTCATTTTCTACTTTTTACTGCTGTGACTGTTTTATTTTGCACTTGTTTTTTTATTCATTTGCCTTAAATAGCATAGGCTAGATTCAGACTTGCTGAACCTTGACAGTTTGATATCACTTGAGCAATAAAACCAGCTATTGTACTTTAGGAGGTCCCCTGCACCCTTGTGGCAGAAGTGTCTAGCTCAGGACTCATCTGAGTTGGAGATTGCTGGAATAAAGGCTCTGTGAGGGGCTTTTCTATTGGCAAACTGCTTTAGAGCTGTTTCAGTTTGCTTGTATTTAGGTACTGTGTTTGCTCATAGCTGTGCACTGTGCAACAGGGTTTGGCACTGCTGTGTATAGACACAAATGCTTAGAAAGACAGATTTTCCCAAGATATCTGCTAGGAAACCCTGCTAACCTTCCCTGCTTCTTGTCATGCAATGCAGTTGCGCATTGCTGCCAGGAGAGCAACTCAGCTGCACATTTTGAAGGGCTGATGCAGGTTTATTTATTTATTTATTATTTATTTTACATTTGTTGACCGGGCTAGTCTAACTGGATATATGTCCATTTTCAGTAGAGGTCCGGGCAGATATGCTCCAAGACATGGTCCAAATTCAATAATACAAGTACAAACAAATAAAAAATAAGAAATAAAATCTAATATTCTAGTAAAAATAGCAATTTTCCTGGTATGGAAAAAAATGCATCAACAATGGTAATGTGTATTTCAGCATAGAGGTTGTAACAGGATGTAACACTGAGGTAAAAAGTCACAAACAGTGCAAACTGAAAGAACTTAGACAACAATGCAGGTTAAGTCAGAGGGAGATAAAAGGAAATAATCATAGTAAAAAAGGAAAAAAAAAAGAAAGAAAATCATCAGTACTTGCAACATGTGAATTACAGCGGAAAGGTTAAGCAGGATCTAACACTGAGGACCTGCAGTATAATATAGTGCTATTTTTAAGTATGGTGACATAGTATAGATTAAGTCAGAAGTGAAAAAAAGGGAGTTTGATGTATAGTATTGTAGCAAAGGATTTGCTAAACAAAATATATATAAAGAGGATAGACATAGTGAAAAAAGGTAGAACAGAAAAATATAATAAGGTGGGAAAATGTATTAGAGGATAGTAGGGAGTGGATAGGTAAGTCAAGTTAGTAGAGGTAGATGACTAGTCTAGTCTGGAGCAGGGGCATAGCCAGTATGTTTTGAGGAGAAGTTTAATTCTGTTTTTAAATAGAGATAGAGAGGTGAGTAAGGTGATGTCATTAGGGAGAAGATTCCAGGATTTACCTACTGTATTAGAGAAGAGAGAATCCCCAGCTCTGCTATTAGGTTTTGAGGTGTGGATAAGAAGTTTGTGAGATGATCGTAAGGACTTTAGGTTTTTATAGGGGGTGATGAGGGTAGATAAACTTGGATTATTAGAAGGTTTGTATAGGATGTTGTGGGCAATGGTTAGTTGGTGAAATTTAATCTGTTGTTGTAGTTCTAACCATCCTAGCTGTTTTAAGTTTATACAATGATGGGTTCGGAATGGGTTGCCTGAAGCAAATCGTGCAATGTTATTATAGGTCATTTCCAATTTACTGAGGTTATTCTTGGAGAGTTTAGTAAAGATGGGAGAGGCATAAAGGAGTGTAGAGATCAAATGGGTGTGGGCGATAGTAGTTTTAGCAGTAGGGGAAAGGAATGGTTTATCCCTATAGAGACTGCCCATTTTTTATTGACAGTCTTTATGGTATTATTGATGTGGATGTCGAAGTTCAGATTATTGTCGATGGTGACACCTAGTAGTTTAGTGGTATAGTCAGAAGATATTATAGTACCATTGGTAGATGCCACTGAGAACTGAAGAGGAGAGGACTTCAGAGTAGGAGTGAAGAGGAGGAGTTTGGTTTTCTTTGGGTTCAAAAGAAGGCAATGCTGAGTGAACCATTGTTCAACTATGTTAAATACTTTTTGGGTGAGAGCATGAAGGTCATGGGAGGATGTAGCTGAACATAATAGTGTGGAGTCATCAGCATATTACAGCTATTGTATTGTATGGTTTCTACTCCTAACCCCCCACCCCCCATAGATTAGCTGATTTTACTAGTCCTAGGGCAGAACTTGGTCCACCAAGTCCACTACCCACTATTTATTACAGAATACACCTGTCATAATGGATCAAGTTTTAGATTGTATTGTAGCATCACCCAGAGGAGGTGACTTGTCCAACCTTTTGGATCTTAGGGAATATGATTGGATAGTTAGGCTATCAGCGGACATGCCCCCTGGTTTGAATGCTGCAGTATCTTTAAAGCCTGTTTTAAACAGATTACAGCAAACCAGATTAAGTTGATTTTAGTCAATATGTTAGTAAAGTAGAGATAATTTTGATTAATTATATTCCATAGATATTTAATATATTCCGAACCCATCATTGTATAATGTCTCACATAACAACAAACCAGATATCAAACAGGCTGTCAGCACAAATGCTTCACCTCTTCCACAAACCAAGTGCACAAAACGTAAATCCACATATGCGAAGATACTCACTAAAAGTTTACCAAAAGAGCAGAGACCTTGCAAGTGAAAACCTTCTGCACACAATACAGTCCTAACAGAATCCACTACACACAAAAACATATGTATCAATGTCTGACCCAATAAGCCCCTAAAGCAAAACACCTGAAAACCAAATGTCTTGGTCATGGGCGACTCCATAGTGATACACACAGATATGTGCTCACCAAGCTGGACATGTAGAAGGTCAGGGTCAGCTGCCTGTCAAGTTTCAGGATTCGCCAAATCACGCACTCATTCGTCTCTCTCAACAATGAGCACTATGACTCTGTCATAGTCCATGTTGGAGTGAATGACTTGAGACATACCTCACTGAACTATATGAGGAGAGACATGAGCGAGCTTTTAGATTCCCAGGCTAAGCACCATTCTACCTTCACCCAGGATATTGCCTCAGTACAAACAAAAAAATGACTGACTTCAGCAATTGGCCTAGTTTTTGGTGTCAATCCAGGGGGATCCAGTATCTGCCTAGGATGATGTGGCTTAAAGACCACCATGCTTTGCCAGAGATGGTCTTTACCTGTCACTTCTTGGCTTTCAGTTACTGGCAAAGGTATTTCCTTGCCTCCCCTATAGTACCGTTTTTAGGCAATGTCACAAGAACAAAATTACCAACATAAAAGACAAACTCAAGATTATGCTGCTTAATGCTAGGGGTCTAAATCATATGCTGCACCCACTGGAAGCATTCCTTACTTTGGAAGATGAATGTTTGTGCAGTAACAGAGACATGGTTCAAGGCTGCAGAGACTACTCTGGCCATGCAAGGCTACCATGTTCAGACCACAAAATGAATGTGAAAGAACCAAATGAGGAGATGTATCTATCTTCATTAAAGACAAATAGCACCTCAAGACTGGTTAAACAGCACAACTGCCTAGAGTTCCTCCAAGTCCAGTGTACTGTAGGAAAGACCCCCCCCCCATGTCATTGTTAACTATAGGTCACCCACCATGAACCACAAAAATGATGCTGCCTACCTGGACCTACTTGAGTCACTCACAATACAGCCAAGCACCCTGGTCATGGGTGACTTTAACTATCCTTCCATCGACATATGAGCACAAACATGCTTGCGCTAAGGTTCTTGAACTTTATTAATACAAATGCTCTAGAACAAATAGTCTGCACTACCACAAGGGGCACTACTGTCCTTGACCTAGTACTCACCAACATGGGAGATCACTGCACCACCCCATGTGTGGCACCCTCCCTGGTAAAGTCCGATTATAAGTCAGTCTCGTTTGAAGTAATGATCATACCTGACCCCCCTCAGAAGCAAAAAGGTTGAACATTTCTCCAGAGCAAACTATAGCCTCCTAAATAATGGCATAGATAGTTTCAACCCCCCTGCCACTACTAACAGCAATGAATCCTCTATGGAAGTGTACACAAAAGCCCTGTATAAACACCTATAGAAATCTATAGAGTCAGCCATACCTGATACAGATCAAAACAAGGTTCTCACAAAAAAAAAAGCCACCCTGGTAGACATCTAGCATAAATAGGTTATACAACAAGAGAAAGAAACTGCTGTTAAAGAACAAGAGGGAATGCTCTCAACAGAGGAGAAACCTAGTCCATAGCTTGAACAAGCAAATTAGGCATCTTGTAAAGTAATTACAAAACAAAATTAGCATCCCTAGCTAAGGATAATCAAAAAGCACTCTTTACACTCTTTAGCTACTGTACATCCAAAATCTAAAAGGAAAGGCCCAGCCCAAACTAGTTGTTGACTACCACTCATACTGAACCTGAGGACATTGCCAACCTGCTACCAGTCTTCTATCTAGTATCGCCAAAAAGCAGGTCATAACCACACTCTCAAAGGCCAAAAACACAGCCTCTATGGGACTGGATAACATCCCAGACTGCTTACTAAATGGTCTAAAACAGGAGTTAGCAGAACCACTGGCACTCTCTTCAACCACAGACTAAGTGTTTGCTTTGCCCCAGCAGAGTGGAAAACAGCAATTGTAATCCCCTTGCACAAAAGGAGTCTCTCATCTGACCTTGGGAACTATAGACCCCTAAGCCTAAACAGCCTTATCTGTACGGCCACAAAGAGAATCATTCTCGACCTTATCAACAAGGATATAGGAGACTTTCAAACTCTTGACCCAACCAGGTTTGGCTTCATTAAGGGCAGATCATGCCTTTTAAACCATGTCACCAAAGCCCTGGATGAAGCCAAAGCAGTACAAACTGCCTAGCATGACTTAGTCAAGGCCTTTGACACAATCCCCCCACTCATACATCATTGAGAAACTCACCCATCTGGGGATTAACCATACTTCATTAGATGGATAGCCAACTGGCTAACCAACAGAAAGCATACAGTCAAAGTTGGGGATTCCACGTCTACCTGCAGACCTGCTATCAGTGGTGTTCCACAGGGATCAGTGCTAGGCCCCATACTGTTTGGAATCTATTTCTCTGAAATCCAGGCAAAACATAGATAGCCTGTAGCTTACCAAGTTTGCTGATGACTGCAAACTGGGTGCAATCATAGAATCCCCCAACAATGTCAACATACTACAAAATGAACTTACACAGATTGGTGCCAAAGCCACAGACCTAAACTTAATACATTATCATCCCCTTCAGCAAAGGAAAAGTCCCTGCAAATTGCAATATTAATAATACCCCAAGTTCAAACCCAGTGGTGAGAGATCTAGGAGTGCAGATTAATAGCAACCTTAACTTTGAGCATCACTTTTCTGCAGAAAGGCCTTCTATGTTGCACATCTCATAATTAAGGACATAGCATCCAAAGCTAAGGAGGTTATAACTAGCATATACTCCCTCATCAGACCAATAATAGATTACAACGCTCCCCTGTATATGTACCTCAGCAGGCACCTGCAGCAACTGGAGAGACCTCAGAGGTTTTTCACCAAGAAAATTCAAGGCTATTAACACATGACCTACATGGACAGACTAAAGGCCCTGTCAATGTACTCTGTATCATATAGACTGCTTAGAGGCGACTTGTTCTTGGTCTACAGAGCAGTTTCAGACCCTGCCCTAATGGAAATGCTGCACATCTACATATCAAATGGGACAAGATTCATTCAGTCTAGGGAACGTAACCTAGCTTGCAACATTAACAGGATCATGCTGGAGAGACAGATATGTCTCCCAGAGATTGCCACTCCTCTGGGACAAACTCCTAATTCACATAAAACTGAGTTCCTCAATGATCCTATTTAAGCATAACTTGGATATTTGGATAGGAAACCTATGTCCCTTTTGGACAGGGGGAGCCGGTGCTAATCTTAGATTTGCATTGCAAATATAGACTATAATCTTGATCTATAAGGGAAGAAGGGTATTTCATGGCTAGGATTGTAAAGCCTGTAGGGCCAGCAGCCTAGTAACCTCCTATGATCCTGTGAATTTTTTTCCAGGAGTTAATTAGATTAAAGAAGATATCATTTTTTCATAGTTGAAATTAAAAGTGTCTTCTGTATTTTTAATATATGAATCCCTAAATAGGGAAAATTAGTAGTTTCTTTGCCAGTCATATAATTGTCCATATTTAATTACCATTTATATTGATAAGATAATTAGACTTAGAATTATTGAAATTCAAATTTGAAATTTTTTGGAACTTTTCTATGATAATCTTCAGTTCTAATATTTCAGAAGAATTTTGCAATGTTAATAATATACCATCAACAAATAGCATAATTTTAGAATTATATTCTTGATTAATCTCCAAACCTTGAATGTTTAAATTTGAATTAATTAAGATTACAAATATCTCAGTATCTAAATCAAATAGCAAAAGGGAAAGAGGACAACCTTGTTTAGTTTCTTCAGTTATATTCATAATGTTTGAGCTAAATGGATCCAGATTCAAATATTTTTTATTATTTTTAGAAAAAGGAGGTAACATCGAAACAAACTGGATAGGAAAATCAAATAGATTTAATACTGAAAATAAAAAAAAATTCTAATCTAATAAATAAACTGATTTTTTGTTGTCTAGACTAATAAATACAGATTTGAAATTTTTTAATATTCATTGCATCTATAAGTTTAATAAGTCTTTTAAAATTATCAGAAGTTTGTTTTTTATAACTAAAACCAGATTGAGCTAACCTAATTAAACTGGGTAAAATTAATGCCACCCTATATGCTAATATGGATATGACCATTTTATAATCTACATTAAGCAAAGAAATAGGTCTACATGAAGAGTATATTTGTGGATTTTTAACTTCTTTTATAATTAGGGTAATCAAAGAAAAATTCCAGGAAGGTGGTGATTTTTCTTGATTTTTGTATGTTTATCATGGCATTATGTAATTTTTTATAATTTTGAGGGAATGTTGTGTCTTTCGGCTTTTCCTGGTTAGGGGTCGCCACAGCGGAACTCCGGTCCGCTAATGATTGTCAGTAGATTTTTACGTGCTGACTTGCCGGGCCTGACGTGCAACCTTTAATGAAGGAACGCCCATTCACGCATGTCGCCACACAGAAGATGCTCTAACTGAGAATCGAACGGGCCAACGTCTTAGTGTGAGGCGATAATGCTACCGCAGCACCACCACCGCAGTATAATAATTTTGAGGGAATAATTTGTATAATTCTGGAATAATACTATCATTCCCAGGAGCTTTATTACATTTAATATTTTGTTTACTTTCTGTCGGAATATAGGTTTTAATAATTTTTTTTGTAAGGAAGATTTTTTTGATTAAGGACTCATCAATTATTGAAGGTAATACTTTTTCTTTATTAATTAATTTTGATTCAAAGATAAGGAATAGTTTCTTAAATTTTCTAATATATCACCAGCATCTGAATTTAACTTATTTGTTGTAAGAGTTCTTAATTATTTAATTTTATATTTGTTTGAAATTTAATTCTTTTTCTTGATATTTTTAGGTGTTTCGGATATCTTGAATAAGAACCTATTTTTAGTTTTTCCAAAGATAGTTCAGTGTTATGAGATAACTCAGTATACTTTTTTATCAAGGGCCTTTATCTACTCTTTATTGACTCCTAGTTTGTTTTCTTCTTTTCTCTTACATTCTTTTAGTTTTATTTGAATATCCAGTATTTCCCTATTCCTTTCTTTTAGTTTAGTTTGAACCAAGATATTCTTTGACCATATTTATAAGCTTTAAAAGAGTCCCAGACCATAACTAAATTAGAGCCAGGAGTATTATTGAACAACAAAAAGTAGCTAATTCACTAAGAAACCATATTTTGTAATTTTTCATTTTAGTGAAATATGTTAGAATTCTAGAAATATATTAGTCCTTTAAAATCTACTTCTGTATTTGAGATTAATGTATAATGATCAGAAAGTGGACAATGTATAATATTGAAACTGTTTATTCTAAATATAATGTCATGAGAGAGAATTAATTTATCAGTTCTTGTTTGGGTATTAGATTTAGAAGAATAATAGGTAAAGTTTAATGAATTTGTGTATTTAAAGTTAAAAGTGTATTTAATATTAATAGATTATTTCCAGTTTTTAGGGATTTAGCAATGGGAAGTAATGTACATTTTCTACAAGAGTTTGACTCAGAAGCATTCAAAAGACAATTAAAGTCATCTCTCAAAATTATATTTCCTTTGTAATTATACAATGAATATTTTTGGCTAATTTAACTCCAATTCCAGAAAACCTGTATAGATTGGCCAAAGTCCATATTCTATTTCTGTATTTTATCATGACTAATGTAAACAGACCCTCTTTTTTCCTCACCTTTAAATAAAACATGGGGCATTTGCATATCTTTTTTCCATAAAATAGCTACCCCTTTTTTGGATTTGAAAGAAGACTGAGCTAGAACTAAATATTTATTAGATTCCCAATACTCGTTTTCATTTTCATAAGAAAAATGTGTCTCTTGGAGGTATATAACACGAGGAATGTTTACATCTAAATATTTTAGTAAGTTTACCCTAAACCATTAACATTTAATGATAAGTTTAATTCCTGAAAATGAGCAGTAAAAAATGTTTAGTTTAGATATGATAATACTAATAAAAACAATAACAAAAGTTATAAAGAGTAAATAGATAAAAACTTTTAATTAACCCCCAAAACACAAACTAAATGAAAATATGATTTTACACATGGAACAATATATCTTTGATATAGAATCAGCAACAGAATATTAATATATGAGAATTCATTATCTCCAATATCATCTAAGAACATGACAATCAAAAATATACATCAAAATAGGCAATGGGAAGTATTAAGTTATTTAAATATTAATAAATTATAAGTTTTATAAACAAAGTAAAACAGCTACACACACACACGCACACACACACACACACACACACACACATATATATATATATATAAAGAACTGAGAAAGTTAAAGAATCATATAATATCCTTCATATAACTTGTAAATAAATAATGATTATTTATTAATAGTTAGGAAGATGGAGCCAAACAATGTATTTTTGTAATAAGTAAAGCAGTGGGGTCCAGTCCTTTACACTACTCATTGTCCCAATTAACCTTAGTCCAGTTCTGAGTAGATTAATACGTATTTATTAAACTAATAGGTTTCATAGGTTCATAGGTTCATACTAGGCTATCTGCCCAAGGGCATTTATAAGCCTAGCCCATAGTTATGTGGCTTTCGCCACCCCTTTAGTTTGAATAAAAACTATGCCTATCATTTTTCTGTGCCTCTGTCAAGCAGTGACACTGAAGTAATCCCTGGGGTATATCTGCGATCTCCCATCCATTGGTCAAGATTCCTCTTGAACAAGGCCAGCGAGGTGCTCTGCCTCACATGTACCGGGATTTTGTTCCACAGCATAGGGAGTCTCTGGGTGATGAATCTGTCCCTCCAGCACGTTCTATTTATAACCATGTCAAGGTTTAAGTCTCCCGCCCTTGTGGTTCTGAGGGATCTAGATTTTTGAGGTGAAGCATATTCATCAAATCTGGGTTTGACATGGCCTTATATGTCAGGCACAGGTCACCTCTGAGCAAGCGGTATGAGACTGAATAAAGCTGGAGTTCTTTCAGTCGGGCAGCATAAGACATATTTTTGAGACCCTTTATCCTTTTGGTGAGGAACTTTTGGGGCCTTTCAAGCTGCATCAGGTGTCTGGTCAGATACATTCGAACGGGCATTGTACTCAATCATAGGTCTAATGAGTGATGAGTACAGGGGACGATGACCTCCCTTGATCTAGATGTGAATCCCTTCATGATCAGGTGGGCGATATAGAAGGTTTTCCTAACTACTTTAGCAACATGAGTGTCAAACGAAAGACTACTGTCAACTTGGGTCCCCAGATCCCTGATGACTTTTTCTGTGCTCAGTGGATTGTCACCTATATGGTAGCTAGGGGTAACCTTGTTTTTCCCGAAGGGTATGACTATGCATTTTTGGTGTTTAACTTCAGGCCATGGCTCTGGCACCAGTTATCCGTTTCTGTGAGGCCCTTCTGGAGGATATCTGTGTCAGATATGTTTTCGACTATGGCCCAGTTTGCAGTCATCTGCAAACTTTGTCAGCCATAACCCTCCTGTGTTTGCTTGTACTTCAGAAAAGTAGATGCCGAACAAGAGTGGACCCAGGACTGAGCCCTGTGGGACACCACTTGTGACAGGCTTTGAGTCTGACATGGCTCCAGCAACTCTGACCCTGTGGGTTCTGTCGCTTAGCCAGTTTGCAACCCATCTTGTGATGTATGGGTTTACATTCAAGCTGATGAGTTTTTCGATGATACCTGAGTGGGGTATTGTGTCGAAGGCCTTTGCCAGGTCGAGGTAGGCTGTATGGACTGCCTCATCAATGGCCTTGGTGACTGTCTCGAAAAAGTCAACCAAGTTTAAGAGGCAGGATCTGCCTTTGACAAAGCCAAACTGGGTTGGATCCAAAGTCTGCAAGTTCCCTATGTCTTTATTTATGAGTTCCATTATGATCCTCTCCATGGCTTTGCAGATAAGGCTTGTCAAGCTAATGGGGCGGTAATTTCCAGGGTCTGTGGAGGCACCGCCCTTATGAAGTGGGACCACAGTCGCCGTGCGCCACTCCTTGGGTACGTATCCTGAGGTGAGGCTAAGATTAAACAGCTGTCCTAACTGTGGGTTTAATTCCTCGTTGAGTTCATGAAGCACACAGCCGGGGACACCATCCGGTCCCATGGATGCTGTGTTTTGCCTTAGTGAGGGCAGTTCTCACCTGGGCGTTGGAGATGTTTGGGGGCTACAATCCTCTGGAATAGATATCTCTCCTTTTGGGGAGGGGGAGAAGTTTGCACTGAACCTGTCAGCCAGTATGTTAGCAATGTGTGTAGGTTCAGTAATTTTCACATCATTTTGAACTAATTCTGAGCATATCTGGGAGTTTCCTCCTAGGTTTCTAACATAGCTAAAGAAGGCCTTATGATTGTCTTTAGAGTCCTTGGCGATTTTTCTCTCAAAATTTGCCTTGGATGATTTTATGAGAGCTCTTAGTTTTTACTTATAATGATCAAAGGTGTCTTACCTTTGAAGGATTTTGCTCTATCTTGTAGTAGCTTCCTCCTTTTGTTGTAGAGCTTGTTTATGGCTGGGGTCCACCAGACTGGACGCTTGCCTTTGGTACAGAGAGTCTTAGTTTTGTTTGGGATTGCCTGATCCATGCAGTCCTGTAGGTGCTGGTAGAAGGCATTTGTAAGTGATTCAGCGGTTTGAGTAATGTTTACCACTGGCTCAGGGGTCTTAAAGGAGACCACACTAGTTTTTAGAAGTGTGAAATCGGCTTTTGAGAAGTTTTTCACTGTGGTCTTTTTGTTTCAGGTGGGGCGGATGAGGACCTCCAGCGAGATTAGTTTATGATCTGATCTCACCAGTGAGGGGTATACTTCGGTGTTGAACATTTTGATCCCATGTTCGTGATGATGAGATCAAGTATGTTTTCACCTCTTGTGGGGATGGTGACTAGTTGTTCCATGGCATTTGAGTTTATGAACTCCAGGAATCTTTGGGTTAGAGTGTTCGGGCTTGAGTAGTGTTCCCAGTCTATATTAGGGTAGTTGAAGTCACCTAGTATGATGGTGTTTGGAGATGCATTTATCCTCCAATGTTTTCAGGAAGGCCATGTGAGGTTCCTGAGTTTGAGAGGGTGGCCTGTAACATGCTACAAATTGCAGAGCAGTCTTGCCTATGGTTAATTGCACCTGGATGGTCTCCGATGCATCGTGCGTTGCCACCAACCTTGAGGTGTGGGTGTCCTTTATGAATATGGACACCCTCCTTTCTTGGTGTTGTCCGGATTTTGGGGCCGAACGTATGATATGAGGTGAAACCTGTTAGTGCTGGGGTGCTCTCAGGAGCCTTGAACCAGGTTTCTGTCACAGCACAGACATCGATGTTCTCCATATTGAGAAGGGCCTCGAGTCGTGCATCTTGAGATTGAGACTTCTGGCATTGAGCAGCATTACCCTTAGTTTTTTCCTTTTGGTGTTCTAGGGTGGTAGGTTTAGAATTTGAGCCTTGCCTAAAAAGGCACTATGGGGTGGCAAGAGCCTTTGCCAATATCCGGAAGCCCAGGGGTGACAGGTGCAAGCCGTCCCTTGTGAAGCAGCGTGGCTTGTCCAGCATGTCATCCCAGGCAGACAGACATTGGATCCCCTTTGAATGACACCAGAATTTAAGCCAATTATTAAAGCTGATCATCTTATCACTGTATTGTGGCATCATTCTAGGTGAAGGTAGGATACTGCTCAAGGTCAGGGTCATACCTGCCTGGGCTACATAATCAGAGAGCTCCTCGACGTCCCTTTTCATGTAGTCCAAGGAGGTCCGTCTCAGCGCGTTGACACCAGCGTGGACAATGACTGAGTCGTACGTGTACCTGCTGTTGAGAGACCTGAGTGCTTGCGTTATGTGGCGGATTCTAGCGCCCGACAGGCAGCTTACTGTGACCTTCTCCTTACTCAGTCTGGTGAGCGGACGCCAGTGTGCCTGACTATGGAATCACCAATGACAAGTGTGTCTGGCATTTTGTTTGGCCTTAAGGGCTGTGACTGTTTGACACTCTGACTGTGTGGTCTATGTGCTGCATGTGTTGGGTCGTGAGGTGGTAGTTGTTTGGGTGTCTGCTTTGGTGGCCTCTGCTGTTTTGGTAAATTTTGACCAGAGCCTCCGAGTATGTCTTTGTGTGAGTATGTGTATGATTTGAAGTTGTGATGGTACCATGTGTGACTGGGTATGTATTGTGTGTGGTTGCCTTCTCCTCCTGTCTGGTCTTGCCAGTCCTATGTTGAGAGAGCTCAGCCTCCAGTTTGGCCGTATAGTTGCATCTCTCGCATGTATTTGTGTTTTGTGGGAGAAGGAGAGGATTGTCTGTGTACATGAGGCAATTGTAACATTGCCTCAATATTCCCAGGTTCACCAGTTGAGCTGGAGAGGACACTAGCAACTGATCCCTCGACATACTAGAAGTAGTAGATAAAGAACTTTCAAAGGACTCCGGGGGAAGTGGGTTTTGGGCTGGTGGGGTACTATCTATAATAAGAGTGCTTTATCAAGGTGCAAGTACTGTAGGAGTAAGTGCTAGGCTTTACAGATAGAGAATAGTCTACTTGGGAATCAAGTAGAGATGAACTTTTCAGTTATAGGATATGCTGGTTAGATCAGCAGTACAGTTTAGCGTGTTTTATAGCAGGGGCTGAAGGGAGCTAGGAATTGGCCCAAAACGACCAATGGACTACTAGTTTCTTGCTGAAACTTCACCAAATCGGACAAAGAGGCCGCTCAGTGCTTCCCACTCCCACTGGTAAGCAAAGAAACTTCCTCCTTCCTAATAAGGCAATGGATCAGTAACAGGAACTAAAAACAAAGCCCAGGGATCAGCAACTCTGAAACTGGACTACTCTAGTTCAGTAAAGTGGGAAAACAAGAGATTTTTGTTTTATTACAGAGATAAGGAAAAAACAGACAGTAAATGCTATAAATGCTGTAAATCGGCTAGCGACTTTAGTGTGTAGCCTACAGAAACAATTTGCAACAATTAGTAACTTAAAGTGCAATAAACAGTGTAAAATGCAGAAATCACTTAAAGTAGCAGTAAAACAGGCGAAATGCAGTCGCTAGCTTAATAACAGTGGGAAAGCCACAAAAATACTTATATCTGGTAGAAAGTCACTCTTTAGCTCTCTGCTGCTTGGATCACTCTGCAGGCCACCACGAGGATCTGTGCAGAGTTGGTACAAGCTGGAAAACACGTGTTTAGCGTGTTTTATAGCAGGGGCTGAAAGGAGCTAGGAATTGGCCCAAAACGACCAATAGACTACTAGTTTCTGGCTGAAACTTCACCAATTCGGACAAAAGGCTGCTCAGTGCTTCCCACTCCCACTGGTAAGCAAAGAAACTTCCCTCCTTCCTAATAAGGCAATGGATCAGTAACAGGAACTAAAACAAAGCCCAGGGATCAGCAACTCTGAAACTGGACTACTCTAGTTCAGTAAGGTGGGAAAACAAGAGATTTTTTTTTTTTTTTTTTTTACAGAGACAAGGAAAAAAAACAGACAGTAAATGCTATAAATGCTTTTAAGTGGCTAGCACACTTGAGTGTGTTAGCCTACAGGTAAAATTAAGCAACAAATAACTTTTTAATGGTCAAGGACATTATCAAGAACAGCCACATCACCTAACATTGATGGATAACTGTGTCTTTCAGTAACTATAATTTCTCCATGTGACATCCATAATGATTTTAAGATCAGCCATTTGCAAATTAAGACTGACTTTACATTTTGGTATATGTGGACTTAGGGCAATCTATTCTCTGAAAATAGAATGTTTTAGTTTATGTATTTATCATGCCATCTAAAATTAATGTAACTCTAGGGGGTTACATTTTTGGGGTTTACTTAGTTTGCCATGGTTTTTATCATATTTACATCTTTCTTAAGAACTCTAATGGGTTTAAATAAGTGGATTTGGCTCTGCCTTAGAAGGAGATAGCAATTATGTTAATGTTGATAATTCATTAAATCAGTGTGATAAAGGCAATCACATTTGTATATGCCACAGTAACTACTAAAGATAGATGAAAACTTGTGTATAAAATATTTTAAAATAGCAATAATGTATTTCTTAAAGATTTCTATTCGAGTCTAGATACTTTTTAATGAAGCATATCATTTGAACATATATTTTCATCCTCTCTTTGAATGAGAAGTGAACTGGTGGAGTTGTAATAGTTTTCTCCTCCCTCTGTCAACTCAAAGACATATCTTCAACAATAATCAAGCTCTCATAACTTGATTTTTTATGTTGGTAAGCTTTTAGTAATTATTATTGTTCTGAGTATGTAATTTTCAATATAACTGAATTGATCAGAGTGATTTCTTGGTAACCTGAAAAGTGTGTATAAATTCAAACTATGAATCTTTAGATACCAGGAAAATAACCAAATATTTATAAGCGAAACATCAAAATCAAAATTTGTAGTTTTATTGTTTTGTAGCCCTCTCCTAACATGTCACCCATAATCCATAAATGTATTTCCTTCTGTTTTATGTAAATTGTTTCTAAGTGTGTGATGTCTCAGATAAAAAGGGGAGGGATAGTCCTAGATTAAGTGAAAATATACTAATATATATCTTTAGGATAATATATTTCCAAGTATTATAAAATGTACTCCTTCCTTGTATTCCTTCAAGAATAAATTGTACTACAAAATCCGTGGTTTACATCGCTTTATGTGTCTGCTGTCCCTGCTTCTATATAGGGAAGACCGATCGCAAGTTTAGTGATCGTATTTATCAATACCTGTATGCTATAAGAAACAAAAAGATGGACAACGCTTTGTCCAAACATGTTATTAATAATATTGGACACAGTTTCCAGTTTATGGGTATTGAACATGTCTCTATTGGAGTTAGGGGTGGGCCCCAAGCTTTGATGCTTGAAATGAGAGAATTAGAGTGGCAGATTGGCTTAGATGCCTTCACCTACCCCGGATTAAATGAGTCTTGTAATATTTCAGTTATTTTGAAATATAAAAGCTATATGAGATAACTTAGTTTATATATATTTTTTAAAAAAACACTAGATTTAGTGTGATATATATATCTGGCATCATACATATTTTTAACATAGTATTTTAGAGTACCCAATAGGATGATTTTTTATTCATTTTTTACTGTTTGGTATACGTAGGAATTAGTAATATTGCTCTATCAGTATTACATTGTATGCCTATAAAGAATTTGTAGATATGGAACATATATTCAGTATTATGAAGTGACACTTTAAAAATGATGTTTTTACTTCGGTATTTTAGTTTAGTACCTTGCTGTTTAAAATGCAAAAGGAAGTGACATCATGGTATACTGTTATAAAATGGATGTTCTTAATCATCAATTTGTTATTGTCTGAGGAAGCTTCTGCAATAGCGGGAGCGAAAACGTGATTCTTCAAATAAAGAGCGTTATTTTTACTGGTCCTGTTTGCTCCTAGAGATTGGATTTCGTGTGTTTGTGGATTCCTGTGCTTTTTTCTAACATTATAAAATGTACCCCATATCTTCCAGATACACTAGTTTTAAAAATAAGCATCTCCTATAAAAAGAATTATATTAATTCATTTAGTTTAAATGATTAAAAAACAAATATAGTGAAATTCAATTGTTTATACAATAAATAATAGAGATTAAAAAGTAACAATCTATAAAATAAGAAAGACAAGAAGAAAATGAAATGATGACATTCATATACTGGAAGAAATCTAAGAATGTATGAAAAAATAAATCATTTGATAAAATACCAAAATTTTGCAAGTATAAGTGTTACAACATTAAATTATATTACATTACAACATTAAAGGGTAAGTTGCTTAAGCATAGTGTTGATAAAAAAGGAATTAAAGGCTTCCACAAATACTGTGATTGAAGTCAACATGTTGCACCTAAAAGTAATCTTTTTATCCATCTTGTTATGGTCAACATTTGTAAATTTGTGTTTGTGATATGTAAAATATGTATGTTGTATATGATGAGATGCTAATATGGATTATATTTGTGAAACAGGGAGAAAGCTTGTACAGCTTATCAGAGAACACGTGACTTAAGAACAAAAACTCAAGACAGTGTTTTTTTTATAAACAAGCACATTGTCAAAGAGGTAATCTTTGTTTTAGATTTGTGAGTGTCTTCATTCTTAACATGAAGATTTAGGAAGAGGATATAGCTGGCAAGCTTTTATACTGTGAAACTATTTTTTACTGTAGACTTTTATTTTTTGAGTTTTGAATGACAAAGTGAAGCCAATATATTGAATCATTTGCACTTTTGAGGATGTACTATACAAAGATTGAGACATACACTTAAATTCAGGACAATAAATGAGAAAACATGCAATAATAATATTCACAAGCTCATCCAAACAAGGCAGAAAAGTACATTAGATAATTTACCTTTCATGCGCACTATTAGCATATTAAACAAATAAAATAAATTATATTCATGGTGTACTAAAACTATAAATAGTCAGAAATGGCAATACAATATACTGTATGAAGACCAATGCTAGAACCAGGTTATATTTCTATGTAAACTTGCACTTTAGCTAATCTTTGAGCTGTAAAATAACAACATTTCTGGTCTTGCAACTTCATGGCACTATAAAGAATAATGCTTGGTATATTAAAGTCTACTTTTAATATTAAGTATTAAATAATGTTAACGCATTTATATATAATATGCTACTTAGACTATCACCTTGTTTATAGATGTATAAGAATTACTAAAACTTTAAATTAGAGTGATTTGATTTTATATCTGCATTCTTTTAACTTCCATAGATACAAATAGCTTCAGCTTAATTGCCATTTTAATGCATTTATATCTAGAGCAGGAAGATCCACACACAAAAGAAGCAACAACAGCTGCAGCAGTTCAATGGTAAATTTTTTAAAGTCCATTTAAAAAAAAGCCATTAATTTGCAAAAGCAAATGGGATCCATACCGAAACTGAGAAACATATGAGAGAAAAGAAAAAAACTGAGCATAACTCATAGAGATTCATGTCTTTATAAAAAGAAAACACACGCATAATTAGTTTACCATATATAATGTTGACAGAAGTACAAACGAAGCTTTATCCTCTCAGTTGTTAGACAGCCCCTAACTACCAAAGAAAAATCTTCATATCTTTAATGTTCTAAGGTTAAAATAACACATAATAAGTATATTTGCTGATACACTGATTCACACTTAAATTCTCCAATTAAGAGACGACTCAGACATATAAGAATCACAGGAAACTCCAATAAAGTAAAGCAACATTAACTCTCATATAAAAACATCACTCAGAAAATAACAAGCAACTTTAAAAGTGAATAGATGGATTTATAACAGAAAAATGAGTGATAAGTATTTTCAAAATCTTATAATGAAAACCATCCCACTTCCTGTCACATCAACATTATACTTAAATAACTAGTAATGGAAAAAGAAGGAAGAGTATTTAAAAAGCATGAAGAGAACTAGAAGAGACAACTTTAAATACCTATGTCATATATAAATATTAATATATTAAATAATAGAATAATATAGATTTACATATACAAAACTGAGTAATAGGATACAAGATATTGTGAATGAAGAAATAAAAAGGAAGTATCATGTTATATAACGTAAGAGTAAAGGATGCTAAACAAGATATTAAATATATAGTATGAGAGTATAAACAAGCAAAAGCTTTACCTTATATGTAAAAAAATGCATAAAGTCAAATCCTTATAGTATTTTTTTATAGATGAGTCATTAGTGAAGTCTGTTTTATGTTCCTTTTTTTTTTATTCAGACCAATTAGCTTTCTCTGAAGACCTTTTAGGGTTAGATGAATTCCAGTCCATATCGTCTGTGAGAGAGATGATATTATTTTTGATGAAGAATATGGACTGGATTTCATCTACCCTATAGTGTTGAAGATTCTGATACCAGATGACAAATGAAGTTTCATTTTTGCTGGAAAAATTAGTTGAGCTCTGGTATTGCTGCTATAAGTCTTTAAAAATATTAATTTATTTACGGTTGTTTTCTTTAACTTCCAAAAGGTTTTCCTGAAATCTATCTATTGTAATAGAGAAGTCTTGTAAAGTTGATATTACTTGGTACAGTTCCATCTTAAGAGAATAGTCTGTATGGTTGATTTTAGAGTTGCGCATCTTATCACTGTGTTAGATTCATTTCCCATAAAAAATTGACAGGATTTTTTTATTAGAAAAACTCCAAACTTGAGAATAAACAAACTGAATTCATCAGAAAACTTTTGAAATTAAAAAAAAAAATATTTTATAAACATTTCCTGTCAATTTTTATAATTTACTGTAGAGCTCTGAAAAGAGCTTTTATCTCTATGCCATCTAGGCTTCACCCCCCCCCCTTAGTAATCTCTTCTAGACATAGAATAATACCCTATAGTTTCCAAATAAAGCATTCTGATAACTTTCAGTCTTCAGACTTTACTGGAACTGTCCAGACTGTCCATCTATCTGGCTTGTCAATCATTCACCCACAGTTTGATGTTTTCACTGGACTATTACTACTCAGGCTGGTTTCATTTCTAGAAGCAATGTGGGACACTTCCATGATTCTGGCATAGATATTCTGAAAGTGTCTTTCTTTGCTCACAAGACTGTTGCAGATCCTTGTGATTTCATGCTCTCTCTGCTTGCATTAGTTTCTGTGGACATAACATTATTGTCTTAAAGAGGTGACTTTGATTTCTTCAGTACACCAGACCATCATCTCCTTGAACTACATAGGCTTTCACTTCAGCTGCTCAAACAGTTAATATAGCAATATGCTACTGATCCTGTCACAGTTGCTGGATTCTGACTCTATTTCACCTCTGCAATTTTGAGAGTTTTCTGGTGTGCTTTTCATAGTAATATTTCTGTTTTTGTTGATTTTTTCTCTAACATCTCTTTTGCTTTGGCTTGGTATTCTGGCAATAGTAAGATTGTAGAGATAGGTAATGTGCTTTTTAATCTTCTCCCTGCTGGTAAATGAGCTAATATGAGACAGATTCTGTAATGTAGTACAGTATTCCTGTATTCCAAAACTGCAAAACCATGACTCGTTATGCTACATGTCATTGACAACTAACTGATTAACTATTAGCTTATTGGATTTGTAGGTGTTTCAAGGCAATTCAGTTTCATGGCCATCACCAGCTTGTCAATACCCACTCAAGCTGTAACCCATTTCTGTAGCAGGGTAAGACCAATTAGACCTGAGGTACATTTGAGGGTATCCATCTAGACAACCAGGTTTTGTTTGAAGAGTAATAATGTATCACACTGCTTAACCAGCATAGGCAGCTTATTCTAGACAAGGGAAGCACTACATCATGCATCTGTCTTTCCATCGCATTCTATTTATCTGCGAGTGTAGCTTTATCTCTCTGGATCTGATTTTAACTAAGCTATCAAGCTTGTGGAGATCTAGGAAAGAAAGGCGACAGGGTGCCTAATAGGGAAACTGATGAGGCATAAATCTGCCCTCAAAAGTATGTAAGATATTAAGTTATTTATTTATTTATTTGAATTTGTTGACCGGGAGTGTCCACTGGTTTAGTCAATCATTCACCCACAGTTTGATGTTTTCACTGGACTATTACTACTCAGTGGATGCCCAGGGAGAAAAGCTCCACAAGCAGCTACATTCATGGGAATACAGGTTACATATTCTTGAAAATATACAGTATTAAAAATACATTATAAGCCGGAGGCTTTCATGCATAACATTCATTACAGAAGAATATAAAGTTACATATTAGACAGGAAAATATCACATGAAAATCAGTTTTCAAAGATTTGAGTACCTCTGGCAAAGATAGCACATATTAGATAAGAATTTCTTTGTCAAGGTTTAGTTTGAAATATTTAAACATTTCTGGTAAAGATAGTAGAGAGGTTACTTATTGATTTAGAAAGTTCATTTAAAAGCATTTGAGTAGTCTTAATGCATATAGAATACAGTTGAATAGCCTTATAGTATATAGAATACAACTGAAAAAAGGAATAAATTGAATACAATAGGAAATTAAATGTTGTACAGTAGGATAGTGTACTGATCCTATATCCTTATAAAGAGGGGTCAAGGATTTAAGAGTAGGGGGTGTATGAGAAGGGCATTCCCATTTGGAGGACAGATGAGAGAGAGCAGGACGGATGTGAAGTTGTTGTGGTTTAGTTTACTGCGTAGTGGTGGGGGAAGAAAGTTCCATAGTTTAGCTATGGTGTAGGATAGTAGTAATTGGCCAGGGGGATGTGCAGGTTTGTACACTTGTAGGAGGTTTTGACTCTCAGATCTGAGGGAGTGTCTGGGTGTGTAGGGTATTAGGGATGTGGCGAGAGAAGGGCATTCTGCAGGTTTAAAGATGAGTTTGTGGGCAGTGGTAAGTTGCAGGTATTTTAGGTAGTTGAGGAGTTCTAGCCATTTGAGGGTGTGTAGGGAGTGGCAGTGATTAGATGAGTTTTTAGAACTGGTTGCAAATTTGCAAATTTTGTGGTGGCAGGATTCGAGTTTGGAGCATAGGCCAAGTTGTTGGTTGGAGAATAGGGGAGTGGCATAAATGAGAGAGGGGATAAGGAAGGTAGATGTGAGAGTTTGTTGGGTGGAGGGGCTGAGGGTAATGGTTGTGTCTGTAGAGGAGACCGATTTTTTTATGGGTTTTCTTAATTGCATAGTAAATGTTTAAGCCAAATTTTAGGTTTTCATTAATGGTGATGCCTAGTAGCTTGGCAATGGGAACACTTTTTAGGGGGGTGTTATTCTGATTTTTACTGGAGAATAAGTTTCTGTTGAAAATGAAGTTTTTGGTAAGAGTAAAAATTATTAGTTATGTTTTGTTAGTATTTGGAGCTAGGTGATTGGATTGCATCCAGGATTCTATTTTGGAGAAGGCTAGTTGGGGTTTTAGCAGCAGTTCAGAGGGGCAGGAGGCTGAGCAGATGATGGTGGAGTCATCTGCGTACTGGATAACTGAGGCTTCAGGGATGGAGTGGTGGAAGCTGTTGATGTATATGTTAAAGAGGAGTGGGCCCAGTAGAGACCCCTGGGGAACTCCTGTGGGTGTTGGTAAGAAAGGAGAGGTTGACGCTTTCCATTGGACAGCTTGTTGGTGCTTGGATAGGTAGATGGATAACCAGGCTAAGGTAGAGGAAAAGAGATGTAAGTATGAGAGCTGGGACAGAAGTAAGGAGTGGGCGATGGTGTCAAATGCCTTCGAGAGATCTAGAAACGGTGATGATACATAATTGCATTGTCGCGTGCTAGGTTGACGGTTTCAAGAAAGGATAGGAGGGCAGTCATGGTACTGGGGCTAGGGCAAAAGTCTTGTTGAGTAGGGGAGAGGAGTTTGTGTAGGGTTAGGTATGGCATGAGTTGTGAGTGGATATTTTTTTCTAGTATTTTAGAGAGAGGAGAGTATAGCCATGGGTCTGAAATTGGTTGTGTCTATGTTTTTACTGCCTTTGTGGAGAGGGGTGATGAATGCGTGCCACCAGATGGTTGGGACGTTGGATTCTTGTATGGATCTATTTATAAGAATAGATATGGGATAGGCTATTGTTTCAGCAGATTGTTTGAGGAAGGTCGGTGGTAGATTGGTGCGTTGCAACATGGTTTTCGCTTGTGGAACACAGTCTTTTTATTGTGTTTGTGAGGATGGGTGTAAGGCTGAAAGGGGGGTGGGAGGAGATTGAATGAGGGTGAGGGGGCTAGGAGGGGGTGGGGTCGGAGGGGAGGAGTCAGGGAAGGAGGAGGATAGTTTTGCTATGAAGTCTATAAAGAATGAGTTGAATTTTGTGGCAGTTTCAAGGCTGGTAAGGTTAGGGTCTGGACATGGGTTGCCTTTATTACCAGGGTGGAGAATGGAGGAAATGGAACTCCAACATTTTTTTTTTGTTGGTTTAGTGCATGGATTGGAGTTTGCAGTAGTAGGTTTTGCGATCTTTTGTTATTCGTTTTTTGGTCAGGTTACTTAATTGTTTAAATTCTAGGAGGCAGTTGGGGGTTTTCTGTTTTTGGTACCGTTTCCACTTTTTGTCTTGTTGATGCATAATACATTTAGTTTCATGGGATAGCCAGGGGCATGGATTGGTTGTGATTCATTTGGTTCTAAGGGGAGCTAGTTTATTTAGTTGGGTTAGGAAGGTTTGGTTGAAATAAAATACAGCACTGTCTAGTGGAAGGGTTTTTAGGGGTGACAAGTCAGTGTGCTTAAGGCATTCTGAGAAGATTTCAGGGTTGAAGGAGGCTAGGTTGTGGGTTTAGGTGTATTGGTGTTGCTTTTCTATTAGGCGGTCTGCGAAGGCTGGTAGGTGGTTGCTGAGAGGGTCTGGTATTATACTGGCATTTGAGGTAAGGTTAGGGTGGGTTGTCAATATCCAATCTATGATGCTACCAGAGGTACCATCTTTATTTGGCCTGGTTGGAAGGTTTATAAGTTCGGTGAAGTTGTATAGATTGATTGAATGAGATGGGGTATCAGACTTAAAAGAGGCCCTGTTAATGTTCATATCACCAAGGTTATAGGTTTAATTTTTGATATTGGAGCTAAACCAAGAGAGGATGTCTTCTAGTCTTTTGGTACTATCTCCTGGTGGGATGTAGATGGAACAGATGCAGATAGATTTGAAGTTGTTAAGTTTAAAAAGCCTACAGTCATTTCAGAATTGGCAAAGGTTGGGATGGGGTCGGTGTAAAGAGTAAAGGTATGAGTGGATGGGTAGATAATAGCTACTCCATCTACTTTTCTCTGAGGTTTGTCAATGCGTAGGATGTAGTAGCCTGGAGGGAGGATTTCATTGTGTTTGGAGGGTGTGAGCCAGGTCTCAGAGATGGCGGTTATATCAGGTTGGTTGTGAGAGAGCCAGGCATGGAGGTTGGGAATTTTATTTTTGAAGCTTTGTGCATTAAGGGTGGTGATGCAGATTGATTTGGGTTTTGGGAATTTGGCGGCTTGGATTGTGAGATTTATGTTGGGGTTGGGTCCAGGGTTAGGGTGGATGTCACCTGAGAGTGAGGGGGAGATATGGAGGAGGAGATAACTGAGGTGGTGTAAGGGGATAGTGAGGTAGGGTTGTGAAGGAGGACAGTTTTTTTGTTGGGAGGGTGGGGTGGGGAGTACTGTGGGTTTGAACAAAAGGGATGAGTTGGAAGAATAGAGTTCAGGGGAGATTTGTGAATATGTGTGGGATGTATTTGGGAGGTATGAAGTGGTGGCATGTGGGTTATGAGGTAGGTGTGTGTTAGTGAGGTTTGTAAGCTGGGTAAGATGGGTGAGGGAGATTAGTAGGATAGTTTGTATTATAGTTGAGGAAAAGGTAGGCATTGTTGTAGGGGGTGTGTGGTGATTGTAATGAGATTGGAAATGGGTGGAGTCTGCTGGAAGTTATGTGTGATTAGAAGGGGTGTGTGTGGAGGGAGAGGCTTAGTTAGCTATAAATGTACAGGTAGTGGGGGCAGGTGGGAAATGGGGGCAAGGTAGGGGAGCAGAGTGAGCCCGAAGAGCAAACAGAGCAGGTAGAGCCGAGCAGGAGTGAAATTCCCTCAAAAAACAATCAGTGAAGATGGCCCTTGGAGATGGGATTGTGCATTTGGACAGTTTGGTAAGTGAAAAATTCCAGGAACAAATAGGGGAAAGTAGGCTTAGGGACAGATATGTTATGAAATGAGTTAAAATTATATAAAATGTTGTAGTAAGGTTTAAAATTACACAAAATGCTATAATGAGGGATGTTACTGGATAGGGAATTGAGGTACAGAGAATGGTACTCAAAAAGAGAGTAATGCTGCCACCTAGTGGCAAAATGTATTAAAATAATGTAGTTACTCTGCGAGGAGCGAATAGAGAGAGAGAGGAAAAAGTAAACGCTGGGAGGTAGGGAGGCGGGGGGAGATTGCGGGCTGCAGTAGACTGCTACTGTGCACGCTGTAAGTAAAAGACAGTTTTGGATGCTTAAGCAGAGATAACAATTATAAATGTTTCAACATACAAACTGCAGTCCTTTCGTTTAGTTAGTTTTAAGGTTTGGGTGCGAGAGAATGCTCTGAGAGCTGTGCTGCAGATTTCCTGGGTGGACGTAGCCTTCCAATAAGGAAGAAATTCCTTGTTGTAATGCTTTTAGAAGGGGAGTACCTGAGGGCAAACAGCAGGCTGTAGAGAGAAAAAGTTATGTTTAGCATTAGAGGGAATGTGAAGTAATCTGAGGGAACACTTAGTAGAAAATCACTTTTTTGTTAGGGTGATTGAGGTGCAAGAGTGTGAGAATGGGAAGGATAGTAAAGGTGTAGAGGAGGTACACAATAAGTTTAACAAATAACCATTCAGAGTGTAGGCAGTTTTAAACATAGTACATTCACTTTTAGCATTGGTATGTATCAGAATAGTAGCAGTGGCATCACAGCATTTTGCAACCCCGACTGGGAGATAGGCATTTTATACTGATATGTGCTCAAGTCTTTTCTGTTAGGTAAAAAAAAAAAAAACACCTAGATTATAGAGGAAACCTTTGTTTAAATTGCTAGTAGCAGGAGATAAAATTTAAGTGTCTGTATGCGTTTATAGATAAACACGTGTGCTAGTGCATTTCCTTTGACATAAATTAGCTACTAGTGGAAATAGTAGACAAAGTAGCTGAAACTACACTAAGGACAGGAAAAAACAGTATGAGTGCACACACGGAACAGTCTTGGCTTACAGGTCTATGTGTGTTACACAATATATCTGAGCTGGACCAGAAAAAGAGAAAAAAGAGGAAAACAGTATGCGTTTATATGTGGCACACTCTAGGTTTACAGGTTATGATTATATGAGCTGTAGAGTGGTGCAGAGATAGCGTAGTGTCTTATACTTTTCAAGAGGCTGGTAGATAGTACTTGTGTAAGATAAATATCGTTAAAGCAGTCGCTGGGTAGATTGAGTAGACTTGAGAGCAATATTAATACAAAAATGCCTTTGTATTAAAGGTTCAGATAACTAACAACTGCAGTTTAACCATAGACAAGCAACAGGGTGATACAGAAGCAAACCACAGTGCCTGATGTTAAGGCAGCATTTATAAGACTTAAAATTCAATATGCAGGCAAAAAAAAATATGTTTACCAGATAATAGAGCAATAATATAACATACCGCTAAGCAGCACAAGCAGCCTTACAGCAGGACCGTCTGAATGAGATTGGGCAGAGATTTAAAAATGGCACCACTGTGAGCAACACCTTGATATCAACTTTTAGGAGGGAGTGAGCTATGAGGGGGGAGGGGAGAGATGCTCTATGCCTTTAAGTAAAGGTATACAGCATTGTGCCTAGCCTTTCTTGGTAGTTCAGGCTATTTAAGCCTGAAATCTTCTTTGGAACTTCTGGGGCTTCTCTAGTTGGCTGATATGTTAAGTGAGTTAGAGCCCAAAGGGGGCACTGTACTCTTTAACTGATCTAATAAGTGCTGAATATAAGGGAAAAATGACATCTTTAGATCTGGATGATATACCCTTGATTATTAATTGTGCTAAGTAATAACATTTCTGATTATAGTTACTACATGATGACTGAAGGATAGGGAACTATCAACCAAATTACTCACTTCCCAGTTTACATTTTTTAATTATTGTAATATTGTTCTATATGTTGAGGGAAGGGTCATTTTCCAAATGAAATGATACAATACTTTTTTTTTTAAACAAGAAGCATCTTTATTAAATTATCACCTGTGACATACATAATCATACATTTATATACATTAAAACAAACCATATTGAGATATTTTCAGTTGCAAAAATTATGCATCAGATATAATCTACTATACAGTCATTGTCAATCATTACATAGCTCATTCAGTTCCTGCCTTCCCTTAATCTTCATTCCTCCTCCAAAATATTATTCTGCATGTATTGTTCCCAACATTCCCATTTTTCTATGTAATTTGCTCCTACCATTTTAAAGTTCCCACTTACAGTTCTTTTATCTCTTTTACTATATTCACTACTTCTAGTGCAGTTGGTTTAGACTTTGATTTCTGTTTTCTAGTAATTGCTTTTCGGCAGCCACCAGAATTAAACTTAGTAAGGCCTTACTATGTCAAGGTAATTTCTGATTCTGTATCACAGCTCAAGAAATCATTTCCCCAATTATACCATCTTGCTCATCCAGCATTCCTGACACAGCAGTCTGCAGGGAACCTCCAAAGTCTGCCAACCATTATAGTCTCAAAAACATGTTTTCAATCATCTTTTTCTTCCCCATCACACCCCCAACATATACAATCTACCTGAGGAAAACTCATTGAAATCTTGGGGTACAAAAATACCAATGAAGATGCCTTCAAGCAAAAATCCCCAATCCTCTAGACTCTCTTGCATACCTTTGAGACAGATACATTGTTTCTTTGTGAATTGCCTATCCAATCTCTCTTCCCAATCCCCTCCAACCTCCTCTGGTTGATTCCCATAGTTTTCATGTAATATTTTATATGCCACACCAACCATCCTTCCTGTAATAGCAGCTTCTGTTCTAGATTCCAGTGCTGGTCCTCCACTCAGGATCCCCATATGGCCTTCTCCCTGCTAACACTCCAACATCTGTCTCATCACATATAGTCCACTGTACAGTCATTGTCAATTAAACATTACATAGCTTTAATTTCCCTATAACTAAGGTTTTGCACGCTAAGACGCATAGTACAGCATGTGCTTCAAAATACACTAATTGCTGTATGTTTTCATCTTATTTATTTATTTATTTTACATTTGTTTTATTTTACATTTGTTGACCGGGCTAGTCTAGCTGGACATATATCCATTTGGGAGAAAAGCTCCAGTACAGTTAAAATTACAGTAATGAATAAGAATAAAGCAAAAAAAAATTATAACAATAAATAAAAAGATTTTTTCTACATAGATTTCCAAATTGTACAAGAGAGGCAAAGCAATAACATTTGAGAAACTTATCAGTCTTCTACTACAAGAGAGGATAACAAAAACATTTAAAACGTACAGGTCTTGTTCTACAAGTAACATAATAAGAAGTAAATACTAAGGATAAAATAATGTAAGGCATAACTTAAGATGAAATCTCATCTCCAGAAGGCATCAGGTAGGGGCGTAGAGAGGGGACAAAAATTTAGTTGTATTGAGAATACGTTTCAGTCGGGATTGGTACAGGGACATAGCCAATGTGAAATAAGATGTTCTTTGATATGTTTTTTGAATAGAGAGGTAGACTCAAGACTAGTTATATTATGAGGGAGTTGATTCCATTGTTTACTTATGGAATTAGAAAATAATGCATCCCCAGCTTTATTATTTGATTTAGTTATGGATACTAGGAACTTATTTGCAGAATGCAGTGTGGTTAGGTTCTTATATGGAGAAATAAATTAAGAGTTTTGTGAATGATGAGTAATTGTTGGTACAATGGGTGGTTCTTTAGTTCTAGCCAGTTTAGTTGTTTAAGGTTGTAACAATGGTGAGTTCTGAAGGGTGTGGCATTAATGAATCTAGTTATACTGTTATAACAGGTAGAGAGTTTGTTGATGTTATTTTTAGAAAGTGTGGTAAATATAGCTGAAGCATAAAAAAGGGTGGAAAGCAGGTGGGTCTGTGCAATAGTTTTTCTGGCTGCTGGGTTAAGGAAGGATTTAATTCTATAGAGTGTCCCAATTTTTTTATTAACAGCTTTAATAGAAGTGTTAATTAGTTCCTCAAAGTTCAGATGGTTATCAATGGTTACACCTAATAGTCGAGTGGTATTATCAGGATTAATACAGGTGGCATTATTAGAGGAGATAGTGAAGAAAGGTGTATATAAACAGTTAAGTTTTGTTTCTCAGGATCATTCTTTATTCCTTTCCTTATGTAGAAAACAACTTGAATGTTTTCAGAAAACAGTATCTTTTAGCCACTACTTTGCTTTTTTTATGTCGCTTAAGAATTTTCCTTTGGAATATTGGAAAAGGTTTCACTGTCATATACAAGCCTTATTATTAGAAGAATAAGAACCAGAGTCTGCTTCTGTTTGATAGCTCATGTTTTGTTGGACAAACGTTTATATTTCTTCCTTAGCATGTTCTGCATCAAAAAATTACTTTGACCCTCCAGGATAAAATATTCTGAAAATAGCTGGATACGGCAGCTTGAATCTCACATCTGCTTCTCATCATTCCCTGATTGCTGGAATATATGTCCTCCTCTTCTACCTGATGTACAGTCAGTAATCATTTTCCAGAAACATTCTGCTGACTCCAACTTATAGTACTCTGTCTTTCTGCCATAGTTGTTTTCAGGAAACAACTTGTTCTGCTGGTAGGATTGCATCTTTACTGTTAGAGGTCTTGGCTGCTTTCTCATGGTTTAGAGCATACACATGATGTGCCCTTTCAATTAACAACTCCTGGTGTGGAACAACAATCCAGTTGCTTATCTGTGCTTTCATAAAATTACTACAGTCTGTTCCTTCCAGTTTCTCTTGTACTGCAGAAATGTCAGTTTGTCTCCACATGCTCTGTCCCCAATTCTACTATTTTTATGAAACATTTCTTGTTGAGCAGTCTCATACTCAGCCAGCTTTTTCTTCATTTTGACCTCTGAGTTTTGCAGTTTTATCAGCTAATCTGAATATCTGTTTAACGCTTCTTCCATTTTAAAAGCCTTTTGTTATTTGTGTTAATATACTCTTTCAGTATTTCAGTCTTGCACCAAAGCTAGAGCTTGAACTGCTTTTTGCTAAATAGCTGCAGGATTATTCTCAGTCAATGTTTTCTGTTTACTTTTCATGGCTGAATTTCTTTCAGGTTCTCCAAAGTTCTTCTTTGCTGGCATCCAGGCAGCAACTGAAATTTACTGAAAAAGACAAATTTATTGGCTCTCTTTTCTGAGTTTCTGTTTTCACACTAGGAGACCAGAAATTAAGCTGTTATTCCATGTACAGCCATCTTGGATGTCCAAAATAATACAATAGTTGTTCTCTTTTAATTTGAGCCCATTTGCAGTACATCAGGTTTTAAAGAGTCTATATTACATTGTCAAAAACACTAATTGTTGAATCACTATTCAGCAAAACAACTTAGTTGAACTCTCACTTTGTCAAACGGACATTTGATCGAAGTTTTTCATAGGGAAAACAGCGGTTGGTTGTTATCGGGAATTTGCCATTTTTCCCAGTGTAGTGTGATCTTAGAGTTTGTATATTTAGTTAGGGGGAACATTGAGGGGTGTGGGGGTGCCCCGCCCCCACTTGGGTGGGTTTTAAATTTTTAGAATTTTGTGACGGGCAGTAGGTTGGACAGCCGTTGTTTTTCCCTAAGAAAAACTTTGATTAAACAGCCATTCAACAAAGTGAGAGTTCGACAAAGTGGGTTCGTTGAATAGTGATTTGATAATTAGTGTTTTCAACGATATGATATAGACCCAGTTTTAAATGGGGGTAAGTTCTTTCTGAAGGGTGCAAGCATAATAGGGGATCTTGACAGTAACATATAATTTGCAGTCATCTGCAAATTTAGTTAAAAAGAGGTCATGGTTCTTGGTTTGGAGATTATAGATTTTGTAAGCAGCTGCCACAAGTTTGTGGTCTGACTTAACAATGCGGAATAGTACATATAGAAGCTATATTCGTCTACCAGATCTAGAACATTATGCCCTCTGGAGTGTTTATTCCAAGGATGTTGTGTCAATTAAGTTCAAGAACTTCTGAGCATGCCATAAATTAATGGTTTTGGTGCTGCATTTAGCTGAGGGTAGTTAAATCTCCCAAAAAAATGTAATCCTTCTTAATAGAAATGTAACATGGAAGATATCATGGAGACTATAGGTTTGTAAATTGTCTTGTTTATGATGATCTGAAGTTCTATGAATTCTGTTCATGTGTTTATGAGAATCTGAGTTGAAGTGACATGATCCTTAACAAATATGGAAACACCACTGCAGTTGCTACCAGGCCTGAAGGCATGGTAAGTGAAAAACACAGGGATGGATTGAATGCTTTCTTTATATTTAAACTGAGTCTCAGTAGTTGCACAAACATGGATATGTTCCAGATGCAGAAGAGCTTTAAGATCAGGCAATTTGTTGTTGAGACTTCCAGCACTGAGAAGAACCACTTTAATGTGGTCCAAATTGGGACTTGATGAATTTACTACAATGGAATGTCCACTAACTGGATGCTGCCTAAAAAAAGCACTATGGGAGCAGGAAAGGCTTTAGCCAATATGTGGAAGCATTTAGAAAAGAGGTGCAGGCCATCCCTTGTGAAACAAGCTGGACTATCAGGCATCTTGTCCCTTCTTAACAAACACTGGATTCCCTAGAATGACATCAACAATTCAACTTTTTGGTGAAGCCAGTTATCTTTTCTTTGTACAAGGCGTCTGTCCCTCTAATGTTAGAATATAACCCATATAATTCAGTCGTCTCACTCATATGTTACCTGTTACGCTTGCTCTTATATCACTTAGGACTGTAGTTTGTCAGGCTGTTCAGTAGCTATACCAGTCTATTTTCTTGTTCTTCTTATGCCTAAGCCAACACTAGCAGATCATTAATTACATTCGCAATACCTTCTCAGCCTTTAATTATTTATGCAAATGCTACTTGAAATACTTCTGGTGCAGATGAAATGGCACTTCAGGGGTAAATATAGTCTTGAAGGCATACTAAATTTATACAACTTGGAGCTTTCTTTGCCAACAATTATCTGAGGTAATCCTTAGTTTACATCTAGTACACAAAATAGCTAAATATTTGCAGTCTATACAATGTCATGAACTATAAGCAACTGCAAATGTTCCTTTTGTATCACTTCACTCATATGTTGTATATCAATCTTAATGCAAAACTTGCCCTAATTCACAGCACTGATCATAGTATTGAACTGATCTGTTGACTCAGTGTTTCCATTCACTTTATTTCTACCTCAGTTCTACTGATATCCCCATTGAAAAATACATTTCAGGCATACATCTTGGCTTATTTCAACATGAGATTCTCCTGCAAGCCACTCAAGCCTGTAAATAAATCAACACAGTCATGCAAAACACATATGTTTATGGCTTTGTATAATATTCATGACATATCTACAAAGGTTCCAGTACACATGTACTCTGTGTTTGTATACTGTAAATATGTCAGAATGTCCCATTTTTTCACCAGCCAAATCACAGAAAATATGACACAAATTAATAGGCTAATATAGCACTACTATTAGAGGGGAAAAATCTTATACTTTGTTTTAATTCACTTCTGTTGCTTTTTCTCTACTTGGTATTGTCAATAATCGAACAATATATAGACTGATCGACTTATAGTGCCATTCAGACCCAATGCTTTGAAATTATTTTCTATGAAAATATGTTACCAGCACCAGTGTCTAGTTTACATATTGTGTAGTGTTTATTATTTCTGAACATCTCTTGCTTGCAATATGACTGTCAGTCTTTTTGTAATGATTCTTTTTTTTTTTTTGATTTCAGACTCGTCTATTTCTGTTTAAACAATACTGGAAATAAGTTTGCTTCAGTAATGTACAGTTTTTTTTTATTTTACACATAATTGCAGAATGATTCTTTGTTCAGCTGATTCTACAAATATTCTTGTTCTTGTCATGGCTGTAATGACATCTAGTACACAAGGATTAGTTTTCAAGTTCATAGGTTCATAGGTTCATAGGTTCATACTAGGCTATCTGCCCTAGGGCATTTATAAGCCTAGCCAGAGTGTGTGTGGCTTTCACCACCCCTTAGGATGAGAATACTATACCCATTAGTTTGCTGTGCCTCTGTCCAGCAGTGACACTGAGATGATTCCCGGGGTAAACCTACGATCTCCCATCCACTCGTATAGGTTTATATAAGTATACCACATTTTCTGTGCATCTCATGGCTTTTTTTTTTTTTTTTGCTGTGATCCTCCTCCAGCCTCTGAGATTTCCCCAGCCACTCTGCTGACCTTACCATTTCCACTAAATATGAGCCTTATTGCTTATTCTTTACATCATTCATTCCTTGGGGGAGTCTGTTGATTGTA
Source organism: Protopterus annectens (assembly GCF_019279795.1). Lineage (NCBI taxonomy): Eukaryota > Metazoa > Chordata > Ceratodontiformes > Protopteridae > Protopterus > Protopterus annectens. The sequence goes on from NC_056734.1 coordinate 932,607,002, forward strand.
CAGGCAGCAACACATTCATTGGTATAGAAGTTCAGGGTTTTTGGTACCCAAGGGAGTGGCATACATTGGGCCTTTGTGATGCACTGCCATTCGTCTCTACAGCATGATCACTTAGGCCTGTCCCTTTAAGATGAGTATCTCTTTGTGAGTCTGTCTGCAATGGGGATTTTACTATGAACAGTGTACCTCCTTGCACATGCTCCTTCCCTCCTCCATCACCGAAAGAGAGGCAAGCTGGATCAGCCCTGAAATTACTCTTCTCTGCTGTTCCAACTCCAAAAGATGCATGAGGTCTACACAAACTCGCCTGGGTCATAGGCAGGACTTCATCGCTCTACTTCAACAGAGCTGAATTCATGAATATCTTTCTTGCTGCCATTACTCTAACTTCTCATGCATATTTTCACTTTAGGCTTCATTTTTGCTTTATTATTTAAATAGGAATTAATTTGCACACTTCTAACTCATATAATTCATTTAACTGTCTCACTACCATAGTTAGGTCTTCTAGCACCCTAGACAGTTCTACACACTGGTGCCCCTTCAATTTAAATTTGAGGGCCAAAAAAAAAGTACAGTTACTAGTGTACATTGAGCTCTACCACAAACATGAATGCTGTGGATTATATATATATATATATATATATATATATATATATATATATATAAAATGATCCTCATGCATCAGAAAATCATTGTGAACAATTCCTGGATGAGGTAAAAGCGTCAATTTCCTCCATGTATTGTTAACTTAATTGCTGAAATAATAGCAATGCTGATGTGAAGTTGGGCAAGGGTGAGGTAAAAGTTGAATAGAAATGTAGCAGGATCCCTATGCACCTTATGTATTAAATCAACACTTTAAAGTTAAATACGATAACCCTTAGCTGTCTCATTAACCTTCACATTCTTTGGCCTCATCAAATCTTTGTGTTCTGCAAAGCTTCAGGCTCAGTTGATGCTAGAAAAACATGTTTACCTCATTTTTCATAACTCCTCTCACAAATCTCCTCCTGCTATCATCTTTGCCAGATAATGATTTTCCACTTTGTACTGCTAAACTCCAAGCTGTCTTCCACCTAAACCTCAAAATGCTCAAAGCGATCCCATTGGTTGTTCTTGTAGGTTCAGCTTCACAAAACCCTAAAACCCTACAGACCAACCTGATAAACTGCCAACTAAACTTTAACCAGTGAATGTCAAATATTTCCATCCTGCACTTTTATTGGGGGTTTTTCCTTTCGCCAATGTTGTATGACCACTGATCTGATATATACACACACACACACACACACACACAAATATATATATATATATATATACATACATATATATAGGGTCTACTTTAGATTGACGAAAAATCAAAATGTCGAACACTCACATGAGCGTAAATGCAGGAACTCGTTTATTTTTTTTTGGATCGGAGTACAGTGGCGATCAGGATATTTGCCCTTTCCTCACTGTAGTGTGATCTCAGAGTTGGAATATATATTTAGCAGGGGGTATGGGGGGCACAGCCCCCCACAATAGTGATTTAGAATTCCTGAATTTACACTCATGTGAGCATTCGACATTTTGTAGTTTTGTCTATATATATAAATATATATAAATATATATATATATATATATATATATATATATATATATATATATATGTATGTGTGTGTGTGTGTGTTTGTGTTTGATTAGTGGAGTTTGGGAAGTATTTCAAGTTGCTCTTTTACATGGTTGTTCTTTTTGTACATTTGTTAACTGAGTAATCTCTGGATAAAAGTGTTCCTTTTCAGATGCAACCCAGAAGCACTGCCTGGTTAAGTGTTTTGCTCAGAGACTCACAATCGGCAAATGGAAATGGAAGGAATCAAACCCTCTACTATGAGTATAGGAACCAGCTCATTAACAGATCAGAGCCTTAATACCCCTGAAAAATGGTATTGTAATGGTACATGTACATGTTGGTAGGCTTCTGAGTTATTAAAATCAATAGATCTAGTTATGATCTCTCGTAGATGAAGCTTTTGTAATAAAAATATATATTGGAGAGTAGAGACTCATGTTTTGAATGTCATAGTGATCTCTTTATGAGAAATTTATCACCATCATAACAGGACCAGCTTACTCGAGTCATTGCCTTCATCACCTCAGGATGAGCATGCTGTGTAGCGTCTTGGGTGGCTGTTTGTAGGGGAGGAGTCAGTTGCATCCTAAGAGAACCAGGACAATCTCTTGGCTACTTTCAGCACTGCTGTGTTGCACTTGCTGATGGAGCATTAGATTTAATTTTCCCTGTAGGAGTTGGGTTATCATTTGCTCTATAAAACCATCTAGCTTTCTAGTAGTACCAATATTATATTCTATATATATGTGTGTGTGTGTGTGTGTGTGTGTGTGTGTGTGTGTGTGTGTGTGTGTGTGTGTGTGTGTGTGTAAAAGATGTTTAAAGGAGAACAGCAATCTTCAAGACTCACTCTCTTCTAGTAGTTTGTCTTTTTTTTTCTGGCTTGTTGGCACTCGATATTTTGGGTGCTGACATTTCAGTAAGGAACCCTCTAAGTGGGATCATGTATACCTTGATAACAACAGAGTTAAGATGGTGTTCTCCAGATCAGCACAATCCAGATAATTTTCTAAGGATGTGTTTATCCATGATTGTTTTCACTGCATACTGAAAGGATGGAGGCAAACCTTTCAAAGTCTGCTATAGTTAAACCACAGGAGGGCAGCTGATCAAACAGAACCCCATGGTTTATGTGTCAAATGGCATAAAAAGCTGAAGGAGTTCCAGGACTGGGCTATAATTCCTATCCCTGTACTTGGCCTCCTCAGACTGCTGCACAGCAATTTATAGGTAGTCTAAAGGGCATTCTCTGCTCCAACAATGATGGATTTCTTACACATCTGCAAAACAAATACCATGAAAAATACCCATTCTATGGGCCTAAACATCATTTGTGACATACACAAGACATGCTTGAGGAACAGGATATGTCTCAGAGATTATCTTTCGTATTATAAGTCTCTATCTGCCTCTCATTCCAGTACATAGTTTGAACTGTTATTTTTGAGGGTTAAGGGTCTAAGAATTCCAAAGTCTCTGTTTGCTGTGATTTTTTTTAAATTACTGTTGCATTGTAATAGTTCTGTTTGATAGAGACAAATAAAAGTTTTCATTACTTGTTCTGATTTTAAAATCATTTTAGCAGTATGTATCTGCTTTAGATAAGGTCTTTAAGCTTATATTAGTGATTCCAGCACATAACTGCTATGCATTTTTTGCTGTTAAGTGGTCTAGCTGTTATTAACCCTGGTTTCATTCTTGTATATTGAATGCATGTCAGGGTAGTTCAGGACTTGTCCAGGTTACAGGGCAGTCAACTCAGAGCTAAGGGTCTAATTGTTTTTCCTCCTACTCACCATGTAGCTCTGTTCTTAAACCCACTATATCTGTTGACTGCCTCTTATAATAATTTGACAAAATAATTCCCTTCTTCCCATTTATTGACTGTTGAAAATATGCACGAGTATCATTTTGCAAAGTCTCTCCTCTTAAACTACTCACCAGGATAAAAGACCTTTGATAAAATTGCTTAATACTGAGTGTATGGATACATATTATTGATTTTTTTTACTATAATTAGCTCACTGATCCTCACTGGTGGCAGAAGAAGGTTTCCAGAATAATTGTTTTGTATTGAAATTTAAATACTCAGTAGCAAGTCCACCCAAACAATATTCTGAAATTGAACTCCAGGCGGTTATAATTAATTTTGCCCCCAGAGCCATTCCTGTCAATATCACCGACCAGCACTTCCCCACAACTTATCTAGCCAGCCTGATTGAGATGGGTATCTTGGGGTGGTGTAAGAATTATCTATTACTTAAACAGCCTAACACAGTGTGTAAGAGATACACATATATAATATACTTGGAGGCAAAAATCTCACACACAGTAAACGCAGATACCAAAATAGTCAGCAGTACATCACACCTCTCCAAGGCCACCCACAATACACATAATCCATCATATTCTGGGGTTCTAAAGATTAACTTCCCTAAACCTGAAAGACCTCCATTACACAACACAGGCAGAAAGCACTTAGCATATTAAGTCCACTTCTCACATAGCACAAGATTTCCTGTCTCCACAGATGCTGAGCAAGGCAGGCATCGACCCAACTAAACATTCTTGTTATAAGTGACTCCATTGTAAGACATATAGATGTGCCTGCTACCAGGCTGAACTAAGGAATAGTGATGGTTAGTTGCTTGTGTGGTGCCAGGATCCATCAGATCATGCATGCACGCAAGTCCTTGAACAACAAGTAACAGTATGACTGTGTCATAGTTTAGCTGTTAATCATAGCTGGTTGTGATATAGGGAAATATTGCCAGTCCAGCTGTCTGGAATTTTGTAAATAATTCTATATTATTTGTGAATATTTGTATGATTTATACAGAAATGTAGGTTATGTACTGAGTTAAGATGTATCCACAGTGTACCCTGCTGGAACATAGAAGATTAACCTGCAAAACTTAAGAATATTTGAGGTTAAGTTACTTTATAGCCAGGCCATAAACAAAAGATGTTATCTCTCATTTCATTTCAGTAGCAGACACAATGACTAGAGCTAGAAGTTTTTGTATTTTTTGAAAGAGAAATAATTACTAGGTTTCAAATGTAAAAGTGTTTTGTTGTTTTACGACTTCCAAGATCTGCAAGCATCTGAGAGATATGTATTTTTAACACAGATATGTTAAATTCTGTTAGTTTCTGTTTTAGCCTGGGAACTGAAGTCAGGTGACAAAAAGGGATGTTATCCAAGTTAACCCAGCAGTAAAATGTGGTATTAATTTAAGAACTCTCTCAGAGAGAGACTGTGCATTTTGTATTTTGTCTTGGACCTAGCAAGAACATCCACTCATCATCACCATCTGCACTTGCCTTGCTCTGTAAGTAAGTTCATAGGGCATAGTAACTCTTTTTAGACTCAGATACGAATATAATAAAGATTAGTTTAGATAATTTCTTTATTTATTTGAGACTATCCTGTAATGCTGTTTTAAATACTTTCTGTGATTTTGAATTCTGAAGTAACTGTGCTGCATTTACTGAGTATCGTCTTGTTCTTTTATTATTTATTATTAAATATATTTAAACCTATCTTTGTGGCTGATATTTGTGAGACATATTTAAGCTCTTAGCGTACTTGCATATCTATTTGGTGACACTGTGCAGGCCACTCCTAATAGCCTTGCTTGGTCAGACTACCATTTAGATTATTAGTAACATTACATAGTAGGCTTGAAGACCCTTTGTTAAGAGCTTTAGAGTAGCTGGTAAGAAGTGGGTGGTGGCAGTGGAAACTATCTTATAGTCTGGGCAGAAAGGGGCATAACTAGTAAATCTGTGCTAACATTTACCAGCTCTGTTTATGTGTGTGTGTGTGTGTGTGTGTGTGTGTGTGTGTGTGTGTGTGTGTATGTGTGTGTGTGTGTGTGTCAGCTAATTGGGCAGGGACACAAAGCACTGGTTGGACAGAGAGGGTGCTGGAGATATTGGCTTGGCCACTCAGCTGAGATCTCAACCCTATAGCTGTGTCATTGAGGAGTCTTATTAGGGATCTGGGGACTGTCTGTGATCTCTGTGTGCTCTTAAGGGAAATTGCACTTTACTGTGTGTGTGATTGTCATCCTCCCATTGTGTACATCCCCCACTATTGCTAGTGGTGAGGATTGAGGCTCTTTGATTACTATCCAGTGCTGGGGCATCACACATTAATTGGTTGGCAATGGTGGGATATCCACATCACATATTAATTGGTGGACAGTTGTGAGATAGTCACATCACATATTAATTGGATTATAGTGGTATGGATATTGAATTCCTGTAGCCTGTGTACAGTGGTCACTGTAGGTGTTTGTACTCTTAATGAGCCACACAGTGAACATTCAGAGTTTCACATCACAATTGTTTTATTTTTTTGTTAGCATCGTTAGGAAGTGCAGGCAAGCATGTCAGCAGAGGAGTATGGTTAGCTGACAAAGAGTCAGTTGGCTGAGATGTGCCAGGCTAAAGGACTAGTGCATGCCAGCCTGACTAAGGCAGAAATGATTGTAGCTTTGGACACAGATGCATCACAGACCAGTGATCAGGAAAACAACCAGCCTGGCCTTGGAGATGTACAAGACTCAGAAAATGGATAGCTCAACCTTTCCACAGAGGACTTAAAAATCCATCTGGAGTTGAAGGGACTTGAGCTGGAGGCCAAGCATTTGAAAATTGAATCAGCGGAGAGACTGAGACATCTAGAGGCTGAGGAAAATGAGAAACTGAGACATCTTGAGGCTGAGGAAAATGAGAAGCTGTGATGTCTAGAGGCTGAAGAGAAGGAGAGGCAGAGGCTACATGAAAAGGAGATGCTGACTCCACCAGAGTCATGAAGGTAATGGAGAAGGGAGTAACCAAACCCCAGAAGCAAAAAAGGTCAGTAAATTTCTTCCACGATTTACAGAGGGGGATAATTTTGATAATTTCATTCAAATGTTTGAAAGGGTTTGCAAACAGTATAATGTTGAACAAGGGCTCTGGGTACGTTTTCTGACCACCTTACACCATGGTAAAGCTATAACTGCTATTTCTAAATTGTTTGATACTGATTGCTTAAATTATAATATTGTAAAGAACTGTCTTTTAGAATGCTTTACGTTAACACCTGAAGCTTATATGAAAAGGTTTTGTGAGCACAGACACAAGGCAGATGGAAGTGTGTGTGAATATGTTGCTGAACTAAGCACTTATTTTCATAGGTGGGGAATAGATGTCAGGTCACCAATTTTTAAAGGGTGGCAGACCTTTTGGTGAGGGAACATGCTCTTAGCACTTTTCCTGAGGACATGAGAATCTGGTTAACTGACAGACAATGCACTACTGCAAATGAGTTGGGGAAGAAGGGAGACCTATACTTAGCAAGCAGGACATCACTGCACAGGAAAGGGACAACCAGTGCTGCTCATGGGTCTAAGGGAACCCATAGTGGGCAACCCAGACTGCCCCAACAGAGTCTGCCAGTATCAGGAGAAGCCAATAGTCCAGGTACATGTCCAGGACCAAGGGTCAAATGTTTTAAATGTAACCAGTTGGGCCATGTAGCATATAGATGTCCACAGAGGCAAGGTAGGGAACAAAAGGTGGGAGAGCCAGTAAGTGGGAATGGCAAAATGCCAGCAGTAAGTTGTCTTGAGACAACAAGGGTACCAAACTACCACAAGAGGTTATATCCTATCTTAGTGGATGGGAAAGAGGCCACTGCTAAGAGAGACATAGCCTAACCATTATGAAGCCTACAATGGTTAAAGAGGAGCACTGCTTGCTTGGGCAGTCTACTCCAGTTAGAGCTTTAATAGGGATCCCATTCCAAATACCTTTGTCTAGGGTTCACCTTCACTGGGGGATGGAAAAGGAAGCCAGCAAGTAGGAGTGTTTGAGGATATCCCTGCAGATGTCCTGATAGGGAATGATTTTGATAATGCAGTACCCTGTGTTTATGCAGTTACACCCAGTCAAGCCTGGAGACAAGCATGTGTGTCTGGTAGCCTGAGGGAGACCCAGACAGACTGCACACTTGCAGCCAGTAATAGTGAAGTGGTTACTTTGGGGAGGGAGCTACCTTGTAGCAGTGAGACTGAAGGTGAGCCACAGCTGCTTGTGGGTACTGATGTTCCCTTGGACAGAGTGACTGCAAGGACAGAGGTGAGTAGTGGTACCCGGGCTGACAGTGAGGCACTGTTGTCAGAGAATACCAGACTTCCTGTGGAAGGGGAGCTGGGAAGGGTTTAAAAGAGAGAATTGTGACAGGCTCAGCTCTCAGACCCTACATTAAAAAGCCTGAGGGAGGTAGCTAGTGAGGCATCTAATTCTCAAGGGAAGGGGTATTCTATATACTAGGACAATGGATTACTGTTTAGAGAATGGATCCCTAAGAGAAGGATAAAGGGTCAAAGAATACAGCAGTTGGTAGTGCCCAGAGCCTATCGTCTGGCACTTTTAGCCATAGCCCATGATATTCCCTTTGCAGGTCATATGGGCATAAAATGTACAAAGAGACATATTATACAGAACTTTTATTGGCCTGGGATTTCCAGAGATGTGACAGGTACTGCATGACCTGTGAGCAGTGCCAAAAGCTAGGCAAGGTAGGAGACAAGGTGAAAGCTCATTTGATGCCTTTGCCTGTGATTGGGGAGCCATGTCAGAGGTTAGCTATGGACATTGTGGGGCCTCTGAGTACCCCAAGTTTCACGGGGAAAAAGTATATCCTAGTGGTAGTAGATTATGCTACCAGATACCTTGAGGCAGTGGCTCTGTCCTCCACTGAGGCACAAAAGGTGGCAAATGCTTTGTTAGAGATTTTCAGCAGGGTAGGTTTCCCAAAAGAAATACTAACTGACAGAGGTGCCAATTTCATGTCAGACTTGTTGGCCTGTCTGTGGAAGCACTGTGGGATGAAGCATCTAAAGACCACACCTACCATCCCCAGACTTTTGGTCTTGTTGATAGGTTAAACTCTAAACTCAAGATGATGGTATGAGCATTTGCAGACTAGTTTAAGAGGGTGTGGTACAAACATTTGCCCCATCTGTTGTTTGCTTACAGAGAGGTTCCCCAGGAATCCACAAGTTTTTCACCCTTTGAGTTGCAGTATGGGCATAGGGTGAGGGGACCTCTAGATTTGATTTGAGATGAGTGGGAGGGTGAGTGTGAATCCCACAAGAAGTCTGTTGTGGCATATATCCTGAACGTCAGGACAAGGGTCAGGGAACTGCTGGGCTTGGCCCAGGACAACCTGGCAGAAGCCCAACAGCAGAGAAAGGTCTGGTATGACAGGAGTGCTCAAGTTAGAGATTATGCTGTAGGGCAGCAGGTAATGGTTCTCATTCCTGTCAGACATAACAAGCTGCAGGCAGCCTGCATGAGACCCTACAAGGTAATAAGGAAGGTCAGTGATGTTGACTACATGGTAGAACTGCTAGAGAGGAGGAAAGGGCACAAATTGTACCATGCTAACATGATGAAACCTTACCATGATAGGGAGGCCATTGTGCTGAGTATTTGCAGTAGAAGGCAGGAGGAGTCTGAGGGGGATCTGGTGACTTATCTCCTCAGTGAGGCTCGAACTGACACCTCAGTGGAAGGGGTAGCAA